>NC_080431.1:56411303-56718339 GCF_028018845.1 Melospiza georgiana | reverse complement strand
AGTGGCTGATATCACTACCTGGACATGAAGAGGGAGGGAGAGGTTCTTGTCCTCTTCACAATCTTAAGGCTTAGTTCTCATTTGCTTTCCAGCCTGTGGCTGTCTAACATAAAGAGCAGTAGTTTATAGTCACAGGAAAATGTATATATGGCAGTGATACTGTTTGAATCATAATACAGTGAAACTGCCTGTGTGGGGTGGTTTTGTTATGACAACCAAAGATACAAAGATTAGGTAAAATTTATTTTATAAAGCAGAACAGAAAAAGATCACAGTGAAGCGAATCTTAAGTGATTAAACTGCAATTTCTTCAGCCTTTGATATGCAATTTTAATAGTTATCCAAGGTCAACTCAGAGAAGGCAGGATCATTCTTCAGAAGATTTATAACAAATACCATAGCATCCTGAATTATTAAAAGCATTGAATTTGGGGATACCTGACAGCTTGTTTGACTGAATTTCTGGACCTAGTTTAACAGTCTTAGTCATGGAACATGAATGCATACTATAAAATGTGCAGTATGTCATGTTTATAGTATAGGTGTGTATAAAAAATATTTAGTTGATAGAAAAGAGTTCTATTAATAGGCAAAAATCAACATCTTGGCTCAGATAAATTAAAATAATTCTAAATATTTTTACTAAATATAATCCTCTGTCAACTGCAGAATCACTGCACTACTTTCATCAATTAACTCACCCACAGACAAATACACCTCCTTCCATAAAAACGACATCCAAAATATATGTGAAAGATAGTAACATTCATCTAGATATTACTGCATGTTATAAAAGCCTCACAACCACTGAGACCACTACTGTGAAGAAAACCTTAACATGATGTGAGCACTCAGTACAATATAGTCTCCCCACAGCTAAACATGAAACAAACACAAAGTGATTAATCATAGAAACATATGATGGAGGAAGATCATTTTCTGAACTAAATTTTAGCATGCACAGCTTCATTCTACAGGAACTGCTGGATTTCTCTCTCAAACTACTTCACAAATTTACCATAAAAAATTAATTTGGGGCAAATATTCCTAATGCTCTGTTTCTAGGGCAGGCCAGAAGAAAAGACAGGCTAATGTGGTCAAAGGCTTTTCTATTTTTTGCATAGAAACTTCTGTTAAATCTATTAAAGAGTATTATTTTTATGTCTAAATCTTCCCTTGCTTATTATAAGGGGGTAAACCTAAAATCATAACTTAACACGGAACTGAATATTGCCATTACCAAAGATATTAAACTGTAGTCAGTTTGTACTCCAAAAAGTTTCACCCCAACTTCATTTAACATCTGTGGTAGAATGAAATGTTTTGCCAATAATTCCTTGTTGATAACACAATTTCAGTTATAATTATAATTTATATAAATATAATTAACACTATACATAACCACAAAAAAGTGCATATTCTGGATTGTACATTGAGATTAAATTGTAATTGTCACTGGTGACAGTACCTGGTTACTTCCTGTCAACCACATTTCCAACCCCTCACCAATTTTATCCAAGAGCAATCTGAGAGAGACTCTAGGTCTTAAGGTCTTTAAATATTTTTTGGAAACACTATGTTGCTTAGAGTGTCTTTGTTCCTGCCTTCATTACACATCAAAGAACATGCATGTGTGTGTGTCAGTGTACATTTAAAAATAATGTTATATATTCCATAATCACAGTAAAGAAACTTCAGAGTCCAAACAGAAGACATAAACTATAGGTAATGGAACAACTTATTTAGTCTAGTAAATTACTGCCTTTCCCCTTTGTCAACAGATCAAGAAGTTGTATTTTGGCTTTGAAACAAAAAGAATAAGAGTGATCAAAAGGCACAGGAAAAAAAACAAAAAGGAAAATATGTTGCTTCTGATGAGATCTGAAGTGGGAAGGAGCTTGAAGAAGGTTGACTTGAAAAGTAGGATTTCAAAGAGCCAAGGTGGAAGTAAAAAGAGAAACACGGAGGGTGCCCAGGACAGGTGGGCAGAGCACCAGTGCCAGACAGGTGAAGAAACAGCAGCAGAAGAAACATCATAAGCTAATATGACAAAATCTAAGAAGAAAGCTGGAGAGTGATTTTGGATTGGGTTTTGGAGTCAGTGTTGGCCATACGGTCGCATTTACTGTAAGTACACGAAATGTACAAACCAGCACAAACTCATCCCAGCATCAAACCAAAACAATTTTGAGAACAGACTGCGTAAGTTTCACTAGTCAAGGAATGCAACTTATTCTGACAGAAACCAGTTACATTTGTTCATACCACGAGGCAATGGGAAATTAATTGTGGATGCCACATTAAGTGGTGCCGGACTTTGCACGAACATCTCTGCTGCACGGCAACAGATATTTGGATTGAAACAGAAGTCATGAAAGAAATGGAGAACAGGTTCAAGACAATGCCTCATTTATAGAATATGAAGGTAAATAAGACATTTTTAGGGGAGGACTCTTGAGGCAGCTCTCTGCCTCTAGAGATACCTGGCAGGAAAAGGATGACTGAAAGTTATGGCTTAGCAACACTCTTGCATAAACCTAGGCAAAAACCCATGCATGAAAATTCATAAATAGCCACTTGTGTAGTAATTCATTAATGAAATAAGAGAAAAAAAAGAGTATGGGAGCAACAGAAAGGTTGCTGGCTAAGTACAGAAACACACAGGCAACTAAAACACTCTCTCAACTGGCTGTTTTAAAATATTCAAATTCTTACTCTATTTCAGCAGACTATTTTGATCTTTGGACTTTGAACACCAAATTACTTGACATACTGGAAATGATGGACATTTGCTCTGAGGCACAGTAGAAACTGCACACCTTGCTTCTACATGGCCTTCAGAGTTGAATTGTAAGAGCAAAATTACTTACACAACCAATGAAGTATCCAAATACTCCCATGAACCCCACTTGCTGTTTCTGTTCTCTTCCCCATGTCACCTAATTTCCTTAGCAAGATAGAAAATACACTTTGACAAAAGATGGCAAATCTTTTTGCACTTGAAAGTTATGAAATACTCACATTTCTGGAAAATATTAAAAAATGCTGACATTTGTATGTCATATTTTGCCCCTGTACCAGTATTTAAGAATCAAAATTATTTCATGTTTAATAACTTATTTGATGAGCGTATCTGGAATTGTTTACATTGTTTAGTACAGAACAGCTACAAAAAGTAATATAGTAACAAAAATCAGGCATTGCTACTATTTAGAAATTAAGATTATGCCTTATCAACAGAGGGCAGTCTTTGATAACAATACATTTGAATGAAGACTTGAGAGCAATAAACTTCTGTTTGTTTCACACAGGATTGTGAGCTGTGTAGGTTTCAAGTAAGGAATATACACCTGTGATCCATCATCTAAAGCAGAAGCCAGATGTTCTCAGGAGGAGTTGCATTTAAAATAAGAATATATTTGTACTCTTTTTCAAATAAACAAATGTCTTAAAATTTTTATTTATTAATGCTGTGTTAAATGAGGTCTTCTGTGCCCTAAATCTTTCTGTTTTTATTTAGATTTGGAAATAAAGTTTAGTAATATAGCAAAACTGAAAGCTTTCATGCAAAGACACGTATATTTTTTCCCCTGGTCAAGTACCAGTTCCTTTTTTCACTAAAAATTTATTTTAAAAGATCAATGGACTTTTTATTAGGCCAAATTCTGATTTACCACAATAACTTCAGGGACAATTGGTAGGAAAACAGTTTGGATTTACATCTGTGTTATTAGATCAAAACTTAGCCAAGATGAATTTTCTTCAGTTACAATTTGAACACAAGATTGTTTAGCACAATCCAAGGAAAACTTTCAAAACTCTCATAAATTCTACAATCTGGAATTTTTGTTTTTGTTGTCCTGTGAAAAGAAGAAATAAAGCAAGTCTTGCACTTTGTACTTGGACTGTGACACAAGAGCTCACTGGCTTGTTTGACAAGACAGCAACTCTTAAAAATAAAGAGGACTTCTGCTGTTTGTACATGGAAATTTACTACTTGGTGATGGAGATAACAGAGGTCAAAGAACCAGAGCCTATACCCATGGAAAATAAGAGATTTCTGTCTAAGATATGGGGCAACTCCATCCCTTTGCTAATTTTTTTTTCAGAAGCAGCAAAATACATCAAAAGCAATTACTATTTTGAATATTGAATGTCTTGGTCATTGATGCCTGGGACTCAGTTGAAGTGTCTTCCTTTGAATCTTACAAATAAGACATTCATTGCTGAAGTCCAGGTTGAATGCTTCATAGGGGTAGACAAATGGCATTAGTACTGCTTGACTTGGTAGATATCTGACTACTAGAACTACTACCCCTGCAGCAGCATCCAAACCCATGAGTCTGTTGCATATGTTTATTTAATAAAATAGCTTTCAGCAGTATTCCACAGGTATGTCAGTAAGAGAATATAAAAATATATCACAAATTACAATAACCCAGTGCTGTAGAACTGAATGTGGATGTCTCCTGATGTCCCCCCCACCCCAAACCAAGCTGAATTATATATTAGAAAGAATACTTAAATGTGAATGTAGCTGTCCCCGCACTGCAAAATTCAAATTCCAAACTCGAGTTTTGCCATACAGAAAGCAAGATCACGTGCCAATGATGCTCCACTACTGAAGGATACTGTAAGAGATCATTTTAAAAGAAGGAATAAAAAAATTACACAAACGTCGAAACAGCCTCGTGCTGTCTTTGAATCTATCTCTTTAGTGGTGTTTTTCGCTTTGTTAGAAACCCTTCCTAAACCAGCGCGCGGATCGCATTTCATAAACAACGAAGAATGTCAGCAACTGAGACACGCTGGATCGGAACTCGGAGCCTGCTATCGGGCATATTAAAAGGCAAGGAACTCCCGTCCGGGCTCTCACTGATGTGCTTTTAACCGCAGGCACAAGGTGGCAGAGGGACATGAGGCTTTCCTTCCCGCGCTGCAGTGACACTGGGGCAGTGACACTGGGCACTGACTCACTGGTGCCACTGATGCGCTCTGCGCCCGAGATTTATTTATTATCCGAGATTCTTTGTGGCGCACAGAACCGCGGGGCCGGCAGGCAGCTCCGCCGCAGCCCCGGGACGCTTGCCCTCGTGTGACCCGTCCCGTTCTCCTTGGGGCACTTTTGTCACAGCCGCGTTCCCCGTCACCCGGACCCGGCTCTCGGGCAGCCCCGTTCCTGCCGCCGCTGGAGCCCGGGCGCCACCGCCGCCACCCCGCGGTGAAGGGAGACCCCGAGCACTGCCCGGCGGCGAGCCGGGAACAGCCCGGCTTTAGCTCTGCCCCGGGGCCAGGCGGGAGCGGGGAAGCTCAGAGCAGGCGGCGGTGCGCTCCCGCCGCTCCCGGGGCTGGCAGAGGGGCGCTCCTACGCTCCGGGAAAGCCGTGCCGCCCTCCCCCCGACTGGAGGGTTCCCTTCCCTTCTGGCGCCAGCAGAGCGATCCGCGTCACCACCTCCCCTCTCCCGCACCGCCACCACCTCCCCACTCCCGCCGCTCTCCGACGCCTTCTCTCCGCAACCTGTTGGGCGGCCGCGGGAAACAGGGAAGGAAGGAGGGGGAGCCCCGACCCTCTCGTAACTTGCATGATTGGCAAGCAAGCTCTGCCCAATCGTGGATGGCGGCTTCTCCCCCCGCGGGTGCCCATTGGCTGCTCGGAGGAGCGGGGCGGGGCTTGCCGGGCCGCGGGGCTCCCCTCCGGAGCGGAGCGCGGCGCGCTCAGAGCGCAGCGTGTGCGCGGAGTGAGCGGCGCCGCGCCGGCGGCGGAACTGGGGCCGCTGTTCGGCCGCTGCCGGAGGTTCCCGACGCTTACGCTCCGCCGGCAAGGACGATGCAGTCTCTCCCCGCCCGGCCGCGGCGGCTGCTGACCGGCTTGCTGCTGCTGCTGGCCGGCTGTGCCCGGGCTGGGGCGGCGGAGCCGCCGCCAGGCAACAGCGCCGCGGTCTCCTCGCCGTGGTCGCCGGAGGCGGACCCCGTGGTGGTGGCCAACCGCGGGCTGCGGGTGCCCCTGGGCCGCTCCGCCTGGCTGGACCCCACGCGGGACCTGGTGCTGCAGGTGCAGCCGGGGGACCGCTGCCACCTCACCGTGCTGGACGAGGACCCGCTGTGGCAGCGCCCGGGCCGCCTGAGCCCCCGGCGCTTCCCCTGCGACTTCGGAGCCCGCGAGGTGCAGTACTCGCACCTGGGCGGCCGCAGCCCCGCCCGGGACCGCGTCCGCCTGCAGCTGCGCTACGACTCGCCGAGCCGCGCCCTGGTGCTGCCCCTGGTGCTGGAGGTGGAGGTGCTCTTCACCCAGCTGGAGATCGTCACCCGCAACCTGCCGCTCACCGTGGAGCGCCTGCGGGGCACCAGCAACCCGCTGGACGCCCGCAGCCTGGAGTTCGCCTTCGAGCCGGGCCGGCAGCGCTGCCGGGTGGGACTGCTGCCGCTGCTGGCCGGGCTGCCCCGCTACGGAGAGATCCTCAACCACCCGCCGGCGGCGGGGGGCGGGGAGGCGGCGGGGGGCGGCCCGATGCCGTCCGTGATGTGGGACTGCGAGGAGTTCCTGCGCCTGGGGCTGCGCTACCGGCACACGGCCGCCGGCGGCTCCCCGAACCGCGACCTGGTGCCGCTGGTGGCCGAGCTGCGGGAGGCGGCGGGCGGCGGGGCGCTGCTGAAGCGAGAGTACTTCCAGGTGCTGGTGCGGATCCGCGCCGGGAGTGAGAACGTGGCCCCCAAACCCAGCTTCCTGGCCATGCTGATGATGGAGGTGGACCAGTTTGTGCTCACCGCCCTCACGCCTGACATGCTGTCAGCTGAGGATGCGGAGTCGCCGCCCGACCTACTGCTCTTCAACATCACCTCTCCCTTTGGTCCTGGCCAAGGCCACATGGTCAGCACGGACGACCGGAGCTTACCTGTCACCTCTTTCAGCCAGCGGGATGTGCGGGAGCTGCGCATTGCCTATCAGCCACCCGTGGAGGATTCCGATCGGGAGAGGCTCTTTGAGCTTGAGCTGGAAGTGTTGGACCCAGAGGGTGCTGCCTCAGAGCCCTTTGCCTTCGTCATTGTGGTGAAGCCCATGAACACCCTGGCGCCCGTGGTGACCCGCAACACTGGTCTCGTGCTCTACGAGGGGCAGTCAAGGCCTCTCTCCGGCCCAGGGCCCAGCCCCAACCTGGTGGTCAGTGACGAGGATGACCTTGAGCAGGTGCGGGTGAGTGTGGTGGCAGGGCTGAGGCATGGCCACCTCACTCTCCTGGAGGACACCCCAGGACCTGCTGCCCCTCGTAAACACTTTACAGTGGCTGAGCTGGCAGCAGGCCGAGTCATTTACCAGCACGACGGCAGCGAGTCTCCGCTCAGTGACAACCTTGTGCTGCGGCTGGAAGATGGTGGCTCTCGCCACCGCGTTGAGTTCCTTTTCCCCATCACCCTGGTGCCCACTGATGACCAGCCACCCCTGCTTAATGCTAACACAGGGCTTGCCATGGCTGAGGGTGAAACAGTGCCTATCACCACCCGTGCTCTTAGTGCCACTGACATTGACTCCCAGGATGCCATCCTGCTCTTCACAGTGGAGTCTGGCCCTTCGGCTGGGCAGCTCCTGCTCCGCCAGGCACAGCCACCTCCTGGCTGGGAAGAGGAGGAAGAAGAGGAGAGCTTTTCTTGGAGGAAGGTGCCAGGTGTAGCAGGGAGTTCCCTCATCTATGAAAAGCCAGTGAGAGAGTGGCTGCAGCAGGACATTGTGGAAGGGCGTCTCTTTTACCACCACTTTGGGGCTCACAGCCCTGGCCCTGGGGTTGTGTTGGACCAGTTCACCTTTAGAGTCCAGGATGACAATGACCCCCCCAACCGTTCTGGACCCCAGACTTTTGTAATCAGGGTACATCCTGTAGACAGGTTAGCCCCAGAGCTCCATAGCAGCAGCAGCCTGCATTTAATCGTTGCAGAGCAGCAGGTGACGCCCCTGCGCAGGAAGCACTTGTGTTACACAGACCAGGACTCAGGGGACCGGGAGCTTCGCTACACAGTAATCCAGCCCCCCACTGACACCGACTCCAACCACCCTCCCGAGGCTTATGGAGCACGTCTTGGATCCCTCGTGCTGACTGAGGATCACTCTGTGGAAGTTACGCATTTCACCCAAGCCCAGATCAACCATCACAAGATCTCGTACCGTCCTCCTCAGGAGGAGCTGGGGGTGGCTCCTCATTTAATTCAGTTTCAGTATCAAGTGCAAGATGCGGCTGGCAATGCAGCCAAAGGGACTTTCACCATCTACCTGCAGCCTGTGGATAACCAGCCTCCCGAAATCACTAATACTGGCTTCACTTTGCCTGAGGGAGGCAGCCATGTCCTTAGTCCAGCTGAGCTGGATGCCAGTGACACGGACACTGAACTTGCCCGGCTCAGATTTATCCTGACCCAGGCTCCTCGGTATGGCCAGTTGCAGCTCTCTGGGTACAGTCTGGTTCCAGGAGGCATCTTTGGCTTGGAGGATATCAGACAAGGGAGGGTGGTGTATGTGCACAGTGGAGCTGAGACCAACAGTGATACCTGCAGGCTTGATGTGAGTGATGGGGTTCATTTTGTGCCCATCACACTGAAAATGAGTGTGCACCCAGTCGATGATGAGGTTCCTACACTACGATTGCCCCCAGGCACTCTTGGTTCCTACCTCGATGTGCTGGAGAATGGTGCTGCTGAAATCACTGCTAATGTCATCCAGGGCACGGATCGGGATACAGATGACTTTATGTTGACCTTCATTGTAGAGGATCCTCCTCAGCATGGGAGCATCCTGGTTCAAGGGGTGCCTGCAGAGAGATTTTCCCAGAGAGATCTGCTGGATGGTGCTGTGGTATATGCTCACACCGGTGGTGAAATAGGCCTTCTGCCCAAGGAGGATGCTTTCAACCTTACCTTGTCTGGCCTCTCTGAGAAGTGGCATGTCAGGGGCAACATTGTTCAAGGAGTTTCAGTCCTGGTGACCATTCTTCCTGTTGACAGTCAAGCTCCAGAAATTTTTGTAGGGGAGCAGTTCATGGTGACAGAAGGTGACAAACGGGTCATTACTCTTGCTCACCTCAGGGCTGAAGATGTGGATACTCCTAGTGATGATATACTATGCACAATTGTCGCTCAGCCCACATCTGGGTATGTAGAGAACATCTCTCCTGCCCCAGGATCTGAAAAATCCAGGGCAGGTGTAGCTATAAGTGCTTTTACCTTGAAGGACCTCCGTCAAGGGCACATTTTTTATGTGCAGAGTATACATAAGGGTGTAGAGCCTGTTGAAGACAGATTTGCTTTGCGCTGTTCTGATGGCATTAACTTTTCCCAGAGGCACTTCTTCCCCATTCTTGTTGTGCCGGTCAATGACGAAGAGCCTGAAATCTTCCTGAGAGAGTTTGTTGTGATGGAAGGCATGAGCCTGGTGATTGACACCCCCATCCTCAATGCGGTTGATGCGGATGTCCCTGCCGATGAGTTAACGTTCACAATCACCAGGCTTCCCAGGCACGGCCACATCGTGAACCAGCTGGTCAATGGAACTGTCCTGGTGGAGAGCTTCACCTTGGATCAGATAACAGAGAGCTCCAGCATTCTCTACGAACACGATGACTCTGAGACCAGGGCAGACAGTTTTGAGGTGCAACTCTCAGATGGTAAACACACCGTTAGGAAAATGGTACCCATCATGGTTATTCCTGTAGATGATGAGACGCCCAGAATGGCCATCAATGATGGTTTGGAGATTGAAATAGGGGAAACTAGAACTATTAATAACAGAATATTGAAGGCTACTGATCTTGATTCTGAAGACAAAACCTTGACATACATTATAACTTACGGGCCAGGACAAGGCCTATTACAGAGAATAAAGCCTTCAGGTGGAGTTGAAAATATCACCCGGGGAATGAACTTCACCCAGGATGAAGTAGATAGAAATTTGATTCGATATGTGCATTTTGGCCAACAAGGAGTTCGTGATCTTATCAAGTTTGATGTGACAGATGGCATAAATCCTCTCATTGACCGCTACTTTTATGTGACAATAGGCAGCATTGATATTGTCTTCCCAGATGTCATCAGCAAAGGAGTTTCTCTGAAGGAAGGGGGGAAGGTGACCCTTACCACTGATTTGCTTAGTACCAGTGACCTGAACAGTCCAGATGAGAACTTAGTTTTCACCATTACCAGACCACCTGTTCGTGGTCATCTTGAATGCACAGATCACCCCGGGGTACCCATCTCCACTTTCACTCAACTCCTGTTAGCAGGCAATAAAATCTATTACATTCATACTTCAGAAGATGAGGTGAAAATGGACAGCTTTGAGTTTGAGGTGACTGATGGCTATAACCCTGTGTTTCGTACTTTTAGAATTTCTATCAGTGATGTGGACAATAAGAAACCTGTTGTCACAATCCATAACCTGGTGGTGAGTGAAAATGAATACAAACTGATAACCCCATTTGAACTCACTGCAGAAGACAGAGATACACCTGATGCACTGCTAAAGTTTATCATCACTCAAATACCAGTTCATGGCCAGATCATGTTCAATAACTCCAAACCAGTCACCACCTTCACTAAACAAGATCTGAATGAAAATCTAATCAGCTACAAACATGATGGCTCGGAATCAGTTGAGGACAGTTTCTCTTTCACTGTTACAGATGGCACTCATACTGATTTCTATGTTTTCCCCAACACTGTGTTTGAAACAAGGAAGCCTCAGACTATGAAGATCCGAATAATGGCTGTGGACAACAGTGTACCTCAAGTTGTAATAAATAAGGGTGCTCAGACTCTCCGTGTTATGACCACAGGTCACATCGGGTTTCTGATTACCAACAAAGTGCTCAAAGTGGAAGACAGGGACAGTTTACATGTTACTCTTAAGATCAGAATCACAGAGGGTCCACGCCATGGCTTCCTGATTCACCTGGGGAAAGGCAACCATAGCATCAGCCAGTTCACACAAGGTACTACAACACTTAATGTCCTTTCTTTAGATCACTGGAAACATTATTTTTCATGCTAAACTCTATAGTAATTGATGGGAGAAATGTTCCAACAAAGAGCTCATTTAAAATGGCTTCATAATTTTTTACATCTGTTTATTTTTTATTACATCTGTGACAGCTTTAAACAGGAAATGTGGTCTGCTGGGTAAACACTGATCAAAGGAGCTTCATTTCTTTGGAGAGCTTATTCCAAATAACTGGGATTTGCACTTTCTGCCAGTCACAGTGATAAAAGTTTGGATAACAGAATTGGGCTGTACATCTTAAGAGACAGTGCTTTCTTTAACCATTTTTATTTAGAAAATGCTATGGGAGTGGCCAAGCTATTATTAACTAATGGCTCGGGTATCGGTTGCTGTACAGTCTGAGCACACCTAACTGTAAAAGCAAAATCCTTTCCCCACCAGTGGGAAATAATATATTATGAGTGCATTTGTTAATTACACAAATTAACTTAATTACACAAATCTTTACCACAAAGTGTTTGTGGTAAATTAAAAGGTAATGTAAACAATTTAAAAATAATGTTACCCGTTCTTACTTTTTACATGGCACTAAAACATTCAGTGATATAAATAGGGCAAAACCCACATGTGTCATATATTCTGAAATAAAGCCTCAACCCAAGGCTGTGAAGTAACTTTAATTGAAATGGGAGCATTAGCTATTCTCTGGAGAATTTTCCATGTTACTTTACAATGACTTAATGGCTAGTTAACTAACAATGAAATTAGGGTTTTTTGCAGCCTTCTGCAGCTGTGGAACGAGCAAACAGCAGCAACAGCATGGACATTCAGAGCTAAATGGGCCCAGCCAGGCTGGGCTGTGTGGTTGGAAGGGCTTGAGGTGAACACTTGCAGTTGGCTGTGTTTCATTTCACAGAGCCCATACTGGTACATAACATACGTGTTAAAGTCTTGGCTGTAGCAATGTTCTTGTCAGACATACCAAATCTTTCAAATAGGTCTGATGAACTTTGCAATGGCTGAAGTGTCTAAAGTTTTGCAGTGATAGTGCAAAAAAGAGGATGAGAGAAGACCAGACTGTCCAAGCTTTGGGACCACCACAGTTCCTTTAAATGTTAGACTTCAGCAGTGAACTGTTGTCAGAATACATGAGAAACAAGAGAGAAAGGGAGTGAGCAAAAAAAGAGATTATCACTTATTTTAGTGGATTTTCTCTTACATTGAAGAATGTATAATTATTGAACAGGTGTTCTTTGAAAGCAGAGGAACAGTGATATCCTTTTTTTTTTTTTTTTTTTTTTTTTTTTTTGAGGATGTGTAGCACTTGAGAGAAGTACATATTCCGTTTGCCCCCCCTGTGCCATGTGGTCAGGTGTACATTTGTCTGATGACCCAAATGAAGTTGCTACTTGGCTTTGAATTGGCTGTCCAACCATATGGCCTGAAGGCTGTCTTAGTATCCTGGGGCTGCCCAAGCTGAGGAAGAAGCATGCAGCCCTTAGGAAAGGTTTTAAAGCTAGTGAGGATCCCCAGAAAGTGGTGTAACTTCACAGTTTCACACACAGCATGAGCACTCTTATTTTGTGTTGGATTGAAGAGTGTTTTTAAGAAATATACATTTCTTCAATAATATTGGCCTTTGAGACCACTATGTTTATGCTACACTGAGACAAATAATTGTCTAATGTTCAGAGCAGAAATAAACAAGATCCTATTTTGTCATATTCATTATGATCCCAGTCTAAGGACAGATTTTGCAATGGACTTTGGGAAGCCTTTGCATTGACTATTGGACCTATTGTTATATGCTTTCTTTTTATGTTTTGATCTTCCCCTCTCTTTAGGCCTCTTATCCTGTCATGTGCCACCTCTTTCAAAATGCTGAGTAGTTCCAGTTTGATAAACACATGTGGGTTCTTATGGGGCTTGTAAAACTTTATTAATAGAGTCTTCCAGTTTATGTTGGAAGGGACTTCTCAAGGTCATCTGATTCTATCTCTACTCAAAACTGGGACAACTTTGAAGTCAAATGAAGCTCTTTAGGACATCATGCAAAAAAGTTTTGAAACCTGCTTGCTAGTTTGTGAAGTCCATACTCAAACTCCCATTTCTTGGATTTGTTCTTGTGGTTGTATGAACAGGCAGCCTGACCACTTCGAGTCGTGTATCAAGATTCATTGTGTGTAAGCAGCGGGAGCAGCCCACTTTTTCAGATATTTGTAACTGAAAGAGATGACAGAGCAATTGTTTAGAACACAGATTTCTGATAGTGGGGATGATTATATTTTTTGAAATAAAAAGTTATGCTTGATGTATTTTGAAATTATGTTGGAGAATGCCAGTACAAAACTAATTTTATTGGGCACTGTAGTTACACAATTACAAATTGTGCTCATAACTAGGCAAATTATGATATAACTAGCACAACCTAATCAGCTATGGAAGGAGAGCATAGACTTGCTCAAGTGACTCCAAGCATGTTGTTAAGGAGCAGAAAACAGGTCATTCTTTGCAATCATTTTGACAAAATTAAGATCTTTGGATGGCAGGTGTCCTTTTTTTCTTTTGAGGTGGTCCTGGCCCTGCAAGCACCGGCTCAAGTGCTTATTTTTACGTATGCTGGAACCATGGATTTTGATAAGGCTACCCACATGAGCAGAGCTGAGTACTTGTGTGTTTGCTGGAGGAAAGATTTATGTACTCCACTGGCTTGAAGAAGTATTTGTTTGCATGCTCTTTACAGCCCCATGAATTTTTGATCTTTAACTTTCAAACATTTATGGAAGAGATTCTTCAGTCACATATATTTGCTGATAATCCTCTCAGCTTGTTTGCACTCAAAGATGTCTGGTTACTTTTGGAACTGGAGGTTTTGTGAAGCTCTAACAAAAGTGCTTTTGGGTTTTTTTACCCATGCATCCACCCTAACATCAGAGGAGAACTTGGGTGGTACTTGAGCTCCACTTTAACGTGATTGGTTTCTAACACTTCTTCTTGAAAAAAGTATCAGACTTGGGTTTTTACCAACAGCAGTCCTTCAAAGAAAGTGACAAAAATTAGTTTTTATGTATATACATGTTTCTCATCTCAAGGAAACCAGAAAAGAAACAATATTAACAAATGTTTGTTTATCTTTTACATCTTTTATGGTAACTGCTGGTTCAAAATTCTTCATCAGTTTTTTTTCCTTACTGAAGTAATTTATGTTTACTTTAATTGCATCTATTTGGGTTCTTAAAACAGTCAATCACTGTAACTGTCCTCTGCAGAACTTTGCAGGCTGAAGAATGACAGAATCAATATCCTTGTGGAGATACACCTCTGTTTAAGAAAAGGAACCACTAAAAATATGAAGTAGTTCTGACTGTCAAGCCCATGTTTGTCAATTTCATTTCAGTCATTTTTGTAAATACAGGTTAAAAGAAAGGGAGCCCTGGGGAGGAGGAAGTAAAGGGAGAGAGAATGAATGATATTTGTAAAACTTCAACACTGTTGATACTGAAATTCCTCAGTTCTGCTGTGGGACCTTGACCTCCCTCTTGTTGAAGCTAAACTATTTAATACATGTCAAATTTTTCTAAAAAAAGATTTCCTGTCTTCATAATTTAAAATAAAGTCTATTTTTCCTCTTTCCAGCTGATATTGATGATATGAAGATATGCTATGTTTTACGAGGGAGTGACAATGCCACCAGTGACATTTTTCATTTTTTGGTTGAAGACAGTGGTGAGTACTCCTAAAATCTCAGTTTTTCTTCTTATTTAAAGACAAAGAATTTAGGTGTCCTTTGGGAGCTGAAGAACATCAAATTTAATTGAGGGAAGTCTGTGTTATCTCCTGGAATGTGATTGATTTTATGGCTTTCCTATATTTTGAAATATTTCTGATGATTGTGAAGAGAAGTGTTGATGAAATGGTAATTGCACCTAATGAAAAAATCTCAACCTACTCTGGCAAAAAAGTGAAATTCTGTAAGTCTACTCAGATACTACTTTCTGTAGTTTTCCCTTTGTATTCCCTATCCAGACTCTTCACACATAAATTATCCTAAATCTTTATCTTGAGAAACTTTTCATTTATGGTTATTGTTGCCTATCTTTTTAAAAGGTTCGAGTTCTAAGACCATTCTTATCAAAATATTATTCATATCAAAACATGCACCTGTTGTGTAGAGTTCAAGTTTTTATTCTATGTACTTAACAGAATCCTCAATGGTTTGTCAAAGGTCTTTGTCAGGCAACTGGTGTCAAATCTCCTGGAAAATACTATTTTCTGGGATTGTGAGGGATGCAAAAGAAAATTATTTGAAACAAATTGAGAATACTGGCATGTACTCATTTGAAGGAGAACTATGTTGTGGGTTTTTTTATTTGTTTTAAAAGCAGAAGGAAAGAACAGTTTAAAGGATAAGCAAAATAGATCAACTGGCTTTTTCTTTTCCTTCCAGTCTGACTTAATGTGGATATGCCTAAATGTAGATATTCCTCTGTGTGGCAACAGGTGGCTAGATCGTGTTACTTTAATGCCTTTTTAAATATGTGATACATAGCTCTATGAGTAATTGGCAATGAATTTTATTAGTTGATTTAATAATATACTGGTTAGAAAGTATGCTTCAAGTTAGCTGATTGTCAGCTCCTGTACAGCGCTTGTGTTACTGCTTCACAAGAAGCATAGCCAATTAAGGGTATTAAGATCAGTGAACAGGGATTTGTCCTGTCTGTCACAGACTGGGCAGTTTTGTCACCACCTACCATTGCTGAAGGGGAATATCAAAACATATTTTACTGTTTGTTGTGCTGGACAAGCACAGAGGGACCACTACCTTTCGAGACTTTTTGAAATGTCTTTGCAAATCTTTATGACATTAGATACCAGGTAGTGACATAAGAGTTTGCAACACTCGACTTATTTTCCGTAAATGTTTTCTTTTCACGGAGATATAGGTTAGAGAAACTTAATTGTATGTAAAATGGAACATGGGATGCTGTCTTTTCATAGCAATACTTTTTTATAACAGGTGTCACCACAAGGTGACATTGTTCATGATTTTTGAGTTATTCTTTCAGTAAGTGAACAAATATTCCATCTTGAGATTGTTTAGAGGTTTTAAGTGATGGGGTAGTTAAAGCTGATGAAAGTTTGCGCTCAGTGAGCTGTTTAACATCAGTTCTTAAAACTGAGTTGCCCCTTGAGAGACCAACGTTTGTGGGAGTTGTCTCTGTGCTATTTAACACTTCTTAGTGGCAAATACATTGTCAAAGTAAATTGCACCTAATATATAAATTAATTTTTTTCATTGGAAAGCTTACCTGTCACATCTGCTTCTATTGGGCAGAGTTGTAGCAGCCTGTCCATTGTAACAGCATGCTATTTTTCAGAATACAAAGAATCATGATAGCAAGGTGCTTGCTGATTTTTTAGAGCCTTTGGAAGCTGTGACATTACTTTCATAGACACTACTTAGCTAGATGGTTAGGTGGTTTTTGCTATCCTGAGGCCATTTGTTGACAGAAAAATGAGCTGTGCTGCATTTCACAGTATTTCTGATTTCGAAGATGGTAAAGATGTATTTAAAGTTGATGAAGTTGTGATCAAAACATTAGCAGTTGTCTGTCTGAAATATCTCAAGTTTATTAGCAATGTCTTTAGAATCTGTAACAGCTGAAAAATCCAGCAATTTAATCTGCTTCTATTTCCACCCTCCTGAGAAAGACATCAAAGCCAGTGTTTTGCAACTCAGATGTATTTTGGCAGACTTTCAGTTGTACCAAGGCTATTGTTTAGGAATTTTTTTGATTTTAAGCCAAATCATATTAAGAGACTCCACACAAGAGCTGAGTGAAAGATGGAGCACAGGTGATCAACATCCATTGTAGAAAGCCACGCTTTAGATTTCTTCAAGATTTTTGCAGTAGTAACAGGTTTGTGCTGCCCTGCAGTGCCTAGTGCTATAAATCAGATAAGGGGGACTTCACTTAAACTGAATTGTGTGATAGTCCCTGAGTGATCTGGTTTAAATCAAGAAGCATTTCAAAATGTGATTTAATGAATGAATATGCATTTGTATAATTCAGCTAATGTAATTTCAAATAACATAAAAACCCTAAAATAAGTTACACCTCGCAACCCAAGTATTTTGTATCTTCTAGGCTTTCATGCCTCAGCAAGGGGAACATACAACAGCACTTCCTGCTCTTTTCATGTGACATGAATTAGAAAGTTATTTTTGCCCCAGACCTGTATGTTGCCTGTAAAATACTTTTCTACATGTCCTGTGATATTTGTTCATAGTCTCTGAACTGCAAATAGGAGAAGAGCATGACTTCCTCTAGGTCTGTCTTTGGTGGCTGATCTGCCATGCTCATTATACCATGACTTATGAAAGCAAATGCAGAAGCTCTTTTGTCGGCCTCTTAAATGAGGAAAGTCTGACTGGGGCCTGAGGCTGTTATTTCATGCAATTGCCTGGAGACCAAGTACAAGGAGTCATCAAGCTGCTCTGGTGTGAGCTTTGTTGTGGATTTGGAATTTTGTGTATCTTCTCACATGCAGTAGTATTTATGGTAAGCAAGTTAGGGCAACAGCAGCCTGGGTGGGTAGGTGAGAGGGAAAGGGCCAAGTCAACCCTCTGGCCCCTTGCCTGCTCCCCTTCTTGCAGTGGGAGTGAGGTGAGTGCCATGCTGCACACCAAAGCGTGACCTGGGCCCTGAAAGCATGAAACGTGGCACTGGAACAAGGCTGTTTGCTTAGTGGCCAGCAGAGAAATGAACAGACAAACAAAGAGTAGCTTGGGGATTATGGCTAGCTCATAATAAACTTTGTGATGCTAACTAAAGAGAACAGACATGGGCTGAATATGAAGAGAAAGGAAATCCATTTAAAAGGAAAGTCCTTAGGACTATAATTAACAAGCAAGAGCATAGGCTTGCTGTATTCAAACCAAAATTAGAGGTTTCACCAGGAAGAACTGGTTGAGATTTAAAGCTCTGAAGGAGTCTTATTGTCAGCATCAATTACATACAAATGTATGGCCGTAGAGATTTTCTGGTTTTAAATGGCATTTTTAATAAGAGCAATTAAAAAGTAAAATAAGCTGGACACAATTCCCCTTTTTATCAACACTAATGTTTTTTAAAGGTAGAAAGCTTATGCTTCCTATGTAGGGGAGATGTTCTGCTATAAAGTGGGTGATCCCATGCATTTCTGTTGTACTTAGAATAAGAAGACTCTGTAGTATATCAGATGCTGCTGAGTTGGTGACATTTTCAAAGAAACTACTGTGGTTATTAAGAATTTAATTTCCATTTTGTTTTGAATTCTAATCTTAAAATAATCATGTGGAGATCTTTTGGTACCGAAAAAGTGTTATGAGTCCATTTCTGCGAAACTTTGAAAGAAGAGTGGAATTTTCTTTTTCACAAAGGTTGCAAAATAGTCTCAGTTGAATCACATTCCTCAAGAGTGGCCTCTACATTCCATTAAGAAGGTGGAGAAAAAACCCTTCTTAGCAAGTGCAAGCATGTGACAGTGGTGAATCCTGATGTTTACATTATAAAAATCCTTAATTCAATGATCAATAAAGGAATGAATGCTACCAGAATGCAGGGAAAGCAGAATTTTTATTTCTCATGGGGAGGTAAAATGCAAATCTAGACTGATAGCTAAACTGCTACATGTATTTCTGGTATGTAAGTTTCAACACTATTACGAGACTCAGTAGACTGAAAAAAAAAGATCCAGTTGAAAATGCTTGTCTTTTAATAAATGAAAAACACACTCATAGACTAAATTAAATCTGATAATTTTAAGGAGAAGCTGCAGTTTTTGCAGCAAGTTCATTTTACTGGAAGCTAGGCAAAATTATGTGTGTAGGGCACTGCATAGAGTTGGTGCTTCAGCTGTGCAAAATGGCATTAATCTGTATGGAATGAAAGTTGACACAGAAATTAGCTCCAGTTGAGCTAATGTTGAGCTCTGATGCCTGTTTCAGAAAACTGCACACTACAATTTTATGCTACATCCCTTATGAGTTGTCTGAGGCATTTTTACTCCTTATGTGAACTGGGCATGGAAAATGCAGTTAAAACTGAAGTCTGTTGTTTACCTTCTCTTTATTCTTTGCTCATCTGAGATTCCTTATTGTCACTGCAGTAAGTTGTAATAATTGACTAAGAATCTGGATTTAATGCCCAGCTATCCATTCTGTAGATGATATTTTCTCATGAAAGGTGCTATTTCAAATAATCTGAAACTGGTTGAACTGGTTTAAGGCAGTTTTTTTGTCAGAATCTGCTGATTGTGTAGTGTAAAACAAACATACCCCAAAACTGGCAGTAAACTCAACCCCCAGCAGAACCTCCATGCCTCCAGAGGCAGTATCAAGATGAAATACATTCCCCTGCCCAGCAGTGGATGTCTGGGGTAGCAGCACTACTGTGGCAGCATGTGGACTGCCTGTTAGAGAGCAGCTATTGTATTCTTCTTTTGATTCCCATAAGAAAAATTCTTTATTCTATTTAGGTTTTGTAGATAACTCTGAAATGTTCAAGATCAGGTCACGTAAAGTCAGTGAAGGAATGTTCATCTCTTTTAAATAGTGGTCTGATCCCAGATATTTTTAAAAGAAGATCTTGTTCTTGGCCTGCTTGTTACTTGACTAGTGCTCTCATCACAGTAGTTTGCTGTGTTTGTTCTCCCTGTCTGTCTTCTGAAGCTTGGGAAACTGTCAACCAGGATTGCAGCAGCCATGGAAGAAATCTCTGTGTGCAGCCTTAGTATTTTTTTGTTGCAAGAGGCCAATGCCTCTATTACACTAGTAATAATGCAAAATATTACTAGTGTGGCATTAGTCAGTTCCATTACATTTTCCTGTTTTGGGTAACAAAATAAGGTTAGCCTGATGTGGGCTTTTTGGTCTGGAGCATTCTAAAAACACACCCTGATTGTGTGAGGGGAAAACCCATTTCCTATTCAGCTTTAATTTGAACCATAATCTGCCTGTCCCTTACCTAACTTCATTCTCTGCTCAGTGCTTGAGTCCTCCAAACTGTTTCTTTAGGACTGCTATGATATCTTGCAACACCTTGCCCCAAGGCTAGAATGGTTTCAAAGGAGAAGTAATGACAGATTCTCATTGCTGGTTTAGGAATGTCAGGATCACTAGGGAAACAAGAATTGTTTCATTTCAGGCTCTTTGGGCAGCTTTTCTGACTTAAAGCCAAAGCATCGCAAAGCCACGGCTCACTAAAACTGGTGATTTGCATCATTAGCTAAATCTTACTTAAACTTTTTGTTACAGATCCCTAAATGCCTTAACACAGTACTGCATTTTGCTGTACTAACATTTGACTAAATCCCCACTGAAGCAAGAATCTTTCAAAAAAGAATTCCCTGAAATTAGCCTTTAAGCCAAATTTATGGGAAATTTTAATAAACTTTCCCCAAATATGTTTATGCAAGAAATAAAGAATCACATTCCACTGCCTAGAGAAAACTCTCTATTAAGTTTTTGAAATACAGGTATTGCATCTGTCATCCTTTGTTTTGCTAAACAAATATTTTTTAGAAACTTTACCATTCTGGTATGCTTTATTAATTTATGAGGGAATAATATTTCACCCTTGACTTTAATTATTAAACTATAACAGTTGTCAGTGCTATTTTTCAAAGCCAAAATGCCAATGTTTTTTCCTGGGTGAGCTGTAATAATAATAGCGTCATATCAGACCTTTTGGACTGAATATCTGATAGTTCCTAAAGTAGCAAATGGGTAAAATATGATTGGGAGTTATTTGCAGCATCCTTGTTTGACCTCACTTATAGCATTTGGGCACACAAGTCTTGGCAAGACACATCAACTACATTTATCTTTGGCTTAAAAATGAAGACATCACATGTTGGTGGTTTCTTTGCCATCATTTGCCAAGTGCTGTATTGGATTCTGGTCCATTGCCAGGCTTGTTGCTGCTGTTTTAATATACTCTAGGATGGTACCTGAACACATGTCACACTTCTTACTGTAAGTATTATCAGAGGATTTAAATTGCTTGACACTACAGTTTATATATTTAAAAAAATCAAAATAAATTTTACTGTAAATAAAAGATGAGTTCATGGGGATGTTATTGTCAATGTGGCTGCAAGGTGTCAGCAAAATTGGGTATCTGTAAAAATATACAGGATTAAGAGATGCTTATATGGGGCATATAGAAAGTTTGGTAGAAGCCTTACTAATCTCAGTGAAAAGATTTTCATTGTCTTCTGTACTAGTTATTATATTGGTCTCCTTGTCCTGGCATTTTAGACTGTATCGTGGGAATTACTGAATTTTCCATTTCTGACTTGAATATCACCTTATCCTCCAAATATAGAAAAGACCTGCTTTGTCTAGTTCAAACAAGATGTTTGTTTGAGATGAATTAAGGTAGCTGTGTGATTTAGCAAGAGGATTTTTGTTTGGTTTTGAGTATTTGTGTTCAAATTGTGGTTTTATCCAAAAACAAAGCTTTCCCTCTGCTCCCCATCCTGGATTTTTATTAATTTTCTTTAAAAAGCAAAGCAGTGTAATTGAAAGGGTGAGTTTAGATACTGCCTTGGATTAGCAAAGGGGAGTCAATAGTGGTTTTAATTGTGTTTTATACAGAATCTGAGGAACTTTGTCCAAACATGGAAGTCTCGGATGCAATTCCTACCTTCATTTGAAAGGGTTTTTAACCCATACTTCCACCACTAAAGTGCCTTCGCTTACATTCTGGCCTGTTTTCTATTGATTTTCTGTTTGCTGCCCAAGTAGATGAGTTCTTAATTACTCTTTTGAGTATTGCCTGCACTTGACTGTTCCACTTTTAACTAAGTATTGTTCCATGGGGCCAACAAATTCTCTTTTTTTTTTTTTTTTTTTTTTTTTTTTTGTGTTCTCTCCTCTTCTCCTTTTCTCCCTATATTTCTCCTTTGCTGGTGACACTGCTATGTTCCACAGAATAAAATGGATTAAACAGGCCAGTTAGGATCAGTGCCTTCCAGAATAACCCTAAGGCTGGTGGTTTAGATTAGGGTTTAGAGAAGGCAGGTATTGATTCTGTTCCAGTTCTCCTTGAGTCAGGGCCAATGGTCTTCCCTGTAGAATGGGTGCCTGGACTGTTGGGCTGATTGAATAGAAAGGAAATGTCTCAAACGCCAATACCTGTTGATAGTATTTTTCTAGTTTCCACCTGAGATCACTTGCTGAGTAAACGCACTTTCAAAGAACAGACACAGTTGCAACAAAGTTTACCAGTTCAGCACTTGGAGCTCAATCACACTTGTTTTCCTGAGCTGAATAGTGCCATTGATTTCATTTGACCTGGTCAGATGAGAGACAAGGAAGGTATAAGGTAGCCCTATAAGTACTTAACAGGCTTCTTACTTAAAAATAATCCACAATTTAGCTTTTATATTCTTGTGATAAAGAGTAAGGCCCAGATAGCAGCAAAAGAAGCATGACAATGAGCAGTAAAATTAGGTCAAAATGCAAGAATT
This sequence comes from Melospiza georgiana, assembly GCF_028018845.1. Lineage (NCBI taxonomy): Eukaryota > Metazoa > Chordata > Aves > Passeriformes > Passerellidae > Melospiza > Melospiza georgiana. The sequence goes on along the minus strand of NC_080431.1, from coordinate 56,695,841 downwards.
AAAGGGATTAAGAAGACACACAAGGCTTAAGTAGAAGAATTGAGAACTCTCAGCAGTAACACTGATTGCCAGTGACATGAGAACCTGCAGAAAGACGCTAATTCCTAAAGTGAACTATAATAAGCTTGTGAAATTATCTTGGTAGTCAGTTGGAAATATTTTTGATTTGGATATTCTGAAGAGCTCTAGAGAAGGGACACTGGCTGCTGTCAAGAAACCCTGCTAACAGCTTGTTTAATTTCCCAATTTGTTTTAATCAAGGGATTCTAAACAGCCGTCAAGATAAGTTTAGCTTTTATCACTTCACTGGCCAGTTAACTGTGTGGAGTCCTCTAGAGTTCCCATAAAGGTCTGTTTGAGTAGTAAAAAACTGTATGCAGGAAGTTTCTGGATTTCTTTAAAAATTATGTTGGTATTTATTCAAAGAGTGATAAGCATCTCTGAAACAAATGCATAAAAAAAAGTATTCCAACAAGAAAGGTTAGTGAGTATTAAGTAATTAGTAAGTACTAATCTATGGAAGGATGCTAAGAATCAAATTAAGTTAAAAATGGGGAAAGTATAACGATGACATATTTTGTCATCAAAGTTTCTCAATTTCTGTATCTTAATTTGCAACATTCTCACTGGTGCAAGTTTCTGTTTGCCTTGCTAGATATTATAAGGGCAATTCTTGCCTTGTCAGCCTCTGTGTTTTTTCTGGAAGAATGAAGGCCGACTAGAAGTTCAACAAGGCAAAGTGCTGGCTTCCAGTCTTGTGTCAAAATGATCCCATGCAGTACTACAGGCAGGGGGAAAAGGACCTGGGGGTACTGATCGACAACAGCTGGACATGAGGCAGTGTGTGCCTAGGTGGCCAAGAAGGCCAGTGGCACCCTGGCCAGCAGGATGAGGTCAGTGATTGTCCCCCTCTAGTCAGCACTGGTGAGGCCACACCACGAATCCTGTGTTCAGTTTTGGGCCCCTCCCTCCAAGAAGGACACTGAGGTGCTGGAATGTCCACAGAAGGGCAGTGGAGCTGGTGAAGGGTCTGGAGCACAAGTCCTGTGAGGAGCATCTGAGGCAGCTGGAGGATTTTACCCTGGACAAAAGGAGGCTCAGGGCAGACCCCACTGCTCACCACCTGCTGCCTGAAAGGAACGGGTACTGAGGTGGGGGTTGGCCTCTTCTCCCAGGTGACAAGCGGCAGGACAAGGGGAAATCGACTCACGTTGCACTAGGGAAGCTTTAGATTGGATATGTTAAAAATTTTTCATGGAAAATCTCATCAGGCGTTGGAACAGGCTGCTTAGGAAAGTGGTTGAATCCCCATCCCTGGAGGTATTTAAAAGACATGTGGATGTCATGATTTAGTGGTAAACTTGGCAGTGCTGGGTTTGTGGTTGGAATCAATGATTTTAAAGGTCTTTCCCAACCTAGATGTTTATATCATTCTATGAAATTAAAGGCTAGGAAGGATACGAGCAGAGTGAAAATCCCATTAGAGTGAATTAATTAATTAGATTTGTGTTGATTATTGTTTGGGTTTGGTCTAGGTCAGATTATCTTAGACTGGTATAGTGTGGCTTGTTTTCTCTAGAGTTTCCTTCAGTTAATTTTTCTTTAACAGATTTAACCAATTATTTTTTTGTTTTATTACTAGAAAAGATTTCATTTAGCAGTAGGCCCTTAGGAAGCTCTTTGAGAAGACAAAAAAAAATTTCCCCTTCCTGAAGAAGGATTTTTGACTTGTTTAAGTTCAAGTCATTAGTAAAACATTAATTCAGTTGGCTTGATACACCATGGCCCTGAATGTTTGCCAGGATTCCAATCTCAGTAACTCTTAACTTAAGTACCAGCGTTGCACTTCTGTTACTGCTCTATAATGCACATTTTCTTCAAGACTGTAGGAATGCTGTTACCACACACTTTGCTGCCTCTCTAAAGCTTTGTAGTTAGGGAACAACAATAATTAGAGAGGGAATTGTAAGGATACCTTTTAAGAATCATTTGAAGCCTAATTCAAAGCCCAGTGCCTCCAGTGAGGCTCTTTGTGCCTCAAGGTTTTTGGTTTGAGCCTCCATCACTGAAATCAGTGAGAAATTTTTTTTCACTCACTACTATGGTGTTCAAGAGCATGTTGTGCAAGATAAGATTCTCATAGCTAAAAGGTTATTCAGCTGTCCCTAAAACTATTTTGCCCTAGAAGTTTTAATTTTACGGCCTTCAAAGTATTTGATTTCTTATTCTGATGTCTGCTTTTTAGACAGAACTTGTGAACTCAAGAGCCTGAAACACTGTAGCCAGTTAAAAAAAAGCCACTATATTATTTCAAGACTTTCCTGGGCTTTGTGCTGAATTCAGTCAATGTCTATGCCATTAAACTGGCTCATCATGACCATAGAGCATTTGTAGTCCTATGTGCTCAGATACATCCCTCCTGAGAGAATTGCACTGAGAGTGTTTTGGGTAGAGATACAAGATCCTAGTGGAAAGGGAACCTGTCAATACCTTTTTATTTTCCTGTCAGATGCACAGTGCATCACACTCAGCTCCTTCTTTAGGGATAGATGATGCAGTGTTGTACATTTAAGATCCAAATGACAGAGCTTCTCTACTGGGCATTTTGGGTGGGATTTTGGATCCTGGATTAATCCTAATCAAGTGGAGATCCTTAAAGTGCTGTATTAATAGCCATAATAAATTTAGGTTTTGTTCATAACCTTGAGGATGAGTAGGTGTGGATGTGACATAGTAACAATTGCTCTGAATTCTAGTCCAATTTTGCCAATGGTTTCCTTTTAATGTGTACTTAGAATTGCATAAATCATGTAAGGATTAAACAGAGCAATGTTCTGCACTGGCAAGGTGTCCATTTTAGTTGGTGAAGTGGACATTTTCAAGCTTGTTGGCTGATTTGGGTATTACACTAAACATCAGAAAGGACATGAGATTGAGAGTGTCTTGCTTTTACTTATTAAATCATTGCATATTGTACGTGTTGCAGATAATTGAGACCTGTGCTCAATTTTCTGTGCTGCCTGAGAAATCTTAAATAGATCTTTCCTATAAAACTGCTGTTACCTTTAGGCTGTGGGAAGTGTGAATTAGCCTATGCTCCTGCAGAATCCTGTTGTTTGTACACCAGTTGCAAGGGAATGGGATAAAGCAAAGTATTGCTTTTGTTACTGTTTTGCCACTACTGAAAAAACACAGACAAGAAGAGGAAAGAGTAGCTGGAATAGGCAGACTTTGTGCATTAAACCAAAGTTTTATGACTGCAGTGGTTGAAGGGGCCTAAAAATGAAGGATTTCATTGGAATTCATCCGCCAGCCTGTGAGCTCAAATACTTTCATCTAGCTCTCCTTTCTCCTCCCCTCCTTCCCACTTAAAGATGGGCAGAAGGTAATTTAGTATTATGTCCTGCAAGTATTGTAGCAAGAGCATAGCAGAATCCTGTGGGTCTTTTTAAGCTGCAGAGTTACTATATGCTTGGTTCTTATTATAAAATATACTACTTCTGACTTGTTGAAGGATGACAAGGGGCTAGATTCAAATAAGCAGGATAATTTTCACCGGTGTTGTTCTAACCTGAATCATGTAATGCATAATTCTTGAGTTTCAGGTTATGAAGTATGCAGAAACAGATCACAACAGAAAAATGTTTTATTCAGTCACTTGTTTATTTAAGGGAAAATAATTCTTTAAAAGAAGAAATACTAACACGCTCTTAACATGTAAAGTATCTTATTTTTTGTGTTCCTATTCCCCATTCAACACACACAACCTAACCACCCACATCTCTACACCAAGGTACTGAGCCTGCAGTGATTCCTGTAACGTGTCTCCACCAACTCAAATTATGCTGCTATTTAAACTCCTTTACTGAATTGTTAGGTTCATAGCACAAGTAAATTCAAGATTATATGATTTATTTTGATCAGCTCATGAAAATATATTGGCACCGTATTCCAGTTAATGCCCTACAAATGTTTACTAAATCTTTAGGAAAGAGGATGAGACAGAGAAGAGAATATTTTTTATGAGGTCAGTCTTTTTTTCTTTTTATTGAGTTTCCTCACTGTATCCCCAAAATAGCCTTTAACTAATTCCCTTTTTCTGTCATTCAAGAGAGCTTTTTCTGAGAAAATGCATTTTGCTGCTCTTAGCATGCTTGAAAATTGAAAGAAGCCTCAAATGAATCTAGATCTGAGAAACACAAACCCATTAAATGAAATGTTAGTCTTAAAGTTGTATAAATTTCAACATATTGAGTAAGAAACAAATGTAGTTTTAGACTTAGTCTCTTTGTAGTTACTGCTATTATTTAAAGTAGTTTGAAAATCATCAGTCATAGGAACTCTGCTTGAAATCATATGATAAAATTATGTCCTTCCCTCGATTGCTACTGTAACCCCCTATTAAAGCAAATAACTTAAGTATGCAACTTGTGATTTTTCATGGTTCTTTAAACTTCCCTTAATTACACTTCAACCAGGCCTTATTCATTGTTTTGAGGTCCCAGATTCATCTAAACCTCTGAGGAGGAGACATTCCTGAACAATATCTGGTTACTGAGTTACTGAGATCTCAAGTGACTGCCTTACTTTCTGACGCTGTCTGCTTCTAGGGAAACTTCATTTAACTGGGGCACCTCAGAGATTCCTCTTATGTCTGATGAATCTGTTGTTGAACAGACTTCCCCAGGCTTCCACAGCTAACAGAGAATAAATCAAAATCCTCTGTGGACTTCTATTTTTAGTAATACTGTTTGCAAGGTCTTTGGGATGGAGCTGGGGCATACTTTTGCAAATGTAGATGGAATCTGATTTGACTATGCATGGCTTTGCTTGATTGGTCCCTCATCAACAGGAAAAGTGTTATTTAGGTAAAAAAATAACTTCTATAATGTTTTTTCCTGCACTTCTTCAATTTTGTGCTTGGAATGGAATATATGGACTTTGGAGTAAAAATATGTTGAAAAACATCTAAATATTCTTTGTTTAAATCTTGTGGTTTTCATACCTTTTGAGTACTTTTGAAACATAATAATTTTTGTGTAGATTTTTTTCTTTCAAGTATTAATTTTGACTTGTGAAGGGTATTTTTGGGTTTTTTGTTTGGTTTTGGGCTGGGTTTTTTGTGGGATTGGTTTGTTTGTTTGGGGACTTTTTTGGGTGTTTTTTTGTTTTGGTTTTTTTGTTATGTTTCATGACTCAAAAGATTGAGTGGTAAGATTGAGTATTAGGTATGCAGATAACAATTATGAGTTAATATAGGTTTTTTTTCTACAATATTTAACATAGTAATGCATTACAAAATGATCTTAAACATTTAGCAAATGCTGAGTTTCATGAAGTTGACAGTTTGGACAGTTTATAATGTTTTGTTTGAAGGATTGTGGAACTTGTCAAGTTTCACAAAAGCTGGGAAGTATAATTTCCTGAGAGGCCTTGTTTCATGAAATGTAGCAGGAATGGTGATTTTGCTAAACAAAGAGGCTAAGCTGCTTCTGGTCTGCTCGTAATTTTTGGATGCTTGATTTCTATTTTCCACCCATGTTAGGAAGTGGCATCACAAGGATCAGTGGAATTTGAATGCAGAACAATTCAGCTTAGAGATGGGAATGTAGTTTTTAAAAGCAGATGATCTTAACTGGTAGCAGATTTCCAAGGCAAGTGGCAAATTCTGATGTCTTCCAGAACAGGTATCTTACAGAAAAACACCCCACCTGTGAAACTACATCCAACACAAAGTTGCTGAATGGACTACTAGGTTCTCTCAATGCAGAAGATCAAGCTAAATCATTACAAGTGCCTCTTTTGGCCTTGAAATTAATAGAGCAGGAATTTGTAAAAACTCTCAACTATTACTAATTTTGCCTGCATTTAGAGATAGCAGCAAATCTCTCCTGGAAACTTAGAAAAAACTGAAAAGAGAATATATCATTTGAGAAAATTCTTCCCAGTTCTGTTCTATCAAATTGTATATATAAGAAACAATCGTTACTCCTCCTTGACCCTCCTCAGAGATCCTTAAGGAAATTCAGAAGTGCTATTGTGAAAGTCATAGAAGGACCTTTAAATTACATAGCTGAGAAGCCAAGAATTCAAAGAAGATAAAATAAAACCTGAATGGTACAGACCTCAAAACCTGTGGATTGTTATAGCTTTTCATATAGTCAGTAGTTATTATTTGTTTAGTATTTCAACATACAATCTTATCCCTCTCCCACCTACACACATTCTTGTAAAGTATATCTTTCTAATCTTAATGTTATCTTAACATTTTTCACCTCAGGGAAGTTTTTACAAAGAATTCTATAAGTAAGCAGCACTTGGAAAAAAGCCACCAAAAAGAACACGGAAAGCTAACAAATTTGACCAAATTGATTTTTAAAACCTTTTGTATTTAACGGTTTAAAACCCCTTAAATTTGCCAGATTGTATTTATTTTAATGGGCCAGATACTCCTAAAATCATATTTTATATAAATGTAGGTGACAATATTTTTATAGTATTCCATTGTTTATCCTGTTTTTATTAGCTAGATCGGGGTTATTCTGACATAATCAAGTGAAATATCTCCATCCTCATGTTAATGAATGTGGAACCAGACTAGGCAGATTTCGGCCCCCTTCTCAACAAAATTATTCCCACAGAGGTTATCCAACACCTGGTGTCCTGCCTGGTTAGTGTCTTGCTTGGAGGAGTGCAGCAGATCAGAGGGAGATGTCACGTTCATCACACTGCTGGCTCTCGGTGCGTGTGCTGTCACAGGATACCAGATGTGGGGATATGGGTGACTTTCTGCTCTCAGTATGGGATGTCTGCCCTTCCTGCTTCACTCCTGTTTTTTCCCCTCATATAATGCTGAGGTTGCTTTGGTGAGTGGCATGGCTCACAGTTAAGTCTCAACTTTTGGATTCTTGACATGCCTGAACTGGCTTTGCACCTGAAGAAAAGCAGGTATTCCTCCTTCAGTGCTTAGCTTTGCATAAATAGCTCCTGACCCTGACCAGTGCTCATGGACACATGTTGTACAGTCAGCTACACTGAGGGGACACTGAGAGCATACTGTTTCAAGCAGCAGTTTTAAAAAATATTGAAAATTGTTTTAATTTATAAAAATACAATAAAATATATTAAAAATTAAATATATTAATTTTTAATAATACGAAAATATATTTTAAGATATTAAAGTTATAGTAAAATATATTTTAAATATATTTTTATATTGATATGAAAATACATTATCTTCTGCATCAGAAAGACCCCAAATTTTTGATGAAAAATAGTTATTTGGAGGGGAAAGATGGTCAAGAGGTATTTTCACACTTCTACAGAATGCCTTGTAGGTCAGCTTTTGGTTCTCACTGATCACAGTACCTAAAACTACAACTTTCAGGCCCAACCTACCTTTCCAGTGTAGCACTGATAAGAGATTGTCAAGAAGCTGATAAACACACGCTTAAGGATTAAGGGTAAAATAAAGTGTATGGGGTGGGCTTTCAGTGCAAAGTGGTGTCCATGAGTAATTGCAGATTTTGTTCCTTTTTTGTTTTAATATCTCTTTCTCTGGGCTGCTTTTGAAATCCTTCTCTTTCTTACACAGTTTAGTAGTCCATGCCTTTTTCTTGCTAAGATAAAAAAAAAAAATTATTTTTCCCTCCACAAACACATTACCTCTGAGAATTCCCCTTTGGGCAGTGTTGTTCAGCTTCATTCCAAAATACAAGGTTGTGTGCTAAATGGCATAGAATAGGATACACAGGAGGAACAAAGGCATGATTAATTGCCTGTGCTAGTATATTTGTTTTACTTTGAGCTAGCTGCATATCTTAGAGTAGCAGAAGCCACAGCATGAATTCTAACATATGTTTGTCCAGGCACAAACTTTCTGTGCATTGAGGTTATACATGCTAAATAAATAACAAGCATTGCTAAAACCCACATTTCAATCCCTTAATTGCTGATGTTTGGGTGCTAGCTAGATCAAGCTAGCACAGGTACACTGTCCTGTACTCTTATTAGTTTCTTAATTTTTCTCAAGATTTAAGTAGCTTTGGAGGGAGCTTGTAGCATACTTCCCTAGGAACTTTTAGTTTTTGAGATTTTAAATGCAAGATCTGAAGAGTCATATGTTTTTGTAGTTTGCCAATTTATTACAATATAATAAAAATATTCTCAATGTACAGACAAATTTTGCTCTTTTAAATTCAGAAAGAAAATAAAAAGGATGGGAGTCATATGTTTTAACAAAGATGTCCAAATGTATGGTTGCAAATCTCAGGGTAATTTTGGGATCCCTTTGTAGTTAATGGAGGTTAAATAAGGGTGATTCATCTCAGTCCAAGAAACAGGCTAATAGATGAGTTGAATTGCCCTCCTGAGGTGCTCATTTCTCCATTTATGTCATGGTACATCTTGGCTATTAGTGGAACTCAGAAAAAAATGTTGCATTTACGTACATAGTTCTGTAACTCCCACATATGATTTTATTTGCTGAAATTAATGTTGTGGAAAAATGTAGCTACCAATCATATTAAAAACATTTATGCAGTAGTTTCAGTGCATTTGTTTAATATTTACCTATGTATTGCTCAGAAAACATAAATTCAAGTTCTTTATTTTGCCTTTCCTGCCTGGAGCTTGGAGATGGTTCATAGTTTTACTGTATTTTTTTATAAAGCTTAATTACCGCAAAATATGCAGTTGGTACTGAGAACAGCTTTAATGAGTTTTTAAGGAAATTAATAAAAGTAAGATTGTGTTATCTTTTTCTTCGGTGTAAATTTGACAAGCCCCTTTCATTTGCAGTGGCCGTTCCTTTTATCTAAATAGTTGGGAAAGAATACAGAGATAATTTTTGATGAAATGAAATACCAAGAAGTTGTGATTCAGATAAAAAAAATGCTTAGAAGTGCAAGGAAAAATTTTATCTTATATATATAATCCTTTAATACATTAAATGATTAGAGCAAATAGGGAGTTGAGCACTGGACTACAAAATTGAAAGCAAAATAGTGCAAACATTTCTTTATGAACCTTTATCTACATTTTCCTAAATGCTTATGTGGGTATAGAGTGTCCTGATCACAAATGTTTATATGGATGTCCATACACAAAATGCAATGAAAATATTAGCTGTGAAGTTAAAGAAAGACATATTGAATATTCTGAATATTCTCAGCTTTTAGGAGTATAATAAATAATATGAATAGAGAAGAATCTGTTACTTTCCAGTTCTGTTTGTGTCTCTAAGTGGAGAAAGGTTGGCTTTGAAATGAAGTTGCTGAAATAGATTTTATTCCTAATTTTTCACACTTGGACTTCATGCAAGGCATAATAATGGAATAACAAAGTGCTGGGACCATCTCTGGAACTCCTTTAGTCTGATACCCCTGTGCACAGCAGCATCAATTAGGGCAGATTGTCCAGGAATGAGTCCAGTCAGGTTGGAAGTATCTCCAGGGTGGAGACTTCTACATCCTCTCTGAACAGTCTGATGAAAATAAAAAGAAAATAAGAAGTGTTATTGTCATGTTTGAGAGCATCTTGTAATTCAGTTTGTCCTCAGTGTTATTTGTCCCGTCTCTGGGTACCTCTGAGAAGAGCCTGATTCTCTCTCATTGCACCTACCCATCAGGTACCTTTAAGTGCTGTCAAGTTTCCCACCTGAGCCGTCCCCAGGCTGAGCAATAACAACTCTCTCAATTTCTCCTCAAAAGTGAGGTGCTCCAGTTCCCTAATCACCTTTGTGGCCTTTCTTGCTCCAGTATGTCCTTGTCCCTTATGTCTTGGTCTCAAACCTGGGCTCAACACTGCACGTGTGTCTCTTCATGAGTAGAAAGGAAGGATCACATACTTCATCCTGCTGGCAGGTCACCCTAATGCAGCCCAGAATGCTGATTATGTTCATGCTATCATGGATCAAACTAGGTAAGTCCAGGGCTCACATTGTGGCAGTAAGAAAAATATCTATTCCCTGTTACTTCATTCATATGGAGAAGCAAAACTCTAGTATTCAAGCTTACAAACTACCCCAAATGTAAGTGGCTTACAAATTTTACATGCAAGGAGCATTTCCAAATTAGTGTGAATCACTGATAGCTGAGACAGGGTTAGAGACTGTTTTCCATGTTCCACATGGAAATGGAGCATGGTTGGGAACCACCAACTCTAAGTAGAGCTGTGAGTCTGTCTCATAGTAGGATTCTGGGGAAATCTCATAAAAGGCTTTGTCAACTGCTCACAAAATCTATTACCATTTATTACCTTGGCTCATGGCAAAACAGCTGCAAGCTCCTGCCTTCTCTCTTTCTGCTCTGTATGACTATTATAGGCTGGAACATAGAGATTCATATCCATAATGGCTGCTAAAATTGGAAGAATCAGAGTTGGAAGGCAAACTCAAAATTTAAATTTTTTTCTTTCAATTTAACTATCTAAAGTGAGGGGACTTGAAAAGAATAACGTAAGAAAGAGATATGAAAGGATATTCTTAAATTGCCTGAACTATGATAAAAGTGTACAGCTGGAACTAAATCCATCCCTAATTTTTAATTTAGATTAATGAATGAGATGCTGTTTGGGTGAGAGAAGTAGGAGGGGGAGAGGGAATCCAAAATCCTTGCCACCTGGTTCTTAAAACTATATGTGATGCTTCCAGAGTTTTATTGAGGAAATGTATGTACCTCTAGAGGACATTGTAGCTCTTATGCAGGCCAGATAGCCATCTGGAGTTTGTTAATTCTCTCCATCATCTGTTTACAGAGTTTACAGTGGTTGGGTTCCTCCCTTAAAATGTGGTTCAGTGATACAGTCAAATTTGTCTTGATGACTTACTGCTGCCAAGCAAGCACGATCCCCCCTCTCCCTCCCTCAACCTTTCCTATCTCATCTCTAACCAGTTTATAGAATGTTAGGTTGATTCAACTAACTGTTCTGGCAGAAAGCCAGTGGGGTTTTAGGCTGAGTGAGTGGTAGGGTGCTGAACTGGTTTGCCAGGCAGGCAGGGATGAGCAGCAGGGAGACCAGGCATTTAGGAATGCAGGGACTGAAGGAGGATGGAGCGAGATGGAGTCTCCCCAGCTGAGGGCTTGAGGTGCTGTGTTGGTTCAGGTGAGTTGTCCAGCTGTGCTGCTTCCCACGCAGTTCAGATGGGTCTTCTCTGGCTGCTTGAGGCACCAGGGAGCTGTGCTGCCCACCACAGGGGAGGTCCCATCTCCTCATTTCATCTGGCTGTACCCGTTCCCTCTGTGCGAGCACAAGTGATGGTGTGACCACGTGCAAAAGCATGGATTCCCCCTGTCTACAGCATCCCATAATTAATCACCCTGAAACCATCTTAGAACTACATTCTTGGCTCCTCAGGCCAAGAAGATTTGATCAGTGAATGAACAAACAGCTTTCCAGGTACTGTTTAAAAAAAATAATAACACATATTTTGCTGACTAGTGGCTTAGCAACAGAGAAAAGGCAATTTATAAAACAAGTCTATTTAATTTGTAGAGTGACATTCCAGCATGACATCTCCATTAGCGCTTAGGCAAATTTTTACTGGAGGTGTGAATATGCTGAAAGAGACTGTACATTTTGTGATAATCATCTAAACATTAAAAAAACAAAAATAATAAAAAAATGAGGGGAAAAGTTATATACATATCTGTGCTATTTAGGAGAAAAAAATCTAAATCTGTACATGAGAAAAAACCAGAGGTATAGCATTCATTGCGCACATTATAAAATAAAGTTTTATATTTTTGAATTAAGAAGATTCTAATAATTTTTATTACATATTTAAATAATTTAAATTGTTCAAGGGAACTTTTGCCATTTAATTTAGAATGTTGCAGTAGTGTTAGTGATTGATTTGGCTTGGAGTTGACGTAACAAGTGATGAAAACATAACTTCATTGCTCTTGTGGAAGGAACATTGTGCTGCAAGTTGATTATCACTAGATCAAAAGTGGGTTAAACATTTTAGGTATTTTACACAGGATGGTGGTTTGCATGTGGTAGGAGATGTGCAGTTAGATCATAGAAATCATGGTTTGTACACCTGTATGTATTGGGATTACAATCCTATAAAACTTGTGCAGTGGAGAGATCCAGCTGGCTACAGCTTGCATTTACCATAATAAATGGCATTCTTTACATCAAATATTTGATTAACAAGTTAAATGTGACATTCATGCATTGAGTACACCATCAAAACAATCTTCTTTTGAGATGGCAAAGCATGCAAGGGGTGGTGAACCAAGTCATTAGGCAAATGCTTTAGTGCTTCATAGAATCATAGAACTATCAAGGTTGGAACAGAATTTTAAGATCCTTAAGTCCACCTGTCAACCCAGCAGTACCACTGAAACCCCTAAACCACTAATCCCTATCACCCAAAACTGAGTTCAGGCTAGTGGAGAACCACAGGATTTTTCACAAGTAGGTTGTTTTTCTTTCATTTTAAAAAACAAAATCAAACAAACAAACAAAACCCCCACAAAGCGCATCCTCATAATTTTAAAGGAAAAGGCCATGTGGTTTCTGGAATTCATACATCTTCTCTATTGTTTTGTGTGGGTAGTTGTTGGTGGTGTGCATGTCAAGGCAAGGTGATCTCCCACTGAGTCAGTGTCTTTGTGGTGCTGGGGATGGAGGCAGGATGCTGTACCCAGGAGAGAAAGGCTTCTTCAGAAGTCAGCTGAGAGTACTCAGCTTTTGCATGGAGTTTGCACTGAAGAGGCCTTTCTCTCCTTGCAAGGATTTCAGGGGGAGCTGGGGAGGCAGGTCCAGACAATGGCTAGAGATACTGCTCTAATAAAACAAGAAATTGCAGCATGTTTGTTCAGACATGCAGTGTCTGTAGAGATGCCAGCTCTCCCCTTTGCGTAACAAAGGCAAGGCTGCCTCCGGAGATTTCTTTCTGAAGGCATCTCTGTTTAGAGACAGTGCATGCACGTGCATGCCATATTTCCTTTTTGTGTTTGTGCCTGGTTGCATTTAAAAAATAGATTTTTTTAAATTTACCATAATGTCATAATGTACATCAAATCACTGTACTTCATATTTTCATATGCAGCCATGATGAAGTGTTTCAAATTTTCCATACCATATAATAAACTATTTTACAGCTTAATAAACTTGATTTGGTTTGAACAGAGTATCCAACAATATTATATTAGTGTTGCAGGTAACCAGGTTGGCTTTGCATAAAAATAAAATGTAATCTTTTTGTACTTCTAGAGAAGGTGATCTGGTTAGCTGACTTCTGAAACTATTTTGAATATTCATAATGATTCTGATTCGTCAAAGCACACCAAAATCGTCTATTCTTGATGGATGCTGTGTGTCAATCACAGCAGACTAATTCTAAGGCAGAATAATGGCTGTAGAGAGGTACCTGAGCTGAATTTACCATCTCAACAAGGTACCAATGAGACTGTAGCTGCAACAGTTTGGGATTCAGATTGACCTGCTGAAACACTCTGCAGTATTCATCCTGAATTCTGCATTGCCACTGCCAGATAAGTTTTTAAACTAACCAGTTTAAAGCTAGGTGCTTTGTATCTGTATGTGCTGCAGTTGATTATTTGGATGCTCAGTGGCAAAATGTGGTAACAAAAACTGGGAGCTGCTGATGGTTAGAGCTCCCTTTCTCTGTGCTGAGGGTAGGGTATGATGTAGAAACTGCTGTTCTTCCACAGCATGGCAATGTTCTCCTCCAGTGTACTCACTGGGACACTGGCAAAGCAAAGGAGCCCCTGTGAGGACAATGGTCTGAGCATGCTTTCTTTTCCAGTGGAAAAGCATGACATCTTTTCCTTTAAATGAACGTATCTGAGCTTGCTGACTCTGCTTGTCACGAGTTTTGTCCCTAAGCTCTTCTTGAAGATAGTCATAGTAATGGCCACATTTGAAAAAACAAGTTCTGACGGTCATTTACTGAAGAAACAGGTGTGTTGGTTTAATATGTTACTAAATCCCCTTTTGGCAGAGGTAGCTGCCTCTTTACAGAGTCAGCAGAGTGGTATGCATGCGTTAGTAAGTCCAGAGTTAGTCCTGCTCTGTAGCAGTGCAAGATTAAGGTGCTGAACTATGGGTGTTTTAGGGCAGGGATGCACACTGTGCTTCACTAGCGCTGCTAGATGTCTGCCAGTGATACAGGAGGGGGTGAAAAGCTGTGGAGGGTAAGGTCTTAGAGATGCTTTAGCAAAATTTGCCAGGGCTTTCCTGTCTGATATGGTCACAAGATCAAGATTTGCATCAGAATGTACAATATCATGCAAGTCATTAAGAGCTTTTATTCACCACTCATTTGAAGTATATGTTGTTTGTCTGGCCTGTCCAAGTTAGGATAAGCTGTCTAGAAGCCTATCCTGACTGCACATGGATTTAAAACACCACAGTCTAGTTATCATTGAATCCACCACCCTCTTAATTACACTGTTTCTGTTTTTTTCATTGCAGTTATGGACATTTGCATGTTGGTACAATACAGGACATAAAAAACATGTTATGAGGAGCAACCCTGTTTTTTAATGAGCATATACAGACAAATCCAGTCTTAAAATTCGATATTTTAAAAATATGTAGTTTTAGCAATGTTAAATAAGTTCAGGTTTATCTATGAAGGATTGTTTTCAAGTCAACAGTCTTTGTCTCTGGGCATGGATGCAACCAGACTTTCACACTTTAAAGAAATAGTTCTTAGTGCTTCATATTTAAGGAAATAGGACAATATCATGAGCATTACAGTGCCAACAATTCTTTTTACTACAGAAATATTTGTACTGTCTGTACCTGTCATATCAAATGAAGGATATATTAGAATGTATTTTTATCTCATATGCTAACATTGACTTAATGTGGGATGCTCTGTTGAGAGGGGATTGAAGTTTGGACATGGTGATTGCCAAGTAGAATTGTGGATATGAATATCAAGTACAATAGGGAGTAACATGCAGCATAGCATCAGAAAAATAAGAATAAAAGTTAGAAAATTATGGTTTGGAGAAAATGGGCAGATGTGTTGGTGTAGATGCAACTACATGAGAAAAAGATTGACTTTCAGATTTGAACAGTTATAAGGAAAGAACAAAGAGAAGGTTATTAGCAGAGAAAGAGAGACTGAACACAATTGCTATACATCCAGCAACAAAATGGAAAAAAATGGGAGTTTAATTTGTTACAAAACTAATTTAAGTAATAGAAGGAATTTTCCCTTGAGTAATATGAAATTAAGGTGCTTTCTGTGGTACAGCAGGAGAAAAAGGTAATGATTTGTGGAGACTACAGAATTACAGTAATCAAAATGTGATTTCTATGTAATTTTTCTTTCTATGCTGCCCTTTCTTTTCCAGCTGGAGCTTTAAGGTAAACATACACATATCTCTTCCATGATTTACAATGTAAACTAAACTGGGAATATTATTTTTTTTAAACAGATGTTCAGTTTGTATTATCAAGGTTAAATGTTGCTCTTTTCAATTTGGTTACTTTTTATATGTCTTTTGTTTCTCTTTGTGTTTTAATGAGACCCATCATTCTAGGTAGAAATGTATTCTTGGCAGTTTCACTTTAAAAGAGAAAAGGTCTTTCTTTGGGATCTTTGAAGCAAATTTTTTTAATGCGTGACTGAGAATATTCTTTGCCTTCTACTCTCATAATCAGAAATATGTCACACTTTGTAAGACATATTACAAGACTGTAGAATGATATATGTGTTTAATCAAGTCCTTTATTAGATGGTGGGGTTTCCATGAAGTAGATTGGAAGATTTACCAGAGTGCAGACTGTCCATTGGAACTCCCTGAAGGGGTTTTTCTCTGCACTGTCACCTGGGTCCTAGAGGAGATTTTGCCCTGCAGGTGATCCAGGTCTGCTTGTGAGTGTTCATGTTGCAGGCTGCTATCAATTCACAGCATGTAGCCATCTATCCCTGCCAAGACTTCCAGTGCTGAGCTTGTTGAAGCACAGGAATGGGTTCTTACAGCCTCACTGAGCTGAGCTGCTCTGGGATGTTTGTTTTCCTGAGTTGTGACAGTCTCTGGACACACTGGTGTGGAAGTGGTGTTCTTGGCTTACATGGAAGCGTCCTGCTCTGTCTGTCCATTCCATCTGTTCCAGTATCCAGAGCAGTCCAGTGGCTGCTTTAGCCAGAAAGATCCAGAAACTCAGTGGTACAGGAGCCTCAGAAGTTGGGATAAGTTTTAGCAAGATGATTGCATAGTTTGAGTGCAGATGTGGCAAGGTGGAGACAGACACTGGATGAAGAAGTGGCTGCAGGTTCTCCACATGAGGAGCTGAGCTTCTAGTGCAAATTGCAATATTAGAATTCTGACCAATCTCACACTGCATCTGTTCGTGACTGTTCTTGTTCAGTCACATGCCTCTTTTTGAAGAGATTTTAACTTTATAAGTAATCAGATGGATGACTGCTTAACCAGAGTAGTCCCCCAGACTTTGTTTGTGTTCTACCAAGTGATTACAGTTTTAGGTATCCCTGGAACAAATGAAGCATGATAATTAAAAATTGTACATATGGATGTAGAGCTCACTGAAGCTTTTTGATAATCTGCCATGAATGCTGGTTTGCATTAGGCTGCCAAGAGCTGTGGCTGATCAGATTGTTATCATCAAGTAAAACAGAGATGTTCTGTGCGGAGCTGGAGGTTTAGGAGGTGTTTTCTCCTCTGGCTGCTTCTGGCTGTGGCATATGCTGCAGGACTGAGCATGAGGCCATTTGTTAGGCAATTGCAAGGCAATTTCATACTGTTTTCTATGGCCATTACAGAGGGTTAGGAAAGTACTGTTGTTGTTATGTAGGCTGCTTCCAAGGGAGCAACCAATGTAAGAAATGCTTTTTGTGCTTTCACATCCCTGCACGGCCGGAGGAAGGGAAACAATTTTAGTGGAAGCTTGTGATGCTATTAAACACTTGCCCACTTAAGTGCTTTTGGTTTTATGAGAAAAATTATGATCATTGATGAACATTTAGAATAAAATCTTCCTGTTTTCTTTCCCATGTTCTTATGGGGAAAAATTAAAGGGAAGAAATCATTCAACAAGTTTTGTCAGCAAATAAAGTGTTAAAATTAGAAATTAGACCTAAAGTCTGGAAATAGTGCAACGCCTTGCAAGACAGGTAGAGTTCTTCATCATCCTAGAAAGAGAAATTGTTTTATTGTCTCCATGATGATTAAATTCTGCCACTGAAGCAGTCAAATCTGCTGGGCTTGTCACCTCTGAGCCTCGGGAAGTGGAATTGACACCTTGCTGTGTAACTGGTGATCTTGGTGCTGTTTTACTAGTCTCTTTGTACTGGAGATGAGTATGAAGTTTCACCAAAAGTTAGTGGCTTCAGTCACTCTGATGTTTTTGAAATTTTTTTCTGGTAAAGAAGAACTTCAGAGAGGAACTCAGGATTAATTATATAAGCACACTCACAGTTTTTTTGTGAGCTCAACTAATTGCTTCCACCCTGTGCTAAACTTGACCTGATGCCCTACAGAGTTCCTTGTCTATCTGCACATCATTCTCCCCAGCATGTCTCATAATTCCCTTGTTATTATTTTTCCCATTTTCTGGGTTTTCCCAGGCCCCTTAACCTGAACCATGAATAATACAGATTTAAGTCTAATTCTGTGTTACTGAAACAGCACTACAAAATTTGCAAGAAAGAATAGAATGTTGGTTATACCCACTCCTAAGTCTTCAAATTTTATGCCATCTGATTTTTCTTGTGGTGAGAGAAATGTCAGCAGACTGGTCTTTTGTCACAAGTGTGTATACAGTTACATGTGTCCTTTGTGTGATAGGATTTTTTCAGTGACCTGATTAAGGAGGCTTTTAAAAATGCATTTTTCATTTTAATAGAAAACTGATCGTACTTTAAATAATTGGAACAAAAATAATTCAAACTGAGTCCCTTCAGTGTGATCACAGAGACACATTTACAAATATTTTTTCCTAAACCTATCTTCCCTCCTCCCTCTGTCTTCACTTCTTTATCTATTAGATCTTTATCTATTGTGCTTGAGGAGAAAATAGGGGACTGGAGAAAGGCAGCAGATCCGGCTGAGATTGAAATCTCTGTTCAGTTTTTCAGTCATGTTTGACCTAGCTGGTAATCTTGGGTAGTAACCTTAGTTCCTCTATTGCAGTCCTCATTGGTAGGAAATCTCCTTTTCATTGTCCTTGTTTAGCCTACCATCTTTAAATTGTCTTTAAAGGAAAGGATTTATTTCATCTAACTTAGATTTAGTTTAGATACATGTTTTGGGATGAGATGAGTCCTTTCCCTCTGTTGACAAAAGACACTCCTTAAAGGAGCTGAAGTGTGATGTTTATACTGACTGAACTGCTGTAATATGTTTTCAGTGCCATGGAATTTTATTAAAAATTTGTATACATAGCAAATACGGAGTTGTAAATTTGGATATGAGCTATAGAAATAAAAAACAAAAGAGATCTGTTATGATCTCTGCAAAGCCTCAATTTGTTAGCCAGCAGGTGAAACAGCAGTGGCCACTACAAAGAGATGGGCTACACAGAGGGGTTTGGAGAGGATGGCCAAGATGAGGTGAGCAGTGTGCAGAGAATCTGCAGAAGGGTGATTTTACTGGAGCACACGTGTTACAGAGGCAGGGAAACCTCACCTTTGTCCTCCTGTGCAGGACTGCCCCAAGGAAATGTGTCGGAAATCCACGTTTGATGTGTTCAGTGGAACTCTCAACTGCACTGCGATGAGCACGTTTGTGCTGTTTATTATTGGCAGGCCTTGCAAAGGAATTTTCATTTTATTTGGATTCCAGGAGTGGTTTGGGGAACTGGCAGAGTTAATATCTCCTGAGCTCTAAGGTATGTGAAGTGCTCAAGGTGCCTGCTCACAGCATGCACTGTTTGCAAATGGCTGTGTCGTGTCACTTGGTGGGACATGCCTAGGATATAACCTGGGCTGTGACACTAATCTGTTGATGGAGAAAATATATTTTAGCAGGACTCTGTTCATCATGGATCACTTGTACGTCATTGTACATACATTATTGTATCCTTGTGGCTATATAAGATAGCAACCTCTCTCTTTCTCTGACAAATTAAGCAAAATTCTGGGATGTAGGTGTTGTGAAGCAGAAAAAGATCTGGTGTAAGGTTCTGCAGGTGTTCAAGGTACAGGCTCAGCCACGGGCATCGTGGAAGGGGATGTATCTGTATTGTATTTCCTGCTCACTTGATGAGTTCTGTGCTCACAATTAACCAACCCCTCCTGAAGTGAGGCTCCATTATGAGACATTGTGTTGGTTTTGCCCCAGATCTGGCACATTAACAATACACTTCTTTTGTTGTCTCTCCCTCTCCCCATATATTATTTTGTCTGGTGTGTTTATCTGTGGCCATTCCAAAAGGGAGCTTCAGCTTATGGCACTGTGCTTTCTTCAGAATCAAGTGTGGGATGTTTGCTATATTTGGGGCAGATTTTCAGGCAACTTTGTAAAATAAAGAGATAATCATCTGATTTAAAAAAAATGTAACCATTGCCACAATTTTTATCTCTCAGAGTGGGAAGTGTGGAATAAATCTTGTAAAGTATTGAAACAGAAATTAGATTAAAGCTTTTGTCTTTTTAGAAAAAGTTATGCTTAAATCCTCTCAGGAGCTACATTAACATTAATACTCTTTTTTTTTTTCCTTGGTGATGGCATTAGCATGCACATAAAAAAATATTTGTTAGCAAACTGATAGATATTTTGTGATTACTGCCATTTCATTTCATGCACATAGGTTAAACATACAACAGGCAAGGGGTTCAATTCACCTCTTTTTTTTTTCCCTGCCCTTTCTAGCATAAAGTACATAAACCTTGGAAGATAATTTTTAACCTAGGAGTTACCCATTCATTAGCAGAGTTGAAAGCAGGATACATTAAGTAGTTGTTTCCTGACCTCAGAGAGAGCTGCCTCAGAGTGTGCTCTCAGATCTGTGTCCAATAATTGGTCCTACCTAGGGGGAAGAAAAGAAAAAAGAAACTACACAAACTGACTGAATGACCACTGAAGGGTGCTTCCAGAGTAATAGCTGGCTTCTGGCAATGCTCCTGTTCATGTGACATAGTTTGAAATACCTTTCTTGTTACCCAGGGGTATCTTCTCAGCTTTTAAAAGGTCATTATTAAAAAGCAGGAATATTGATTAGTTAGTGGGCTGAATTTTTAATCTTAATGTTTATGTTGTGTTCAAAAAATGTTAAAAGTCCTTTCAATAAGTGAAAATCTGTGTGTGTGTGAGAAATAATTTTCTGAACTTCATTATCTACCAGCTATACCAGACTGCTGATAGCTGATAGCAAACTTTGCTCTTTAGTTAAATTACTTAATTTTTTTTTGGCAAGTCAGGATTTTAGAGTTATCTTTAGATTGTGTCATGCCTATGTACAGAATCTGCTAAATCTGTCAGGTTAATGCTTTTGCCTTGAGCTGGCTGCCATGGCCAGGCAGTCCATTCTAACTCTCTTTAGTGCAGCTCCTCAGCTATTTGCACAATGCCTTTGGCCTGGAGAATCATTCTGGAGTGACTTCAGTTTTGTCCATTTTCATTTAGCCTAAAGTGACTTGAATGGAGTGAATGCAATTATAATGTGAATGGTATGCCAAAGGAGAAAATAACCTTACAACTGTGAGGCATGATGCTTTTTGGACCATTTACTTCCAAAAGTATGTGTACTTCCAAAAGGAAGTTTGATTCTTTGACATTTGTCTTCTTCTCTTCTGAAGTTAAAAAACTCCAGAATAAGTAGAAATGAAAGAATTTGAAAAATCTGGCTTTTTTCTTTTATGGATTTGTTTGCATTTTACTCTTTGCACATCTTGGTTGGTGGACTGGCTTTGACTCCGGTAGTGTCAATTTTCTTCACAGTGGCTGTGAAGAAAATTTTGTATTGTATTGTATGGGTGGGATCATGTTTTGTATTGGTGCTGAACACCAATACAAAACATGGTCCCACCCATACAATATAGAGGTTGATAATATAGAGTTGTTTTTATTTCTGCTGAGCAAGGCTTATACAGAGCCAAGGCCTTCTCTACCTTTTGGGCTGCCATGC
The DNA here is from genome assembly GCF_028018845.1 of Melospiza georgiana. Classification (NCBI taxonomy): domain Eukaryota; kingdom Metazoa; phylum Chordata; class Aves; order Passeriformes; family Passerellidae; genus Melospiza; species Melospiza georgiana. The sequence goes on along the minus strand of NC_080431.1, from coordinate 56,674,763 downwards.
TGGCAGGGATATTGAGGGTTGTGAGGAGACACAGCCAGGACAGGTGACCCAAACTCACCAAAGGAATATTCCAGACCATGTGACATACTCAGTATCTGAAGAGAGGGCAGAAGAGGGGCTGTGCACATTTGGAATTGTAGTGTTTGTCTTCCCAAGTCACTGTTACATGTGATAGGGCCCTGCTCTCCTGGGGGTGGCAGAACACCTGCCTGCCCATGGGAAGCAGTGAATTAATTCCTTGTTTTGCTTGTGTCCATGGCTTTTGCTTTCCCTAGCAAAGTGTCTTTATCTCAACTTGTGAGTTCTCTAGATTTTACCTTTCTGATTTTCTCCCTGATCCCACTGGTGGGGGAGTAAGGGAGCAGTTGTGTGGGGCTTGGCTGCTAGCTGGGGTAAACCACAGCAGTCCTTTTTGCACCTAAAAGAGGGGCAAACCACGCACACTACAGAAAGTTCATGTTTACAGAAGAGAAGAAGGTAAGATTGAAAAAAAGCAAAGCTGAAAAACTGCTACAGTAAGGGAAAATTTGTACCTACAAAACATTCCAAATACATATTATCACATGACTATTTTGCATTTCTCTTCTATGGGAGAAGGTAAGGTACATTGTCAGAATAGGCATCAACAGCAGAGGCAGTTTCTCAATGGGTCTTTATTTTCCTTTCACTTTTCACCTGAGGTTAGATCATATATCTAAAATGATCAAGAACAGAAGATGTTGGAATGAGCTTCCCTACAGGTGGGTTAGTGCCTTTGAAGTTAGCCAGTAGATGTCATCACAAGACTGAGCATCTTTGCCCAGGAGCTGTGCAGCCCCATTCCCTAATCCTGCACACACTTGCCAGCTCATGGATGGCAGAAACGTCATTGCAGCACTTGAGTGTGTATTTTGTGGCCTGCAGCAGGTGTGGGCTAACAGAATGGTTTAAAGCACAACTCATCTACACCTTTCCAACAAATTGATTCTCCTTGAGCTCTGCTGGTAGTGTGTGAGACATTTAAAATACTTTTTTTTTCAGTAGAGGAGCGTAACAGTGATGTCTGTGGGAATTAGGAAATTGCAATGACAGTAAACTCACTAAGTAAGGGCTCACTAGTGTCTTATAGACAAGATCAGAGATATATTTACACCTACTTAGCTGCAGAATCTCACCTCTCTATATTGTGTTCCAGAAGGGAAGTGTATGATCTGAAAAAGTGTCCAGTGTTAATCTTATTCTGTCCTTGCTGAGTAATAACAGAAAATTTACCATTGATTTTATTAGAGTAAAAGGAGAGTTTAAAAAAAAGTTCTCTCCTTAATTTTAATTTTAAAAATGCATTCCCAGTCCTCATGATCAAGATAATTGCTATAAGAATGAATTGCCTAAATATACATATCTTGCAATAATCCAAGTACAGTAGAACCAAGAGGTAACCTTCTGGTCTCTAGCTGTCCCTTCAAAACAATCCAGGTTTTCCATAGGTCCCGAAGCCAGCCTGCATTGATGTCTGGTTTCCATAACCTTAAATTGCACTAGTTGTCAGCACTTTGGCATCTAAAGCACACCAATACAGTATTCTTTTTCTTCCAAAATCTGTAAGCATGCTGTTTTGTGGTAGCATATGTATGACCTGCCCTGTGCATGAATCTCAGTAAGTTAACACTGAGCCCTCTCAGACAATCATCACAGAGGCAGCTGGGCTGCTTTGTGATGTCCCTGTCCTTCAGCTGTTCAGTGCTAAACTGCTGCTAGGGGCTGCACCCAAACAGGACGAGGGGAACCAGCAGAACTCTGTCTTTCTCTGGTTCAGCATAGTGCTTACCTCAGTCACTTTAACTGGTTGGTGGAGAGGCTTTAAGTTAAGCTGGGTAATTTATACTGGAGTAGATGAGAGAGGCTCACAAGGTCTGTTGATTTATATGGGTAGAGGAAGCCTTCAGCAAAGGAGCAGAAACAAATAGCCAAGGAATATCAGCTTCTAATACCATCTCATTCATTTCTTTAATGAATGTCTGGCTGCAGCCTAAAACTAAATATAACAATTGAAACAGCTGCAGTGCTATAGCTAATCTTCTTCATATGCTCACTCACTGCAGTGTTTTACAGTATTACCCCTATCCAAGACTAACTGGACACCAAAAGCTCTGGCTTGCCATTTGCTCATCTCTCAGGATTCCCAGCTGCCCCTGTCCAATAAATACATGTATATTGGCATGTGACTTTAGTGCCCTGAAACCAGAATTGAAGACACAATATTAAATGCTCTGCATTTTGCATCAGAGCCTTATAAAACAGGAATTGTATTGATTCTCATGAGAGTTTACTTGAACTCAAGAATCCTTTTAGACATTGGACCATTGGACACGTAGCTGCATCTGCTATGGAATTTCCACCTGTCTGTAGTAATTCATAATCTGCCTATAGCATCTAAGTTTTCCTTGGAGTGTGCAGCAATTTGTTTACTGCAATTTGTCCGTGACAAGTCCCACAGAAAGCAGCAGGGCCCATGGAGAGCTGCCAGAGAGATTCTGACTCAGAGAGAAGCCCCTCTGAGAGTTTGCTGGCATGAATGCTTGTCTGGCCAGCTTTGCCAGGACTGGGGAGGACAGGTGGGAAGCATCATCTCCCCATCTTCATTTTGTATTCCTCTATTCCGTAGTGCCAGTCCTTCCCATCATGAGAGGACAGGGTCTTTAAGGGTGCCCAGTCCACAGCAGTGAGAGGACTGCTGGTGTGCTACTTTTGTTATCTGAGGCAATCTGAGAACAGGCTCAGACTGGTGCTGCACTAAGGACAACCTAGCAAAAGGAAGCAAAGTCTGGTAGGAGGAAATTACCGACTCCAAAGGGGAAGGCATTAGAATAGTAGAGAGTACTGCTTGTACAAATGCTGCAATAAAACACACTTACTGCCTACTTGCCATAAATTGCTTTCATGGTGCTCTTTCTTCCAAATATTTTAGGCTGCCTGATAATAACCTACTTGTGATAATTCTTGTATAAAATAAAAAGTCTTGTGTCATAGTCTCTTGGTTAGTTTTTGTAGGAACCTCATTTTTATTACTAAAGACCAGTTTTGCCATTTTGAAGTTTTGCAATTTCACATTTATTTCAGTGCCTGAATTGACTGTTGGGTAAAGACTTCAGTCATAAATGTAGAAATAACACCAACAAATCTCTTTAAAATGCGGGTTATTGCTACTGAAACTGTCAGTTCAAGAAATATGATAAGATTACAAGGTCAGTCATGACAGAAGTTTTGTTAAATGAAAACATATGTGCCACAATAAAGCATCCAGCATAAAGTTTTGTTGTCAGTTTGTAAAATTTGTAAAACTGCTTCATGACCATTTTGCAAGATACACAGTATTTTCATGCTCTCTTTAGTTTCACTTATTAATCAAGTAAAATTAGCTGGTCTCTTTCCTACCCCTATGTTATGCCTGCAGCTGGATAAGGGGTACACAGATGTTGCTTGTGGTAAAATCGTACATGGCAAGTTGGAGTGGAGAATGGAGACTGCATTTTAGCAGCAGTTTTCCGGCAGAGGATTAATAATCTGCTATTAAATAGAAATGGATATCTGAAAGTTTTACAAATTACATGGCTTCAAAAACCCATCAAAAGGGCATTAAGAGGATTTACATCTGAACAGATGTCCAATATGGTATTCAGCTGTCTTGAAATAAGAATGGATAAATTAAAAAACTTCAGAAATATTTTGGGAACTGGGAAATAGAGCTTGAAAACCATATTTGCTTAATAGCCTATACAGAAATTTGTGGACCTTCATATTACTGACTGAGTTTATTGATGGCTCCTTGTACTGCCAGTATTGCTTTACATTCCAATTTTTTGTTTGTTGATAATCATAGTTAACATTTACAGGATTCATTGTAATCTTTTGTAATGTTTTTCCATTTAGGAATCTGTCTTGATGGATAAACTGCCAGGTTCATTTAAGATGTGAGCCTGTGGAGAAGGCAAAGAGAATGTGTTCCTGGTAAAGCTCAGAGCATTGCACTGGGAGAGGGAAGCAGCCTCACAGAACGTGCCAGGGCATGACTGATGGTGTGGCTGTTCTCTTCTGTGTTGGTTCTGGCTGCACTGCCCCCACCCCTTCTTATAGTATCCAAACACCTTTCAGTAGTACATGAGCAAACATGATTAGCATCTGTCACAAAATGTTCTTTCTTTCATCCTTTCCTTGGGGCAGAATTGTGTGTGCAGTGTAAGCTAGCACTTTTTTTTTTTTTTTTAATTGTATTTGTTACATTATTACTATGTTTGTTTAAAGGAAACCAAAGGTGTATATACTCTGACTCAAATTAGAAGATTCATGCTTTATTCCTGGGGGGGGTTCATTTCACAAACTCAGACCAGCCCCCAAGCAAGCTGTGTTTCCTGCACAGACAGGCTTTACCTTCAGGAGAAAAACAAAATCTATTATGCCTGAGGAGTATTGACTAGCCAGTTGAACTGGAGCTTTAAGCAATGTTTTAAATACGCTCAGCCCAGAATAATAAGACCCTTGAAAGAATGCTTTTTTTTTTTTTTTGTTTAAACATAAGTCAAAGTTCACTGTGAAGTCATCAAAAACTGGTTAACAAAAAGACTGGACACACCTTTCAAGTCTCTGTTGGTCAGATGAATAGGAGTGTTTGGTTATCATTTAGCATTCTCTGTTGACTGAAGGACACATGTTAAAGATATATCACATCACTGTGACCATGAGAAGAGTGATAAAAATAAGTATAGCCTTTTTTTCCCCTGTAATTAATGATGAAAGCAAAGCCTTGCCCTGTAACATAATCCTTCTTTTTTCCATGAAATATAAAACAATCAGAGTTGTTTCTAAAGAAACCCCTCCTTGACACATTATTGCAACCAGAATTAAGCCTAAGTTTCCATCATCAAAATCAGAAATAGGCCAAATACCCATTAATTTTTCAAAGTTAGTATCTTGGACACGATGAAATTTAGTTTTACTCCTGGCCTACCACAAAACCTGATTTAAAGCTTACAGGCACAGTACAGCTCTGTAGTAAAAACACTTGCTGTCAAATGTTCAATCCAATATGTGCTTCCTTACACTTTCTTTAGGGATGCCACCTCTCATGCAGTGATATCTACAAACAGTGCTTCCTGCCATCTGTTTGCTCAGAAGTTTGCCCTCTTCCCTTTCTTCAGCATTATAATCTATCACCCAATTAAGAGGAAAGTTTAAGACTGATATGTTGTATCATATACTAGATATATCTGTCTCCAAAGGGAAGTTGGTTAGTGTAGAGATCTTTTACCTCGGAATCAGGTGAGGAGATTCCTGTTTATGGTTTCACATTTATAAGATCAACTTTCATTTATTATTGCAAAGGGCCAAATTTTTGGACTTGAGTGATGTTGAAAAAGAAGACATGAGATTTCCTTCTACCCATTGATCATGACAGGATAGCTATTTTGTGCATGTAATCTGTTCTTAAAAAGCAGATATACAGGAACATAAACCAGATTTCACAGACTTCCAGAATATTCTGAGTTGGAGGGCACTATAAGGATCATCAAGTCCAGCTCTCAAGCAAATGGCTCATACAGGGATTGGACTGACAATTCTGCTGTTATTAGCACCATGCTCTAACCAGCTGAGCTCATCTCCGTTTTACTTGAAAGTGTACTCAAGGTCATTTCAGCTACTTCACTTCTAATAGCTGATTACAGTTTTGAGAGGAATCTATTGTATTGTGCAGAGGCAGTGTCTGCTTTAGTGGTTACAATCTGTGCAGAAAAAAATAGTATTTTTTTTTGTTCTTTGTTGGTATCTGGTGGTTGTGGAGATGTTACTGGAGAGAAAATGTTGTATCTCCAAAGTGTGAATGCACAAAAGTGTGGGCTAGCTGCCCATTTATCTCAGAATTGACATGTCACCTACAATGCTTTACATCTTTAGTCAGTTAATGCCTAAAAAAAAGTAAATGTTAGAGCTGTTTTGTACTTCCTTACTTGACTGAATGATTAGAGCCACACTTAACATTTCTCCCCTCATTTTTCAAAAGATCATGTGCTACCAGTATTTGGGAGTATAAAATTGTTGTTAATTCTTTGCTCCCCATCAGTTCAGAAAATGTTTTCTGTCTTCTAAGTATTTAGAACAATAGTTGGAAAGACTGAAATAAAGATAGAACATACATTTCCCTAATGAAAACCAAACTCTTTATATGTGTTTCCAAACTCTACTATACGAATAATCTGCAATCAACTTCTTTCTGATGAATTTATTCTTACTACAAATATATAGATAAAATAACATGGTAGCTGATTGGCCTTATAGTTAAAATTCTACTTGCAGAAAAAGGAAACTAGTTTGTTTTGGTTTTTAATGTTATTTTGCTTCCATGGGAGAAAAAAAAAAAAGAAGGTTGTGAGAAATTGTGAAGTTTATGTGTCTGGATTTATATTCTGGTGAGTGGCATCCCTGGCTATGGCAGCAAGGTTGAAACTAGATGATTTTTATGGTCCTTTTCAACCCAACCCCAAACCATTCTGCGAAAAAGCTCTCAGAACATCTTGGTGCCTTTAACACTCATGTACTGATGTGTGATTTGAAAGCTATATTTTGTATACAGTTTAATAATGAGATAGATAGGAGGTCAATTACATGGGACTACAGCACTTGGGCTTCTGGAAGTAAGGTTTTTTCCATCTCCTCTCCATCTATGTTCAGGGGACATCTGAAATCCCTACAGTTGTACTCTCACCACAATGCTGTTGTGTAAGACAAGGTCTTAGTGTTCCTATATTTTCAAAGCAAAGCTAGAAAACTCCCCTTTTTAAGTAAAAAGGCAACAAGAAGAAGCCCTTTTTGTGTGTGTGTTTGGCCTTGTTAGCTTGCTGTACTTTGTATTTAATATTTGGACTTTTCAGTATAAGCCAGAAAATATTTCACAGGTTTTCTTGTGTATAGAAATACAGAATAGCTATGTATGAAACAAAACCAAAAAAGGGTACTCTGCAGGAAGCTACTCTGCAGGTATGTAGCATTTATCTATAATTAGAAATTAGAGAAACTGATAAATACCCAATAAAGTTTTTGCATCTAAACAGCCAGTGAGATAATGATACAATAAAGCCAGTTGGTCTAGGTGTTGATCATTATGTTTCTTACAATGAGGTACAGATAAGTCATGCTGGTGCCCCTTGTCCTTCAGATTTTATTGCTGTTTTTTTTCATTCATGGACCTATTTTCTATGTGTCTGGAATGATTGCCACCACCTTTTGGGTGTGGATTGTACATGTTTTAAAGATGGCTTCTTACATTCTTCTAATGTTACTAAACAGGAAGCAAGCCTTGCTTTGTTGTAGGCTCAGATTAACCTAAAAACAGTGCCATTGAATCAGATATGATATTCTTTCCATACTCTCTATGATTTTTGTGCTAGAGAATATGGTGATTCTCTTGCATGCACTTTCAGATACTGTTAAAACATCTCAGCATTTAAAACTAATTAGAACAAACATAGAATTATGAGAGAGTTTAATTGTTAAGGAGGTTAATGTGAAATTTATTTTGTGTGTGTCTTAGTTACATTTACTGTAACACGAACAAGAGGAACAAAGAAAACTAAAGAGCACATTGTTCAGATTCATCCTGCTCTCAGTGCATTTTCTTTTCTGTTTCTGCCCTGGTGTCTATCACAGTCAGGCAGATCTGTTTATTGTCTAATATAAAAATAAGTGAAAAAAGTAATGGAAAAAAGGATTTTCCAGCAAATATCTCTTTCTGGGTCCATCATTCACATAACTTGCCTATATAAATACTTTAATATGCATAGGAGTGCTATACTGGAAAGGGTCACTTGTGTTTTTGCAGGGCTAGTGTCATAGAATCACAGAATTGTAGAATGATTTGGCTAGGAAGGGACCCTAAAGGTCACCTGGTTCCAGCCCCCCTGCCATGGCTTTGACCACTTCCAGGGATGGGGCATGTGCAGCTTCTCTGAGCAACCTGTGCCAGTCTCACCACCCTCATGGTAAAGAATTTCTTCCTAATGTCAAATCTAAGTCCACTGTTTTACAGTTTAAAGCCATTCCCCCTTGTCTGTCACTACATGCCCTTGTAAAAACTCCCTCTCCAGTTTTCATGTGCATATGTTATATAGAGAAGGGGCACTCAACTGAAGCATTGGTGAAAGGGGAAATATTACAGAGATCTTGTTTTTCAGATGAGACCTGTATTCCATGTTCTTTGTTCTCTTGTGAGCTCAAGATGTTGAACGGTTAGTAAATAGGATACAATTATGGATAGATTCAGAAATTACTCCAGTAATATATTTCTCAAGATAATGAAGTCTGTGAAAACAAAGTATTTTTTGAATTTTCTTATACTTACCTAGATTTTTATATTTAACATGTTAGTAAAAGTGGTCAAACAAACCAGGCTTCTGTCCTTTTAGTTTCTTTTTTAAATTATACATTCACTTTAGAATTCATTCTGGTGGGTGCTTTATAAGTTGCATGTTTGTGTGTTTAGGTACATGTTTTAGGTATCTGTCAGAGTGTATATAAAGCACAAGTTTAAGAGAATTAATTTTTGTAGAGGATTAGATTTTTTGTGTGTGTTTTTTTCTGTTGGGACATCAAATCTTCATTTTGTGGAGTGACTTCTTACCTTTAAAAGGTGTGGCTGGTGGGCAGTTAGATGCAAGGTAGTGCCTTAAAAATGATCAAAGGAACAATTTGCAGTATTTCAGAAAACTCTGTTCTTCAGTCAGATTTGTGTCCTGCCTGTGGGTCTGATGGAAATGGGCCTTAACAGAAAGCCTGGTTATCTGTAGGAATAACCTTGGGAAGCATTGTAAGGCAGGAACCTTTAGGACCTCTTTAAATGGTTGCCACAACAACTCCTGCCTTCTATCAGGAATCATTTTCTTATTGTTAAAAGTGATGCGATTTGATGTCACCATCAAGGCATGTGTTGCTTGGTTTCACTCTCTGTTAGGAATCAGACATAGGGATGAAGTGGTTTTGTAGTGGAAATAACATGGAAAACTGGCTTTTCAGGTTAAGGGCCAGATTTACATTCTAACACACTGATTTATACCAGCAAGGAATGTCAGCATGAGGGCTTGCTTCCAGCATCAGAGACAGCACTGCTGCCAAGCACAGCAGTCCCACTTTCTCTCCACCCCTGGTATTTATCACTGTGACAATGCCTCCCTTACCCTGGCACAAGCCCTGTTACTTTTGTGCCACGAACTCTGGGTCAGGGGAAACACCCAGTTTAAAATTAAACTGTTTCTTTCCCCATTTAGTTCTACTAGAGATAATTTCCCTGGAGCGGTTCCTTAAATGGCCATGCAAACACTTGTGCCAGCTCCAGGGGGGAAACAGAGCAGGAGCTGGGACTGAGAGAGAGCCTGTGGGGGAACAGGGAGTCCTGGATTTCTTAGGCAGTGCTTAGTCTGCACTTGCTAAGTGCATCCAGGAAGCTTTGGGTCAGGGATGCATTTTCAGTCAGTTTAACCCAATCTGAGACCCACACTTAAATGAATACTGCCTCCCTCAGAACTTGTCCTGAGACTTGTTCCTGACCCACCCTGTTTGCCTGTTGTTTCAGGCTGCTTTTGATGCAGGCAAGCATCCATACATTAATCTGAAAGATATGGTGCCAAGAGGTAGGGTGTTGCTTATTTATGGATTAATGTTCAGTACAAATCAACTTGTATTAAAAGAGGGATTTACTAAGTAGGGCTTGCAAATTTCCCTTTTAGTAGTAGAGTCAGAGGCCATGTAACATATTCATTTTTCAACCTGCATACTCCCCTCTCTGAGGAAAGTTTTTAAGTGTAGTTTGTACTAGATTGAAGACAGATGAAGTTAGATGACTAAATTCAGATGACTGAATGTGTCTAGTTGTCAAAGGTCCCACTGTGGCCTATGAATAACTAGATTGTACAGTTTGGAATTACAAAACTATTCAGCCAATGCAAGTGTCTTCTTTATGATGAGATGAATAGCTCTCCAGGCACTGTTGGGCATGTTTCAATTCCCTCAGCATAGCACCAAGTGTACTGTAAGGGCTCCAGGTGACCTGCCTGACCTGTGTCCAGCCCTGCTGAAGGGCATGGGTTTCCTGTTAATCATGTGTTATATTTGCCAGCTGTCTGCAGATGTCTCAGATACCTTAAAGGGTCTCAAATGACCCTGAATACCTATCTTTAAACAGTAGGATACAAATCCACTAGTCTTCCCTGGATATAAGGGATGCTTAGGATAACTATGTTAGGATGCAGACATCTATCTCATCCAAAGTTAGGTGAAACAAATCTCAATAAATGCTTTTCAAAAAAACTGTCTAACATAGCATGAGTGTAATTCAATGCAGGAATGTCTCTCTATGTAGAGAGTTCTGGAGAGAAAGTGGACAAAGGCTTCCAGCTGCTGCTGGCAGGAGCAGTGAAGGAACTGAAGTTACTAGAGCCAACAGGCCTACAGCCTGGAGCATTCCTAAAAGGGCAAGGATTTGGGTTGTGGTTATAACTATGAGCTACATATAGTTTTCTGCTCAGGATAGCCATCACTCTTTTTTTGTTTGTTTTGGGGTTTTTTTGGTTTTGGTTTTCTTGAGTTTCTTGTCAATAACTTTACTTACTGGGGTATTTCTAGTGGGTCAGGCTCAGTGGAACCAGCAGTGTCCACAGCCAGTGTAGTGTCCAGGCCAAAGGCTCAATGGACTGCAGGTCAAAGTGTGACTAATGGGAGAAGAAAGGTCAGTGAGTTGTACCAACTTAAGCTGCAGTATTGGAGGTAGGAGAGAATGCCTGACATTGCTGTGCTGTTTTCACAGAATGAATTTTTCTCTTCAGAACACACTGCTAAGTCTTAGTTTACTGACAGAATGTGAAGTTTTAGTTATGTGTTGTGGGAAAATGTATGAACTGATTTCTCTTGTGTGTTCTGTGGGAGCCTGCTGCAGTCCTGGACTAGGTTCATGAGGAATTGTTCTTGGAATTGTTTTTGACAGGGAATGGAGTGTGAGTCAGGTAGAATGGACCTATTAATAAGTAAAACAATTACTCTGGAGATCTGCAGGATATTTTATTTCACTTCATCCAGCAAAATACTACTACTATCCATAACTGTAATATTATTATCCATCTTACTGGTTTATTTTAAACAACCAAAAATAATTAATCCTCACCCTGTTGCACAGGTTTTTCCGGCAATTAATGTAAGATGAAAAAGAAATCCCAATGCATAAATTCAGCTTTTAAAAAAATGGTAAAGTTTTGTGGATGTGGTGCTGTGAGCAAATTTATTCCCATTTATGTTGGTGGTAGGAAGTGAATATCACTGGTAAGCATCTACTATGGATTCTGTGATGGCAGAGAAGCAGAAAAACTGTGGACCAGGTCTTTATCCATATGAGCAATTGTTGCTTTGTTTGCTTCAACTGAGCTGCAGAATGAGACTGACTTTGAATACAGAGTGAAGACACATGTATTCAATGAAGTTTAACAGAGCTCATTCTTGCATAGGTCTGTGTGTATGTATCTATAGGAACTTACGTATCCATATATAATTATATTGAATTATATATATACAGAGAGAAAGAGACTTGCAGTGTAGGAACATATTAAAGAGTATTCCATGAATATAGTTTATCTCAATTTTTTTATTAATCTAACTATGTACAAAGAAATCTGGCCTAAGTTCATCAGTTGAAATGGACATAGTCTCTTAAAATACAGGGTACATAGCTGCTGGGAAGAAATTTAGATTCTTCCCAAAACTTAAATAAAAAATGTAAATCTCTGTGGTCGAAAAATGTGATGTCAATAATTTGAGCAAATCAGGTGTAAAGTTCTTTAGCATTAATTATATTCTCCATATTCCACACAAATACACTGGTGTTAACTCATACTGTTAACTCATGTTAACTTATAAATTAATATTCATACTGCATTGTTTGGTGACGATTGCACTTCACACTGGCTATTGCGCAGATTCAAGCCATAGAAATAAATGCTGGCCTTGAGTTCACTGCTGGTGTTTGCAGTACTGTGTTGAAATTCTAGGAATGGAGGGAATTGTAGAAATAATATTCTCTAAAACATGCACAGTTATAATTTTTCTTTTCCCATATTAATAATAATATTCTGGCATAGGTTAGAACATATAAATATTATACTTACTACAGTCAAGAGATTTATACCTTGTTGAAAGATCTAAAGAACTCTAAGCATTCTAAGCTATTTGCTTGACACACTATTTAGTTTTTATAGGAAAGTAATGAAAGTTTTTGCTGGTCTGCTATTGACTCAAATAAGGATGATTACTTGACTACTAATTCCCAGAATGTTTTATGTATTGACTCAAATATAGAACTGTAAAATCACAGAGTCATTAAAGTTGGAAAGGACCTCCAAAATTATAGAATCCAACTTTTGACTGAACATCACCGTGTCAACTAAGTTTCATGTCCGGTCATTCCTTGAACACTTCTAAGGATGATGACTCCACCAACACCTCAGGCAACCTATACCTGATCACTCTTTCATTGAAAAAAAATTCCTGTTGCCATAAGTTGACTTTCCTTGGTACAGTTTGAGGCCATTTCCTCTTGTCCTGTCACTACAGCATCAAAGAAGAGACCGACCCCTACCTTGCTACAACCTCCTTTCAAGCAGCTTTAGGGAGTGATAAGGTCACCCCTTAGCCTCTTCTTTTTCAGGCTAAGCACCCCCAGCTCCCTCAACCACTCCTTATGTGATTTACTCTCAAGATCCTTCCCCAGCCCCATTGCCCTTCTCTAGGCATGCAGCAGCAGCGCCTCAATGTCTCTCCTGTAGTGAGGGGCCCAGAACCTGACATGGGATTTGAGATGTGCCCTCACCAGTGCTGAGTACACTTTCCAGCCACTCTGCCCCCTGTCTGTACTGCTACTTGGGGCTGTTGTGACCCAAGTGCAAGACCTGGAACTTGACCTTGTTGAATCTCACACCGTTGGCCTCAGCACATTGATTGAGCCTGGCCAACCCCCCTGCAGAGCCTTTCTGCCTCAAGCAGATCTGCAGCAATCTGCTGCATCATATCAGACTTAGTTGTCTTTCCATCATGCTACATTATGATTCTTTAAACATTTTACAAAATTCCACACAATACTTGGTTACTTGCTGACTTTTGTCTGTATATATAGGAGTTCAATTGTGTGTCAACCATAGACAAAAAAAAATGGTACAAAATATTAAGTAGTAGATTGCAGAGGGCATTCAGGAATTCACAGGAATGATTCACAGTAAGTTTGGCACTATTTGTAATAATATGGATTTGTGAGTTTTTTTGGTTTTGCTTTGGTTTTGTTTTTTTCTTTATTTTGCAACCAGCGGGTGTGCAGGAACACTAAGTGACAGTGTTATTTAATCATCAAATTTGATTTGGTATGAGCAGAAATTTAGATATAAAGCCAGCTTCACTCAATACTGCACAATATAAGAAGAGAACGTATGTACTTTTTTTTTACTTTTTAAAGTTGAAATAGATGTTAAGCCTTACTGGGATATGCTCAGACTTCCACTGTTAATCTGGAATATTTTCATCATTATATATATGCAAGTAAGTATACTTACATGTAGTACAAATCATAAATATGCTTTTATTTTGAGCTTCCATGCACTTCTGCATAACATTTTTTTTATTCAGATCTTGTTGCATACTTGCTAAGGGAGCAAAGAGTTAACCTAAAAGCTTATAGCTTTCCTGTAGAATGTACTGTCCAAATCTCATTCTCAAGATCTCTTACGAAGAAAATGTTTAACCATAGCCTGAATGAAATTCCAGGCCCACTTTCATGCCATGAGTTTTGCCAGCCTGTTCTCCAGTAGATTTAAATAAGTGTTCTGCTTATCAAAATGTGTCTCGGAGAAAGCAGTGCCCTTTGAGGACACTGGTGTGAAAGCTGGCTGTGAAATTTGTCTGGCACATATGGCTGGCACGTCCGTCGCTGTTGAGTAATGCTAAAGGAAAGCATAAGTAAAAAGGTTGGAAGATTTGGCCTGGATTGTATGTCTGTGTAAGCAGCTACTGTATTTACCCCAAGAAAGGCATGTGATGACACACTGGGGAGCAAATGGTTTCTGTGGCCACACATGAGTAGGAAAGGGAGAGACAAGTGAGTCCAACAACCTGTAGAGTTCACTGTCACAAAGCACTGAGAAGAACCCAAGATCAAATCTACCTTTTTTTATTTCCTTCTAGCCAAAACTAAACCTTTTCTGTCTGTGGAGTCCCTTACTGAGCTCCTCAAGACAGAGCTTAATGAACAATCTCAGGAATCAGCAGGGTTGAGGAGGCTCAGCAGAGCATCCATCTGGCAAAGCTTTGCCTCTGGCAGGGCTGAGTCATGTGGCACTGTCCTTTGTGCCATGCAGAGGCACCTACTCAACTAGAGCTTGTTTGTGTCGCTCTAACAGGATGCACATCCTGTGTCTTACCCCCATGCTCATATGCAAAAGCACATTAAGGTATCTTGGTGACTGTTCAATAAAAGAACAACCTAGGACTCTTCATGTAAGCACATACTAGAGCAAATGTGTCTGCATTGAACAAGCAGTTTTTGAGACAGTGCACACACATTTCTTTTCGCTTTTCGCTCCAATGTTCTTTAACATAAGGACCTTTATCAAACGTATCCTGAAAGTTGCTGATTAACCAGAAAGTGCTTTCCCATGGTTATGTTAGACGGTGTTACCCTCATTGTCCTCTCAAGAACTTCCTTAGGGAGTATGTGAAGAGGTGAAGAACAGAGGTATTGCTTGTGTCTCAGCAGCTAAGAAATCTAAAAGATATATTGATTTATTAACATGAGGTAAGAATCATGTCCAAAGGATTAGAAATATGTTTGGACAAAAATGTTTCAATATCTCAATATGTTCTCTTGAGATATTTGAGTTAAAGTGTGTAAAAACAACTTATTGTGAGGCCTCCTTTTGACTGCAGCACCAATGATTTTGGGTTTGAAAGGACCTAAAAGCTCATCTGGTTTCAAATATTTTGTTCCATTTGGTAAAAAAATATCTCATTTCATCTGTTCAACAGATGAAGTGTTTTGGAGTGTTCCACAGTAGGAAGTGGAGACAAAGGCAAGAAGCCCCTGCTTTTGGAGTGGAGATTAGTGAGAATATCCCTTTGGTCAGTGTCCTATTTGTGTCCCCTGCCAAGATCTTGCCATCCCCAGCCAGCTGAAGGGTGGTGGAAAGTTGGAGAGACAGTTGTGATACTGTGCCAGCACTGCTCAGCAGGAGCCAAAAACACTGGTTATCAGCACCAGTGCAAAGTGCACCACTGTGAGGGCTGCTGTGGGGAAAATGAACTCCATCTCAGCCACACCCAATGCAACCTTATAAATAATATTACTAATATTTGCCCTCTTTGAAAAGGAATGAGAAAGCGACCTAGACAAGTGATTTTTTTAAAATAGGCAAAAAAATAGCAGGTACTTCTTTAGAAAGCTTAAGGCTAGAGCTCACCCTTCCAAGTGACAAGATAGGACTGACCAGTAGAGCTAAAGCAGAAAAATTTCTCCGACACAGAAAAACTGGTCAGGGATCTGATTTAGCAAGGGTGCAGGCATGAGTAAAGTTACATGTGCATATGTTAGAATGATTGAAACTTTATTATGGAGCACATTACTTTTCAGATCTATCTCTAGCTAAGGACTCACTGCCATATTTTTCTTTAGAATGTGTGGCATAGATTGTTTTGCACAGGAGGATGAGCAGTGTATTGCTTTCAAGCTGAACAACTGGTCACTCAGTTTTTGTGGATGGGCTGAAATGTGCATCTTTCCAGAGGTGCAAATAGAGAATTAGCAATCAATGACATTTCATATATTGCACAGTTGTCAGAAGATTAATACATTTGCCATCTCATTTTCTGCTGTTAATTCATATCCACACCTATTTGATCCTATAAAACAGAGAAAAAAAATCCTGTGAGTGTAAGTTATGCCCCTCTTACCTCTCATTAATCAATCCTGCTAATTAAGACATCCATTTTCTTCTAGAATTAGGGTAAGAAGAGAAAGAAGTATCCTCAAAAGATATCCAGGGAGAGGCTTTCACAGGTAGCTCTATGGCAATCAGTGACTAGAAGGGTTTCTGTAGCCATCTATACTTACACAGCCAGAGGGCCGCCCAGGCTGATTCCGTCTGAGATATCCTGTTAATCACACTGAGCAACCAGTGAGCTTTGTCATCTTCTCCCCTCTTCTCTGTTCTCCATCCTCTGCTGTATCCTCTATTCTTCATGGCCCTATGGTCCATGGGGCTTCTGTGGCATTCCTGGAATGGGCTTCCATGAGTCTCAGTCACTAGCATGTTGTTACATCCTACAAGAATCAGAAATCCTAACAGGTAGCAAGGGCACCGTCACATTTAATGGGGGAAAGAAAATTAATATTTTGAGCAGCCATGAAATCAGTTTAAAATAACAAGTTTAACACCCCCAGCCAAAGGGAGGAGGTAGGTGATGACAGCTCAGCACTGTGTCGTCAGCTTTGTTCAGATTGCTGCAGGCGAGAGTTTTCCCAGCGACTCCCCAAGTGCCGCCCCATGGTGCTGCAGCCCAGGGAACTGCCCTGGTTTGTGTCTCAGCAACCTCAGCCTCTGCAGCAGGTGACATGTGGGAGGCTGAGGTCATGTCCCAACAGGTGAGAGCTATGCAGCTCCCTTTCAGGAAAGGGTGGGAGATGGCTTTCTTGAAAGCAATAAACATTTGTGCTGGCTGGCAAGCTCAAACTGCTGTGATCGCACCTCTGCACGTTTCTGTACAAACTCTAAGGCAAAAAATGTAAACTTGAGACCAGAGATACCCAGGCCTTCACCTGCCTGTATGTGACAGCCAGCAGATCAGCAGATTTGGTGGGAGCCAGACTTGACTTGACTTGAGAAAAAACATTGCTGCCCTGACCTTTGGGAAAAACCAGAAGGATTTTAATTTCTCAATGCATGTGGGAGAGCAGTGGTGGAAATCTTCATCAGAGATTTTTCAGAAGCTTGAGGAATGCCAAAACAACTTAAATAGCTTAAACAGTAATCTCTTTTCAAGCCAAATAAAATGTGAACCGTACATAAGTAAGTTGTTAAAGTTTGTCGTATAATAAAAACAAATTTGATGGTAAAGATGCAATTTTTCTACTGCTGATTTTAATTTAATTACTACTTATCTCAAATTGTAAGTGAAGATTTCACGCAGAAAAGAAGGAGAAAGGAATGATGTGTTGGAAGCAACATACTATCAAGATTGTTTTCATAATTTCACAGTCACTTCTGTTCCCTTTCCTTCTGCT
This sequence comes from Melospiza georgiana, assembly GCF_028018845.1. NCBI lineage: Eukaryota > Metazoa > Chordata > Aves > Passeriformes > Passerellidae > Melospiza > Melospiza georgiana. Next base: position 56,657,437 of record NC_080431.1, on the reverse strand, counting down.
TTATGTCTGTTGAGCTCCTCTCTTGGAAAACTCACAGTGGTCATGTTATTCTGGACTCTCAACTCTACTCTTCATTTCTGAAATACTTTTTGCACTTTTTTTATTATTTAAACGGATTTTTGACATCTTGGCTTGAATCTTTTAAGGAATCTTTGGCTTCTTCTAGGTTTTTTGGGTTTTTTTTTTTCCTTCTTGTTATATATGTTATGACTACAACATAAGAATTTAAGATGAAATAATACAGAAATATATTATAATTACTGTTATAGGAATCTTCAGTTTTGCCCCTTAGGATAGACTTCAAGTAATGCTAAAAATTTTGTCATGATATAAAAAAATAACACATTGTTGCAAAAATATTTCTTTCCTCAGCAGAACTAATATCTTTGACTACTCTGCAAGGCTTGTCTCAAGTTAAAGTTAGTGACTTCAAAGGGAATCCTTTTCTGTTCTTGTTTATATCAACAATTTTATATGTTTTCCGTTTTTTAATCTGCCCTTGCTGAGCAGGACTAAATCACCTGCAAAAGGTTATAGGTTTGACATAGCTTAAAAAGGATGAAAGGCACCACAAAGGAGTTTCTCAGATCAAGTAATATTAAAAGTCAAATATTTGAGATTACCTGGTACAATTACTCTGAATTGAATTAAAAAAATAAATGAACCTGCCTGACATTTGTTCTCCTCCAATCAGTCAGGCATTTTATTTGTGGTATTGCCAGAACAGAAAAGGAACCAAAATGCAAGTCTCTGGAAGTAAATTTTTAATAACAAAAAGCAGTTCAATCACTTTGACACAGAGTTAAAAGAATGCTTTTTGTGTCCACGCTCAGTGGGCTACAGGAAGTCCAGCTGATAAAATGGAAACACTATTCCAACTTGTTTAGAGTAGGTTTTGCAAATAATGACAACCTCTTTAATTCCTCTTGCATACATTTTCCTCTTACATCTGTAAAATTTGAGATTTATGAATTTGGATTGTGATCTGAAATGGAGGGGAATTTTCTGCCAAGACAGTGTTCAACAGCTAGGAAAAAAAAAGTTGAAAAGTTCAATTATGTCTTCAAGGAAAATTTGCCAATTTGACACAAAAAAAACAATTTAAAATTCATTGTGAAAAATTAGAGGTCTCAGTTTCAGATGATATCCCTTCATGCACCCTGGTTTTAAGCATGAGAATGATTTCGCAAGCATTGAAATATTAGGCATGTATGTAGGAGTCTGCAGCAGTGCGTTCTAAATGAAAATGTAATCCAATGAAGGAAAAATTGGTCTATTCTTTTCCCAGAATAGAAGAATTTCTTAAAATAGTACAATATGAAGTGAGATAATATTTTAATTTTGATTATATTTCTCCTGACTCCTGTTCTATTTTAATGTCTTGCATTTGTGAGGTTGCAGTACACTTCTATGTTATTACTCATAAATTGACAGGGGCTAAGGATGTGCCATGACCCTCAAATTTAACACTTTGCCTGAGTGGGCTTTGAATGGGAGTAGTTTTCCTGTGGGCTAATACATGTGTACTTCAAAGGTATAAAGCAGAAGAGAAGTCCCCTGTGTGGCAGTAGCTAAGATGGTTGAGCTGAACCCGTTATTCTGTGAGCCAAGGGAATGAACCTTGCTTCAGTTCAGCCAGAGCCTCTTGGGAGAAGCTGTCTGGCGCCACAAAACAAATTAGTGAGCAGAGACTGAAAACTATTAAGTTTATTTCAAGAATGTGTTGTCAAAGATCTAATAAATTTACTTGTTGCTGCAGGCCATGCATGTATGAAGCCTTAACTAATCCAGGTGGTGTTTTTTTCCCTCAGAGGGAGGTGCAGGGTGTGGATCTTTAGGAAAAAGGTATTGTGCTTTAGGTAATGTGGGCATTGTTTAATGATAGACATGACAGCTTGAGTGGTATGTTTGGGTTTTCTCTGTTAATACTCACAAGGCAATTTAAATTAATTTTCTCATGCAAAGTTAGTTAGTGACTACACAAAATGCTAATTAGTTTAATGACAGTATGGAAATAACTTTATAGTAGCAGAACAGTTTTTCTAAACAAAATCAATTTTTTTTGTTGCCATGTTTAAATGTTCCAAAGATTACTTCTAAAATGTTTAAATTTACAAATTTACCATATTACAGTTAGGACCAGTTGTGTCTTTGAGTTTTCTCAGGACCCTCCTTTGTCAAGGTGATTTAACTGGGTTTTAGTTAGCCATGTAGACTGGTGGATTTAATTCACACCCATTACATTCAGTGGAGTGGGTCAATCTTTCCAAAAGGTGATCCAGCTGTTCAAATAAGATGTGTCTGCAGTTCCTGAAGATGTATTGCTTTCCATTCCTTGTGCCTAGACAGCTATGTTTAATTAAACATACATCTTTTATAGGATGGCATTAGATGATATGAATACTGTGTCTAGGAAAGATCTCTTGTCTTTACCTTTTGTGGAACAGGAGCCAGTTGATTATGTTCCTGTGCTCTGGAACCTGAGCAAAAACATACTGTGTTTTTTCCAGGAGTGGTTACTCACTGGAGATACTGAATTTATTCTCTCTGTGTTCTTTTCTGCTCAGCAGCAGTGGTCATCCTGCAGAGCAAGTCCCTTGCTTACAGCACAGAGTCCAAAACCAACAAGCGAATCTTTTGGGTTCCCTAGAAATCAGTTACAAACTAAGTATTTAATAGGAATAAAGGCTTTCAAACACACACAGTGTTCCAGCATCTTTTTTGGTGATTCAGATTGGGTTGCTCTTTATCCACTTTGATCTTTCCTTTGAAACCTCATAGTTTCTTGGTGCAGCCAATAGAGTGACAGTATCCTGGCTCTCAGTGAATTTCTACAGAGCTGATTTATAATGAAATTTATTCAAAGCTATGACACTAATTGGCTGAAGAGCCAGTAGATATTTGCTTGCACAGTTTTTTCAATGAAAGTCAAGTTAACCTCTTAATCAGAACCCAGTTAATCTCCTGCAGAAGAACAGGACATAGACTTGAATTTTGAATTCCTTGGATTAACCTAGCATGACTCTCCAGACTGCACTTGGAGACATCCTTAGTGATGCTTAGTTGAATTTTATGAGTATCCAAATTTAATATGCACTAGGTAACCTTGACATTCATGTCTTGTCTCTCATTTCCCCATCCCTCTTGTAACAAAGCAGCTATTTTTGGTATTTTTCATATATTTCTTCTGCTACGTGGCTTCAGGCATTTGCTTATTCTGAACCCTGGCAAATGTGGCCCTTCCAACTTGTTTCTTGGGGTTAGACATAAAACAGAAAAAAGAGTTACAGAAAGTACTGAAAGATGGAAACTGTCTGCAGTTCATTGGATACCAGCAATTATACTCCAGGCAAGCTAAGTCCATAATGCTGGGAAGCGTGTGTTTTCTCATGAGAATTTCAGAGAAAGCATTGTTTTAGTCCCTAATCACTTGGGGCTGGTTTAGGGGTTACATTTTGAAATGTTCTGCAAATATATTGAGTTACAGTGGCAGAGTGCAGGAGAGTGCAGAGTTCAGCAAGTTGTTTTAGTGATTGGGGTCTATTTCAGTATACTTGAAAGACACTTCTAAAGGTGAAGCATTTTAAAGCTTTTGTAATCAGGTAATATCATTAGGTTATCTTATGCATTGTTAAAGTCCATTCAAAACTTTCTAGTGGCACGTGTTGTGTACTGGGTTAACTTAGGCATTTCACTTCTGCAATTTCCACATGAAAGTAAGAGTTTTACAGGATATACCCTTTCTGATGGTCATAGCAGAGGGAATAGCATTTGATCATAGAATCAGATTTGTTAAAACTCTTTCTACTCCTTCCTGTTTTTTCCTGTTATATGTTCTTTGTCCAGGAGGAATTTGAAAGTTGGGTTTTTCCCATTAAGCAACCTTAGCTAATGACTAAAGAGAGCAGATACATTGTACCTTGAAGCTCTGCAGGTCCCAGATAGCTGTGTTTGTACAGACTTTTCTTGTGCACACAATGAGTCTGTGTGGCTGTGGATATGCAGGGTAGGCACGCTTTTGCTGATTCATCTCTGATTTATGTCACAGATACTCAGCAAGGAAGTCAATATCTGCATCAAGATGCATCAATTTCTGTTGTGTCAATAAGTGAATACTGAGGTGCAGTTATTTGCTTTTGTGTATGAATTAGGGTCTGGAGTAGCTCCTAGGGACAGCAAAACTACAATCAGACTTTCCTTGCAGAATGGCCATTTTTTTTGGCCCCTCAGGTCAACAGTGCTCAAGGTACACAATTTAATGTTAGAATTATTTTTATGCTGTCTTTACATAGCTTTATGATCTATGGAGAAAACTGGAACTGACTCTTTCCTTCTCTAAGCTCTTTGCACCATGATAGAAAATTCTGACAATCTAATTTGTGTTTCTTCATGAAGGATTTATGACTTCAAGATATGTGAGCAACACGGCTGGAAAGATTAATGGGAATATTAATTTAAATATCTTTCCCTTCAAGCAACTGACTGACCAAGTCCTCCTGCCCCTCCTCTTGTATTCATGTTGTGTAACTGGATCTGTTTTTCCCAGATGACTTGATCTTTTTAGGAATTTCTTGTTTGATGACCTATGCAAAGATAATACATCACTGTTTTCTGACAGGCAAACAATTTGCTGACTGGATTTCTATGAAGACGAATTCCATGTTATATCTATCTTTGACTTGCCATATACAGGCAAACCTTCTGTCCTTAAAGCCTCTGTCGTGAAGTCACTTTTTGACTCACCTTACTCTAGAGCCTTACTTTCAGCGCCTTGCAAAGTTTCTTAATGTGTCTTACAACTCTTGCCATCTCATTTCTCATTAATATCTCACTGCACCACCTCCCATCTAGCGTCTTCTGGTTTAGCACTGCTGCACTCTGATCGCTGGCAAAATTGAGGAAACAAGTTTTCCTGCCTTGCTTTAGCAGCATCTTGCAAACCATGTCTCATTGATGCAAAGTTCTTTTGGATTTACCATGTTCTAACACTGCCCTCCTTCCTTTTCTGTACTTTTAAAAGTAATGGCTTCCTTCTCTGGACTTCTGGTGTACTGGTACTGCCAGTACTTGTCTGGAAGAGGAATAAAAGCAAAACTGGTAGAGTAGCTTAATGATTTACCTGCAGGTAAATGTCTGACTGTGCCCACGGGCAGGGCTTGCGAGCAGTGCACAATCCATCTGCTCATAGAAATATTATTGTAGGGCTGGCACTTGTTTTAGTAGTGAACTAAATTAAAGTGGCATGTGCTGTTTTATTTCTGACATTTTATAAATTCTAAAAGCTATACTCTTGATATTCGTCACAGGTGTTGTGTTTGTGTGGTGCTTGGCTCTACTATGTTGTAGCAGTTTCATCCAGATCAGGCAGGGGGGAATTTATCTTACCCTGCATTAAATGGCTGTAATAAAAGTGTCTACAATGTAAAGGGTCACAACAGGAGATTTTAAACTCTGCTGAGGAAAAATGCATGTATTGTTGCATATTTCAAGGCAAAGCTAATCTTATTCAAAAATAAATGCCTAAATTAAGTCATAGCTTTACAAAATGCCTCTTTCCTGGGTTTGACTATAAAGACAGTTTAGGCTTTCTATCCCCAAAATAAATACCTGAAATTAGGTAAGATGTATCATATGCTTCCTGCTCTGTTTTATGAGAGGTCTGTAGTAATAATAATAATAATAATAATAATAGCCGTAGTAGTACTAGTAGCTAATAAGAAGAAGAGCAGCGGTTTTATTCTATGGGACAGTGGACTGTGAAATGTCTTGTATAAATCAGAAAACATGTCTTCTGAACATGAAAAAAAGCACAAAGTGAAGACACAAAGGTTTAAAATACCTAGATTCTTTTCTTAAAATTTTTAAGCCAATGGGTTTGGTATTGCACATTCTAAAAGGTGAACATTACATATTTTAGTGACAGTAGTACGTCTGTAAAAATGGAGGCTCAAGCCCCTTAAGAAATATACTTTTTTGTGTAGTTGTTGGGGTTTTTTTATTCTATGAAAAAAAAATAGACACAGTTGAAAGCAAGAAATAGGTGGAATGAAGACAGTACTAAATCTTTTTAATTGCCTGTCTTGTGCTTTTTTACTCCTAAATTTCATTTGTAAAAGGCCTCTATGTAAGATGTAGATTGTGTGCCTTTGTCCACAGCACATTTAACCTTGAGTTCTTTGGATAAGAGAACAATTTATGCCAGATTTTCTTTTTTTTCTATCCTCTGGTTAGAATATCTTTTGTTTAAAAGGATGCAAACTCAGCTAGAAAATTTTCCTTTACCTTGGCAGTTTCAAATATCTGACATTCTCATTTGTAGTAGGCTTATGCAGCAGTATTTCTTCTCACTAGTGGTACAAATAGGTTCTCTCTCCTCTAAAAGACAGTAAATTTCCATCCTTTTTATATGCCAGAAGCTTTTATCCTTCTGTTAAATTATGGTCAAATTGGGCATTGTGTTCATGGGTGGCACACAAATGGCTTTTCTCACTGGATTAGAGAACAAGAAGTGTTCTGTTACATTTGTCCCCACAAACCAATGGGAAGAATAACATACAGCTAACCTAATGTAAGTGCTGTTGTAGTCACTGCTGTAACACCACAGCTGCTGGTTCTCTCCAGTGCTCATTAGTTTCTGATATGTGTGTTTGCAGCCTTCCCCTTTGTCAGTAACAATAGGAGATCAAAAGAGCAGAAAGGAGCAGGGTGAGGATTTCAGGGAGATACTCCAGTAGCCATTTCCCTCCTTTCATTTACACAGTACCTTTGCCTCCACGTGACATTGCACAACTTTAGTTCCTGGTTTTTCTAGTAGGCAGGTCAATAAAGAAACATAGGGGCTTATCTTTGAAGCAGAGTGAAAGCATGTGGAGTGGCTACCTCGATTTTCAAGAATGGAAGAAACTGGAAGGGGTAAACCAACCTTCATTTGTCTCTTCCTCCAGAAATTAAGCCATGAATTAATTTAAATGCTTAGATACATCTCTCTGCTGTTCACTTTTTTTCACTGGCTTGGGTACAGAAGTGTTAATTTCTAAAGGAAATTTCTTGCACATCTAAGACAGCTGTTACCTGAGCAAACCTTGTTCTGCAGCAGCACCTTGTGGGAAGGAAATCAGACTACAGTCTCCCATACAGCCCAGCATTCCCAGAAGACAGTGGCTGAGTGAGCATCTGCCATCAGTGAGCTGAGCAGCTCATTTTATTACTGCTATAGAATTTACAGGATTCTAGAGTAATAAAAAGCACATCTATGAGGATGATATACAGAAGGTACCCCAAATACATTTTAATTAATGCTTGATGCTTATCTCTTGAGAAATAAGAAAAATAGTGTACTATGTTTGTATGCATCTAAGAAAAAATTTACTCCTGTTTGTAGCAAATGTGTTCTGATTGAGTTTCTTACTTGTAATTTCTTTGTTTTAAATCTTTAAAACCTTTGGATTGTAATGTCCAGATAGATACATACCCAGGATACAAGGGTAATTTTGGGGTTTTATCTTAGGTAAGATACAACAATTTTGCATTAACCTCAAAAGACGAAGTAATCTTTAACAAAAATGAAATGTTTTAATTATATCTTTTTAATTTTGTTTTGCAGGAGGCAATAAGCTGAAGAATCAACATTTTCGCCTGAACTGGGCATGGATCTCCTTAGAAAAGGAGTATTACTTAGTAAATGAAGACACCAAGTATCTTGATGTTGTTCTTAAACGGAGAGGTTACCTGGGAGAAACCTCTTTTATAAGTAAGTTCAATTCTAGCCTTATCAGTTGCTTTTATAAATTGCTGCGCAGTTAGTTGATATAATGTAACAATGCAACTGTATCCTGTTGCTGCTGTTTCATGACAAGCAAAGTAAATTCAAAGGAATATGTTTATTTATTAAAGAGTGTATCTTTTATATGCTATTCATATGATTTTTATAGTTAAATAATGAAATTTCTTCTTTTGTTTTTTTTTTGTCTTCTGCAATTATTTTCTGAATAAACAACCCAAGACATAGTCCTCCTTTCTTTGATTTTATTGATACCACTGTTTATTTGTTTCACAGAATACAGTTCCTGTCCAGATCTTTTTTCCCCTATAATGAAAAAATACAGTTGTAGCAATTGAAAAGACAACAATAAGCATGTATCATTTTCCAGGAAGGCTCTTGTGAGCTGGTCTGACCAGCAGCCACGAGCATTAGGCTCATTTGCTTTACTCAGTGTTGGCAGTCAACTGAGGCTGATACAGGAGGTGTTGAAAACTGTTTGCAGTGTCTGGGGAGTGGAAAGGTGAAAAAAAGGTTGTGTTATCGCATTCTGCAACCTCACACCTGTTTCTGGCTTCTGGATCTGTTTCCTTCTCTGACGCATTCGCACCAGGGAACATTATCCTTGTACAATTTCACACTGAAACCTATGGTGAGATTACACTGCTTAGAGAAAACACTCAATTTAAAGCTGTTTTTGCAGAGATGTAAGCATTTACCTGGCAAGTTTCTGTTTAGGGCTTTTACTGATTAAAAATCTGAGTTTCAGGTAGGGAGATGCAGTAGAGACACCTATTTTGGCATGAGATTTAGGGGATATAGACCTTAACCAACAGACTCTGCTTTTAACAGTGAAACAATGTTTATAATATATTTCTTTTAAAGAAAGAAAAAGAATGGAAGAGATGAATACATAGTTAAGGATGTGTGGTTTCAATTAATTACTGGTACTAAATAACAGATACTGGTGTGACTTCTGATCCTTCAGGTAGAGTGTTTACAAAATTTTCTACCTATGGATTCAAGGTCAGTTTCAGTATTGAGCTGACACAAAAATCAAAAAACCCATTTGAGTAGCTTCCTCCAACTACCTTAGTCCAGAAAATGGAATTACAGAATTGGGAAGAGCATAAAACATCCTGGTCAAGATGCTTACTGGCCTTTCTGGTCCATATGCAGTGCCAAAGTGGCTGAAGGTTTATAAGCTATATAAAATTGGCTATGACTTAGGACAAGGCACAAGCCTGAAGAAAGAAAGGCAAGGTTTGCAGGGAAAGGTCATGTGTTTCAATGCATTAAATAATGCAGCTGAAGAAACAGTCACAGAAAGGAGAAATTTTAAGGGGGTTTTTTCTGAAAACCTAGAAGTGCCTTTAAGATTTCAGCTTTACTGTGGGATTTAAACAAGGCCAAACACATAAGTTGCAGACAGTTCTGAAATACTGTCTAATTTCCATGAGAGTCTTTCAGACAGTCATAAAGTTAGAGTGAGATGCCTGTGAAAACCTGTTTCAGAGCAGTCTGAATCTGAGGTTGTGCCATCTCTTTGGATTGAGTTATATGATTTTTTTCCCATGGAGTTGCAGTTTCAACTTCACTTTAACCTAATGGTTGTCATTATGCAAACACAGAAATAAGAGGACCATAATTTTAAAACATTCTAATTGCAATGACAGTGAGGGCAATGGTTCAGGTTTTTCATCTTCTTTCATTTTTATCCAGTATATTTTCCTTTTTGTCTTTGTATTTCCTTAACTTTCCCTTTAAAGTCTGAATCCAGGGTGGTTTTTTTTCCTAAGAAATATAAATATTTTCTAGGGTTTCAGGCAGGATGCTGTTTAGATGTTCTGGAAAAGAAGAGAATCCAGAGGGCTCAAAGGAGAGAGAAAATTCTGTTGTCCTTTTTGGACATCCATAATTGAATTATAGGGAAATGGAAACTTGATATAACTTCAAAGAATGTAGAGTTTTTCCACCTCTATATGTAACACCCAATATAAAATTGATCAAGAGAAATGTATTTAGTTTGAACATTCTCAGGTTGTGGAAAGTATATTTTTCTGCATGTCTTTTAAATGTGACACAATGGGAGAAAAATTACCAATGATGTGTATAATGACCTGAATTTCTGATTTTAACAGGTATTAGCACCAAAGATGGTACTGCCAAGAAAGATAAAGACTTCAGAGGAAAAGCCCAGAAGCAAGTGCAGTTTAATCCTGGTCAAACCTTAGCCACATGGCGAGTACGGATTTTGAGTGATGGTGAACATGAGCATTCTGAGTCCTTTCAAATTGTTCTTTCTGAGCCTGTCATGGCAATTCTGGAATTTCCTGCTGCATCCACAGTGGAAATTATTGACCCAGGAGATGGTGAGAACCTTTCCAGAACCGTACTTCTAATATGTGCATATACCAAAAGATAAACTGTAGGGCAGATGTGGAACATTGGATACTAAAGGTTTACTGTCCTCAAAATATTTCTGAAGACAGACTTGGGCAACAGGTAGCCATTTTTCCTCCATCACTTGAAGTGCTTGATGAAGGTACTCAGGCAGCATGTTTTTATGAAATACCTGCATTTTTTAATGATATATTATTTCTAGACTGAATGTGTCTGAATGACTGAAGAGTTGGCTCAAAGCTGACGTGATTCACTCTGCCATGGTAATTCATGTGGGAGAAGATGGTACAGGAAAGCCTAGGCTGGTTGATCACAAGAAGTTTGGTCTTGGAGTGAACTATTTGCTAAGTTAGAGAAAGCTCAGTAATTGTAAAGTTCATATGACCAAGTGTAGCACACACTGTGTCAAGAACAAATAAAATTATGGTTAAATATAAATCAAGCAATAAGCTGATTTTAAAAAATTCTAAAAGAGAAGCAGAGCATGCTCTGGTTGGTTTGTATCTTTTCAGTTGAACCTGTGGGCTGTACTCACACAGAACTGTCTTAAGAAATCTTTTAAATACTGGATGACCGTAACAACTTGAATTACATGGTCTTCCCTAATAAGCATTTGAAGAGTGTTGGGCAAGGAAATGATCAGAAGTGTCTTAGTTCCTAGTTACAAATGCAAGTTAAACCAGAGTTTATCTCACATCCATTTTTAATCTCTGAGAAAAATAGTGCTTATCTTGAAAAGCAGCATGTATAAGACACAGAAATAACTTGAAAATGTGTTAAATCTCTTTATCTTTTCTATGATCAATAAGATAATAGAAAAGATAAAGTTAAGGGTAATTGGCTGAGTCTTCTTTATGCCACCAACAGTATTTTTTATTTCTTACATTAAGATAAAATTTTTAATTTTTTTCGTTTTTACAGTTCCAGAGAATTTGTATTAATTATATGTAAAGAGAAGTTGCAGAGGTCAAAATCAAATGCACAGCTGCAAATCAAGGAACATCTAGGAGAAAACTAGAGAGAGGACTTTGAGGGAAGGACTGTGTTTCCTAACAGCATTTTGAAGCTCAGGGTTTTCCAAGCTCACTGAATCAGGACCATCAACAGTTTTATTCTCCTTCCAGTGAAAAAATCATTGATTTAAATTGTGTAGCTTTAGGATCATGACTGTGAGTTTGTTCAGAAAGCTGTACCAGCCTCTTTGGGTATGGGACATTAGTTAATGTTTTATTGGAAATATAGATTGCATAGGGATATGGGATTTTATACTAGCTGTGATGGTGTAGCTCATTCTCCTCCAAGCTTTTATGTTGTTCATGTTCATAAGGTCTGTTAAACTTTTATGGTGCCATTTTACTCCTAGTTGAATAATTATCAGAGAGAGAGAGAGAGAGAGAGAGAAGAAACCAAATAAATCAGATTCCTGCATGTTTTGGAAGGTTAGGTTTTTTTATTTTGTCAACTAAATTCTAAAAGGAGAAATAGAAGGAATTAAATGGGTTGGTTTTTTTCAGTCCTGCCTTTTGTTTTACTTTAAAACAAAAAAGTCAGGATTTGATATTTTTCATGTTGAATTTTTGTCTTGCCAGAATAGTGAGTAGTCATGGTCTTACCAAACCTGAATTACAGCATTTTTAAGGCAGGCTTTTGACCTCAAGTCATGCTAGTAGTAGTTGGAGAAATAAAAACTGGAATGTGTTTTCAAAGGAGTCACCTGACAATTTTCAGAACACTGTTTGCCAAAGTACTCTGAAATGATGAAAAATTTGCTTTGTGCAGTCAGCTGATTTCACTTAATTTGATGCTGTACAGAATTAAATTCTTTTTGGGTTGTAGTCACACTAATGAAACTGTAAAGGTGCTTTGTAATTATGTGCATGGCCACCTTTTGTTCTTGAGTTTTTGAGAGAACAAGAACAAAATTGATCCTAAATCCCAGCAATAAAACCCAGCAATCTAATTATATGAGCATAAAATAGTGAAGAAGTTCAGGATGCATCTTAGTGGGTTTTTCCCCTGAAAAAAAGATCTGATATCCTTTTTTATGACACTGGCTGTATTGGCTGGGTCTCCTAGTAAAAAAGTAGTGTAGACATATAACCAGCTAAAATCAAATGTCCAAGTCAGTGTAAGATGTCAGGAGTTCAACCTTGCTCCTCAATGCCAAATGATTTTCCTGGTTATCTTGGTGCAGGAAATTAAAGAAGGGCCTTGATGAACCACACACTGTGGGAGCTATGCAGTTAATACTTCAGTTAACAGTTGATATTGATACTGCAGTTAACAGTTAATAATTAAATACCATGGAAATAATAAAAAGACACACTTTGAGGACAAATTCTCCAAACACTCTCTTGCACCATTAACCCTAGATAAACAAGTTCAGTCACATTAGAGACCACTTAATAAGGACTTGTGAATTCAGACCTAATGATCTGATTTTCTTTTCCACCTCTGAAACACTAAGGAACTCTACTTCTCTCACCCTCCAAGTTTTACTACAATTTAGTGGCATTGCCAATAAATGCAAGTTATTTGTTGCACTTCTGAATATTCAAAAATACTCTTAGCTAATGTACAGGTGACTTTATGAGGTTCTTTTCTTTGCAGAATCAACAGTCTTTATTCCTCAGTCCACCTATACTATTGAAGAAGATGTTGGTGAGTTATTTATTCCAGTCAGAAGAAGTGGAGATGTGAGTCAGGAACTGATGGTCATCTGCTACACACAACAAGGTAGTAGAATCTACTATAGAATAAACAAATGGCAAGAGTGGAAAAGAGACAGAAATTTAAAAATATTTTTCCATCTACTTTATAATACAATTATTTATAACTCTGTTAATTACTTTTTCATCTAAATATCTTCAGTCTCAACTGGAAATGCATTCATCTATGCAATCTGTCTAAGAGTATTACTGAACACAGTTTTAAAAGCATCATGGGGAGGTGAAGATGATCTGTGTTCTTTATATTTCTGCAAGATTTTTATAGGCAGCCCCTTATATCTGAAATTGATGAGAACTGAAAGCACTGCAGTGATTGCCCTGGCTATCCTTCACTTGTTTTTATCTTGAAAAAAATGATACAAAATAATATTGCTTAATTGTCATACTCGTCCTTCCTCTGACTTTCAGTCTCTTACTAATAATGCATGTGCAGGGCATGAGGTTTCTACACCTGTGGTTTTTATCTGGAGACCTGAAGCAATATTTTGTGTAAAGTGATCTGGAATCCAGATAAATTGTTTTCACGACATTCTGTCTGTTCAAGTCCACTGATAGCTTCAATATGGGTAAAATATACTCGGGTAGTTAACTGGTAATCCTCACAGGGGCTATTTTGTCAGTCTGTCTCTTGTGGTAAGCAATATTCCTTCTGACTGGAAAGGTGCAAATGATATGAGGAACCACACTCTTCCATTGTATCATATACGGGAGTAGTAGAGACCTCAGAAGTGGGTCCATGGGCCTCTGACCTTGTCCACAGCCCTGTAAACAGAAATTCAAAGATAATGAAAATAAAATTCTACCTCCGTGAGGAGATCATTGTAACCATGGTGTGTATAGTGACTGTTTTCCTTTTATGCCACAGGAACAGCCTCTGGCACTGCCCCAACCTCTGTCCTTTCCTACTCTGACTACATATCCAGGCCAGAGGATCACAACAGCGTTCTACGCTTTGACAAGGACGAACGAGAGAAAACGTGTCGGATTGTCATCATAGATGATTCCTTGTATGAAGAGGCTGAGACCTTTGATGTTTTGCTGAGCATGCCCATGGGTGGAAGGATTGGTGCAGAATTCCCAAGCACTCGCATTACCATTGTACCTGACAAGGATGATGGTAAGATATCATATAATTGCAGTGATACCCTCAATGCAGGGACAGAAACTACAAAGAATATCACATTCAAATCAGTGTGTGGGTTTTGTTTTTCTTCCTACTGGTTAAAACACATGCTGCTTCCATCTTGAGATTAGAAAATATTATTGGAAAGCTATTCAGGTTTTTGACAGTATTTAGTACTGCTATTTTATTGTTTGACGGAATTACATGAGCAGTGATTCAGAGCAAGGAGCAGCACCTTTCTGTTCTGTCACATTAAGAGACATAATCCAAGATGTCACCTTGCATGGGCAGCCTTGTTTCTGTGATTCTGAAGCTGTGTCTGCAAAGCCTTTGGGCCCATTCAATCATGCTGCAAGGGCCCTCTTGGAGGCCCTGATGGGGCAGAAGCCATCAAGCAGCTCCCAAAAGGGAAGATATATTTCTTCTGACTTGATGCTGCATTTGAATTTCTGCATAAAAGTGTCCATTTGTGTTCTCTTTGTCTTTTTAATAAAGCAGATATTCAGATAAGGGTAATGTTGCTTTAGAAATGCCCCAGTAAGGAAACCCTACAGAATTATGTCAACTGGTTAATAGCTTTAAGATATGACTTTGAATGGGACACTTCTGGTGGTGATCAGAAAAATGGATGTGACTAAGACAGAGTAGAATCAGCACACTGTATCACCAACTGCTTTCAAAAATACATGTATTATTGCTGCCTCAGCCTCTCCTTTAATGCTTCAGCATTGGTGTGACAGCTCTTTTTCTAGGAGTAATAGCATGAAAGCTTCCTGGTACAATTGCCCCATTTATGTGTGGAGTTTGGAGACTGACATCTCAGCTGTAAATTCTGAGATAAGTCTACTGATAAGCTGTTTGAGTCCTCTCTGTGAGGCCATAAACCATCTATTGTGACACCATCATATTTCCTAAAGACTAAAGGGAGCAATTACATAGTACAGTACTCTTTGAAAGTCTGATGCCAAAGCAGACCATTATTATCAGCACAGTGATTTCTCTCTAGGTAAGGATACAAAAGGCAGCTCTTCGAGGCAAGAAGTCTGCACCCATCTAATTGTCTCATAAATACTCAGCCTGCCTGAAATTTCTCACCTGTAATCCTGTGACAGAGGTGACTTTGTTTGCTCTGTGGAGCATTTGGGGAATCATATAGCATTAATGACTACAACAGGTTGAAAAAACGGGTCTTGTAAAGTAGGAGATCATATAGCAAATGCAAGCCAAAATAGAAATCTTTGTAGAACAGAAATGACTCTGTTATTATAGCATTTATTCCTTTAGGAGCTTCTACAACAGTTTGATTTGTATGAATAATTTTGATGAATTAATGAACTTTAAAATTTGTACATAGAAAAGTATGGATTATTTAGAAAATAGCTATTAAAAACATGTATTCATCAAGAAGCTGATTACACAAAAATTGAAGGTGTTCTGACTGCTTAAGTGTATGTATGGAGAGTTTGGGAATGGAGAGAATGATTCTCCAAGACATTAGGTAATATCAGAGATGAGCTGAAATTAAACCATCTAACTTCAGTGGGAATCTCAGTGAATCCAAGTAACAACAGAGTATAAAACTTAATATTTCATGAAACTCACACAAAATATTAGGGAAGTCAATGAGAAATCTCCTTTAACACTGCCATTAGAAAGCAAGAGAAGTAATTTAGTTTGTGTACCACTGTTTAGTTTTAAGTTTCTGCATTTGTGAGCACAAGCTGCCTCAGATCTTTTCTACACAAAACTTTTCTACACAAAATAATTTAGCAAAGAGTAACCTTATGGGATTTATTCAAAAAGCTGGGGAAATGTTTGGGAAGTTAGAACAGAATATTTTCATTATGTAGCAACTGAAATATCTATGTTAGTTGGTAGGAATAAAGAATATTTGGGATATTGAAAGATAAGGGATCTTTGAAGGATAGGTTTGGAATACTTTTTTACAAGCATTCACTTTTCTTTTTACACCCAAAATGTTGCATATGTGGTATTTGAAATTATGTGGCAGAACTCCTTTTTTACAGTGAAAGAACTCCCACAAAGAATTTCAGCACATGCAAAAACAATTAATTTAGCAGTAAAATTTCCTACCACATTCTTTTTAGTTTGCATAAAAATACAAAGCATGAAAAGTCTTTATGTGTTTCACCTGACATCTATTGCACTGCCTTATCTATAAAAAGCAGAGAGCAGACTACAGGGTAGATAAATTATAGATTACACCTGGAATGTTTTTTTTTATGTATTCACACATACATACAAATATATGTTTACAAACATATTTTTGTCAGGTTTTAGCACCCTGGCAGTCGTGATTGAAATTCTGCATAAATAAGCAGAGGATTTTAAGCAGCACTGGCTATAATTGTTTGCAGTGCACAAAATTAATTTTACTAAGTTTAACCAGCATGGAATGTGAAAAAAAAAATCTTCAGCTTTTAACAAAAAGGTTTAATTCAGAAGATGTCTGAGACAGAGGTTGGTAGAAGCTTTAGCACATTTGTAATAGCCTATCAACTGTAGTAATGCTGTAATGCTAAATTCTGGGGTCCACTTTAATCTCAACTTCACATCTACTGATACATATTTCTCATTGTTTGTTTAAATTCATCTTCTGCTTAACAGAGTTTCTTTGGACAAGTGTCACTGTGTGTCATGAAGTGATGTCTCCAAGAGCTGTGACTGAATTCACATTATTCATTGACTTCTTCAGGCCAAACAACAAAAAAATAGCAAAGGTGAAAGTTTAATTATGCTACAGGAGATCTTTCCTATGGAGCTCAAGTCAGCACTAGCAACCTTGCCTTATGTCCTCTGGCATTCAGTGTGAGTTAATTAGGAAACTCTCACCTTCAGCACCTACCATCCAAGTCTTTTATTTTTAGAAGATGCCCTTAGGGTCTAACTAAAATGCCATAGTTGCTATATAATCCTGACAATAATAAAAGTAAGAGGCATGCTCTAGTGAACTACAGTGTATTCACTAAATTCTGGGCAACTGAAAAGTTTAATTGGGGATTATACAGTTGTGCTGTGCTGCCAAAGCAAAATCTAGGGAAAAAAAATTGTAGTATGTAGAACATGCACTGGTATATTTGTATATTGAGAATGGTGATTTTCAGATTGGTGCTGCTATTGGGACAACTCCTAATTTGGAAGAGACTTTTCCTGATAGGTACTAAAGTTAGATGGAAAAAAAGAAAATAACTAAGTTAATGAAGTAAGTAGCAGAAAAACCTTCCTATTGAAACCTTGGATTCAAAGTTATGCATGCCACTACAGTTAAGGCACTAAAAAGCAAAAACATGGTTAGTTGGAATCAGATGTGATAGCTATTAACTGTGAACCATGAAAGAAAAACATGCATAGGGAAAAGACCTATGTAAATCATCCTCTTCTGGGGTGCTACTAATCTCACTTGGTATTAGCCTCTATAATTCTAGACATCTGATTCAAATAGGCTATTACAGGATTCTTCTACAGTTATTGAAAAGAGAGATGTACTCCCAGGAAACATCTCATCCTAGGACAAGTATCTAAATTATTGAGCCCAGTCATCAGGGATACCTGGTGCATCTGAATACATTGATTTATCGCAGTAGATATAAAGCCTACCTTAGAAATTTAATTTGCAAATACAAAGTTGTAAGCACTACTGGGCATGAAGTACATACCTGTACTGCATGGAGAGCACAGAGTTCAGCATAAAGCTCATTTGAAGGAGGCACTTTACAGAATAGATAAATATTATGCATCTAGGAAAAGGAGGATGAGGTTAATGTGCCCTTTTCATTCTCCTTGGACAGAGGAATCCTGGAATTCAGTCTAAGACTCATGAAAGCACTCAGACCCTTCTGTTCCATGGAAGTGCCTTGATCCTCAGGCACTTAGCAACTAAGCTAGATCAGCCTGGAAGTGCTCTCTGTTTTTCCAGCGGAAGCGGTGACTCTGAAATAATTTCATAGAGAGAGAGAAAAAATGAGATCTAAGTCTTTTGTTAGTATTCATATGGAAATGAAGAGCCAGTAATTTAGTTCCAGCACTAAAAATGTTACTGGGTTGTATGCCACAAATCTGATACAAAATGCTTTAACAAGATTTGAGTCAAAGCTCTGCTTTTTCATTGTCCCGGTATTTTGACTGCTGTGCTAATTTAGACTCTCTTTTACTTGTTTTTTTTATCGTTTTATTGTTTTACTGAGTTTTTAAAACTCAGTTTGTAATCACATTTGGAAACCTGAAGAGAGTGGTGAATGCAGAGCTGGAAGTTTGCACCTGAGGGGAAAATACTTACATTTATTTTGTGTGCTGCACATTTTTTGTAAGTGGCTGTCTCCCCATGTGATTTTAATTCCATGCTACTGTATTTAGTGTTGCTGTGAGAGCACACAGCTTTACAGCCAGGCTGACAAACAGCCCTTCTGCCTTAGTGAAATTGTTGAAGACTCATGCTGTTCACAGCAGGAAGTACATTAAATACATTTCTTCCACTTCATTCACATTAGATGGGCAAGAAGCTGCTCAAACTTCTTCTTGACATTTCTACACCAAGGCTGGGAAAGCAAAAGACTCCGGTTTATGTGGGAGATTTGCTGACCATTATCTTTACACCTGATCAACAGAATCAATCACTCATGCCATCCACATGATAAAGGATAGCACAGTCTGGGAATATTTTACAGATGACTAAACTGGATGATGGTATCCTAGTGTAGAAAGGGAATGTTAGAGGCCAAACAGAACAGATTAATTATTTAGTCTTCTGGAGATTTCTTTAAAACACTTGCCGTCACTTTCTTTGCATTTAATTAAATTTTGAAAATCCATAGACAACGTTCTGGAAATTGGTACCCACTAACACTTTTCCAGCTTCCTTGAAATAGTAGAGTATATAAATATTTACTATCAATAGCCTGAAAAGTCAGCACTGCAATGTTACACCATAAATATATGCTTTGCATTGGCTTCTAGCAAGCAGGCACTATGAACTTACTCTCAGTGTATGTACTGTGCCAAATTTAAAGCTTATGATAAATAAGTGTTTTATTAGTAACACTGTTTATCAGAGGAACATCCTCATGTCATAAGGCAGATTGGAATCTCCTTAGTTCCATTGGTCTCCAAGGCAGACAAGTCAAATGTGCCTTTTCCTCTTTGCCAGTAGGTCTGTCAGATCTTAAACTGAACAGGAGGTTGATTAATCTTGGTAATTAGCATCTGCTAGTGCATTTGTCCAATTTTAATTACAATCTGAACACTACAGGCTGAACACTGTTATGTTACAGACTAGAGTCATGATTTGGCCAGCTATCCATCACCACTCTCTGGACATGTCTAAAATAGTGAACTAATTCTTTTTTCCTGTGCACATCCATCTCTGATTGCTTTCTCCCTTTTGTGTTTTTACAATGCTTGTGAGTCTGATGCCTCTGGCACTTCTGTGCAGCTTTTAACTTCTTTTGTCCTCCCATTAAGTAAATTCTCTATGTGACCCCTCCCCTTTCCCCAGCCTGTGGCAGGTGGCCAGGTTGGCAACTAATCAGGGGAAAAAGTGGATGACAGCCAGCTTATGACAAGTTATACTCCCAGTTTTCTTTACTAATAGCTTCTTATTATCACCAGTTCAACAAAGTGAAAAATGTTCAATCCATGATGATAGCCTTAAAGATTTCAGAAACTGCCTGTTTGCTGCCTATCACAGAAATAAATTAATGTCATGCCTTGCAGTAGGACATTCTGTAGAGTAACCAGGCACATTTATGATTTGCTTTCTTTAGCATTATTTGTGGCTTACACCGTATTATGCATGTGTGTCCCATTTTATAAGTGTGTGTGTGAACTACAGAGGTTGGATTAATCTCATTTTTGTTCATCTGTTAATAACTAGAAATAAAGTCCAACCTTGTGAACTGGGCTTCTTTGATAGGTGAGGAGGACAGAACATGATCTCCAGGCAGTACTTTGTCACATCTATTTCAGATGGCTCTTTTACAGTAGGGAATGCAGCTGGTGGAGCACAAAGCTCTTCAGCCTTCGCTGCTGTATGTTTTTAAATGGGTTGTTTATATGTCCAATATTGCACTTCTATGTGAATTGCAGTAATATTTTCAGGAGAGTGTTGAAATGCAGAAAACTTTTAGTTTTTTACTCAAAGCACACAAAATAGCTGATACGCAGAAGGCACAAGATTACATGAACTGTAGAAAAATTATGCCTTCTGTTAAATTTAGAACAAGTTTAATGAAATGGTGTTATTATGTGAACTGGTATTGCATCCCAGAGCCCAATGCATTATTGCTTTATGACAGTTCACTCAAGAGTACATTGAACTGCTTTCTCTCTTGTGTCTTGCTGTAGCATATTGTGTTTTTGATGGCATTGGTCTTTGTACTGTAGATCTTGCATTTATTATAGACTGTTTAGAAATGAATGAATGCCTAGCGAGCCATTCTAAATTAATCATCTGTTCATTGTTGGATATGGTTGTAGGGAGTGAATTTAGTGACTGAGTGCTTTGCATGTTTAAGATTTGGATAATCAAGTTGAGTAGAATGTCTTGTGGCATTCAGTTTTCCTAAGGCTTCTTCAATCATCTTCCTTACTCTGAATCTCCTCATACTGAGACTTATCTCATAGTCTTTAAAGACCCAAAAGATACTGAACACTGTAACCATGGCAGCCCATTGGGCTTTAATGCCATCGATTCTCCTTTTAAACATGTAAATTTTTAAAATATTAACTCAGTTACTATCTCTCTTCACTGTCAGGACACTCTTCTCTCTCTCACACAAATGGGATCTAAAGTCCAAGAGACAGTACACAAGAAGTTTTAACATACAGCAGAGCATATTTTCTTGTGTGAGAGCTCTGCTTTTGTGATCTAAGTTGGCTGTTGCGCTGTTTTCACTTCTGCTCTGTCTTCACTACCAAATCCCATCCTCAATAGTAGCTCTGGTAATGGATATCTTGCATGCTTTTCTTCTACAGCCTCGGTGAGCTAAATATGTTCTGATTGTATGTGAGCAGAAAAGCCTATAAGAAATTGTGTCCACTGGTTAAGCAAACTCAACATAACCAGCATTGTGACTGAATAGTAAGAGTGCAAAAATCTAAAGTCAGCTCAGCAGAAATGGCTGCATACTATATCTTTACCTGGCTGCATACTGTATCTCTACCTGATTTCTAAAATGTTGCTGAACTTCTCATATAATTTCTGTTGTAGCCTTCATTTTTTTACATGATGTTTGAATCACTGACTGTAAGCACCTTCAAGCTTGGCCTCTTCGTGAAAAACCCTGCGTGTGGTATATTTAAGTGCTACTGCCAAGACTTTCCACTTATCTGTCTGCCTCTGTTTCATCAGTTTGTTGAGAATTTGTTACCAATCCCATTTCCCAGGCTTGCTATATAAATGTAATCTAATTAATTTTAGAAATAGAGCATGTAGAAGATTCTGAGTTGGTTTCATGCTCTGTGGGAGGTATAGCCAGTAGAAGAAAGGTATGTGAAATTCAGATGGTTGCTGCAGGCAATATAATCATGGTTGGGTGTGTCCCCAGATTCCAGTGTCTGTTTCTTCATCTGTTAGTCTTTATATTTTTATTTCCATTGGTAAATGAGGCAATTATCTGCATTATGGAATGGTTTAGACAAGTGATTGGAGCTTGATGTACTTACAGTAGGAAAAATCTGGCCCCGTCTTCAGACTGAACATAGGAAAAACTCCTCCAAAATGTGTTGTAGTTCCAGTGATATCAAGGCCTGTAGGTTATACCCTGAAGGGTGTGGAGAATCATAACAATATTACTATACTAATAAATATTTTCAGGTATATGTTAGTTCACTGATATGTGAATTTGGTGTTTCAGAAAGGTAGCAATGTTTCTTAGTAAACCAGCAAAGGTAAATTAATTGCTTCAAGGGAAGGTCACTTATTAAAGTGAACTGCACACATTATCCTTTCTACTAAGGTGCCATTTGCAGCTGGGAGACAATTTAAGAGTGCTCATTACTGTCTTTTACATAACAATTGACTAGTTGTTGAAAAATTAATTTTTACTTTAAAGGCTCACATCTTCTACAAGTTGAGCCACAGCTTGTCCTCATACACTCAAGTATCTTTGTTCTCCATTGTTCAGGAATGTTTTGTAGCTCATCAAGCTGTTACTGCACCATTTATTATCAGCAGCCTGACATTAAGCAAAATCAGAATTAGCTCTGTTCTCCAGGCTACAGACTGTTCCTGCAGGCTGTCAAGAAGGAAGGTACAGGTGACCAGAGATGGGATATCTCTGTAGCCATCTCACTGCCATCCACACTCTTGCAGCTAGAGCTGTAGTCTGCTCCTTTAGCATGCTACTTTGCTCACATTTGAGTTTTGCTTATTGATGTAGCAGAGAGTTTAAATGTGGGCTCCAAGCCTGCCAGGCAGGTGCTGCTTGTGATGCTACTGTGTCTAGAGAAACTGAAGCATGGATGCACTTTAACATAAAGGGTGAGTTAAAATATAAAGTGTAATGTTAAATTAGTGTGTATAATAAATTAATTAAATGAGAATCATATATAATGTTGTTCATAGCAGTTGCTGCTTCACACCATGTTAGTCTACTGAAATTACTAGTTTAAGTTGCATAAAATGAGAGTAATTAAGTGATGAGCCAGTGTAATCAATGTATGGCACTGGCATTGTGAACTAAAAAAGAAATGGCAATTCCATTACAAAATCAAAGTGTGTTTGGTGAAGATGGTGTTAAGTTGAATCCATCCTATTACCTGTTACAGGATTTGCAGAATTGTTTTTAAAAACCTCTTTAAGTCAGTAGACAGAAATGGTCTATTGAGACAAATAGAAAAGAAGGCATTATTTGCTTAAGATAATGTCTGTGGTAATTTGGCTGAAACTAGCAATTTTTATTCTGAAAGGAATTTACTTTTTGATTGCAAAAGTTATGACAACACTACTAAGAAGATGAAAGCTGTTAAGATTGCAACATATGAATTTGAAAATAATCTGTTTTGACCACATCAAATAAAAAGCTATTGGCATTTGCACAATAGGTACCTGCTACAGAATTGAGCTTTGACTGTAGTCTTGACCCCTGCTTCTACAGCCTTCTACAGCATTCAATGAAAATAAATGACTTGGCAAATTAAATTCATTGTGCTAAATGCAAGCTCAGTTGCTTGCATAGTTTCAAGTGTGTGTAAATAGCTGCAGAATGGTGCTACCTAGTTTCAGATTTAAAGTCCTCTTTGATATTGTTTTAATATAAAGCTTTTGTAATGGATGGTTTCTCTGGGCTTTTCTTTTGCTACTGTTAACACGCATATATGAGAGAGATTTCAGAAGGCGACCTTTACTGCTATGAAACAGTAAATAAGCACTCATGCCTTCTTATGTTTAATGAACTCTCATTCTTAACTAGTCTACCTACAACTCACACACTTCATGTTTGTGACATTGTTAGAGACTCATCACATCAGTCCTTTAATGCCAGCTTTGATCCTGAAATGCAGGTAGCCATTGTCTAGAAATGGACGTGTTGCCTGAGTATGAGCCAGGTCAGGTACAGCCAAATCTGGCCATGTTTATCTGGTTTTGTGCCCAAGTTAATCAGCTGTGACAGCCATCAGGGCTCCTTATTTTGGATTCAGCATGGCCCTAGCATGTCCAGACTGTACCAGAACAGGCTTGTAGGCTTGCAAAGCCTGGTTTGCACCTTCTGCATTACCACAGCAGAGTGCTGCTGGCTCTGGCAACTCATAATGTTCACATCATAGCCTTGTTCATACTGTTCATGGAAAGAAGGCAAAAGCTTTTAGGAATAAATAGTCTTAACCCTAGAAAAGATAAACCATAAGTTCATTTGTAAAGACTGCTTCTCCTGGTTCCAGTATCTGAATATGCTGGAGTGCCATGTATGTCTTCTATTATTTCTTTCCTCCTGAGCATATATATATATATATATATATATGAGCGTATATATATATATGTGTATATATATGTGTGTGTGTGCATCACTGGCAGCATGTATCACTGAAATTCACTTTAGTTTTAAGCCTTATCAAGGTGTCAGCATGAAAGAGTCTGTTCTTTTGTGTTTGTCCTAAACATACTGCCAAAAGGATTTCTTTATAAAAAACCTACTCTTTTGCAATGCCTCCCTAAAGCAGTTTATAAGATATAATTTTAAAAGGTAAAACCTCTTTGAAAATAAGCATTTTTGTGCTATCCCATTGATTTGACAATGTACCTTCAAAGTTAGATGTGTTCCTAACAACATGAGAAGTGTGTTTGTTTTCCTGCTTGATGACTGACAAGTGCTGTAGTTGAGATATGCCTTTGACTCTCTAAGTACAAGGACAAGGCAACGTTTTCATTTCTGTGCCAAGAAACCTGGGACTAAAGCTCCTAACCTTTCTCCTCTGATTATTGTAACTTCATGCCAGCGAAGTCTGTGGGTCTGAACAAAAAAACCCTTAGAAAACTTCCTCTTATTTCTCTAAGAGGAACCATTAAATTTGCAGTAGTCTCTCTTCAGAGTGATTACTAGATTAAAGGTCTGCTGTAAGTGAGCCTGCAGTCATTGAGCAGAGTGTTTTCCAGACATGACCTGAGACAGACAATGCTTTCCCTGTTAGGAGCTTGGCTTTGCTCCTTCCCCTGGGGAGCTACTAACACAGCTTACAGGAAATGAATTTAGAAAACATTTGTAAGGATTTGTTTCCTAGGATGGGTAACCATGCAGAATGTGTCTTTCATTGAACATACATACCTCAAAAAGTGTGAAAAACTCACTCTGAAATACAGGGCAAGCTAGCTGAGGGTTTATACATTTTTTTTTGTTTGGCATGACTACAGGAATGAATAATATGTGAGGATTCTCCTTCGGCAGCAGTAAAGCAAGTGTTGGGATAATGCTGTAAGAAACAAACAATATTTTATTTTATGCCTTCCATCTAGTTTAAGGCAGATCATGTAAGTTCCCTATGCAGCCAGTAAGTAGAAGGGAATGCTTCCACACCTGCTCAGATTTTTCAGGTTGTAGTGAGTGAGCCATTCCACCTGTCCTCCTGTATGCTCATTGTGCTGGGAAACCTGCAGTGGCCTATCTTTGTCCTTGCAAACTGAGAGCAAGCAGGCTCCATGTGAGTGCCTCTCACTGAAGTGCTTAAAATGAGGTGCAGCCAAGTCCGGATCAAGTTCCGGAACCATTGGGACAAAAGAACAAGATTAGGCTTGGAAAGTGTGCTGAACCCTAAGCATACCTGTTTAAAAAATGACGTATATTAGAATTGATAATTTTTTAACTGCCTTTATCTAACTATTGGCACGTTAACAACCATTTGGTCTTAGTAGGTATTCTGTATTTTTATTGGCTAGAGGCTGAGAAAGTCTTTGTCCATCTTAAGAGTTTAGAAGAACATTTTATGTCTGAAATTACACGTTGCTTTGCAGATCTAATATTTAGTGCTTCAGTATCCCTGTAAGAACTCTCATAAAAGTTAATAGTAGTTAC
This sequence comes from Melospiza georgiana, assembly GCF_028018845.1. Lineage (NCBI taxonomy): Eukaryota > Metazoa > Chordata > Aves > Passeriformes > Passerellidae > Melospiza > Melospiza georgiana. The sequence goes on along the minus strand of NC_080431.1, from coordinate 56,631,901 downwards.
ATAAAAGGTAGAGGGTGTATCCTGTTCACCCATTAAAAATGTTTCAGATAAGAGCTCCGCAGTTCCAAGTATAAAAACAGCTACTGACAAGCCAGCCTCTTTGGACAAAAAAAGTAAAATCGATGTATGTCTGCCTATGCACACAAATACACTCATCTTGAAATACACATACTCTTGAGTTAAAAAAAAGAAAAAAAATTGGAACTGACAACGTTTTCATTTTCTAAAGTTAGATTTCTTCCAAGTTTGTCTTTCATCCTGCAAAGGTTGATGACTGATAATGCTCGAACAGGTCTATGAATCTGCACCATTTCTCAGTAAATACATTCAGGTCCATTAATTTGTTGCATGATTTCAGTTTAAGTAGATAAGTAGGGAGGCAGCTGCAGTTTTTCATTGATGAGGAATATTCAAGGATTTCTTTTTTTGCTGCTCATAGAACACTGAGCAATTACTGTGATCTTTGCCGACTGAATTCTAGTTGGCTGTATGCTGCATGGTGTTTCAAACACATTTGTGATACTGTAGCCTCATGATGCTGATAAATTCTCACAAGACAGCATAAGAAATTTGTGATGAAATGCAAGGAGAACTTGGGCAGGTCTTTCTGTGCTTGCTGTGATTTCTGCAGTGGGAAAAGCTGAGGCATTGGCTGTGCATGGTTAATCTTGCATGTTTGAAACAGTAATGGAAAGGATAGAAAAGAGGAGATGATATACATCCAGGATGAAGCTGGGTTATGTTTTTAAGGCTCTTTACATTGTGAAATTACTGTGGGTAGGAAAACTGTAAAAGGGAGGAAAAGATGAAGCCAAACAATGTGTCTGTTAAGTGGAATAGCTCTTAATCTCCTGTGCTTTTTGTTCTTCTTTCTTATGAACTGTGGAGCTTTAGTATTAAGATAAAGCCTGTTCACATTTCAGTTTACATGAAATAAGATTGATTTTGTTTTAAATGCTAGATGTGGGAGAACTAAAATTAAGTATTTGAGCCTTTAGTTAGCTGGAAAACGTTACCAAGAGCAGCTCCAGTTACATGTCATGTTCCAGTCTGGTTTTAGCAACAGGAATCTGTGAGAACATTCAAGTTAAAGTTTCGTTATCTCACCTTCATATGTTTGCACCAAAGTGAAAAATGCAAGGAATTTTCTGGCTTGTGCACAGGACTCAACTAAAACAAGTTTAATGAGATACCACGTTTGGTTTTGTACGCAGATTCATATTAGCTGACACAAAAAGTTGAAAATTTAGGAGGCAAGAAAAAGAGCACAGTGCTGATATAACAATTGCTATCTGAAACCATACAAACCAATACTTGAAAAGAAGCCAAAAATAGCTAGAAGAATTGAAAAAAGAAGCTTTATTTCACTTACTGAGATGAGCAAAGTGCTTTCCACTGTTTAAGGTGGATTTTATGGTCTATTGTTAACTTCAGTGTAAGGTAAAGAAGCATTTGTGGACATTATTCCTCTTTCACCAGAACCAGCATTCTACTTTGGAAATGACGAGTACTATGTTGATGAGAGTGCTGGCTACATTGAGGTCCGTGTCTGGAGGGCTGGAACCGATCTGTCCAAAGCCGCCTCTGTCACGGTGCGGTCGCGCAAGTCTGAACCCGTAACTGCAGAGGGTGAGTTATTGCCTCCCTCCCATTTCACACTGCTGCTACTCTGCACATGCTGCTACACACTGCTGGCACGTGCTGGCACATCTCACAAGTGCTGGTTCAGTGGGTCTTGGTACAGTTTCAACCACATAAAATGGAAATGGTATGAGTCTTGCTATTAGCAGATCTCTTCTTCTTAGAGCAAATTAAGTGGTTACAGAATTTCAGAGAAGCAGGAGTGAGAGCTGCTGTGAAGTATAGCACAAAGAGAAATGCCTTTAAATCTTCATTTAAAGACTGCTACAAAGGCAGTTGATTGCTGCCTCAAGAGCATACTCTGGGCACAATTACAATCACTGGCAGCATGCTGAGTTTGCTTCTCTCATTTTTACTGTAGGCAATGAGAAATTATTACCTATGGCAATTACTGTAGGCAATGAAATTATTACCTATGGCAATTACTATAGGCAATGAGAAATTATTACCAGGATTGCTTCAGCTGTGTGTTTCTTGGATGCTTTTACAGAACCTTTGTTGGCAGAATCAAGTGTTAGCACACTCTATTTTTTTTCACAAAGCATTTCATAATGTTTAAACTAGGATATTCACATAAAAGCAGCAGAAAAATTATCTTCCTTAGATGCTTATCCTGAGTCTAACTTTACTGTTATTTCAGAAATATCTAAACATAATATATTATGTATGGTGTATGCACAACACAATATACATAACAGATGTATTTTTCTTATGAGAAAGAAAATTATTAGGTCTGAAAAAATACATGATTCCTTCAGTTCTGAACTTGCTTTTATGATCTGATGTCTTTATCAAATCTTGAATATTTAAGTTATTTTATTTCTGGTAAAAAATATCTTTCTTTACAGTAAGGATCTTCATTCATTGTTCCAGGTCCTCTAGGATTAAAAGCTGGGAATGTCTCAGTTCTTGAGCTCTCTAGTCTGTTGGTCACAGCATGAAAGCTCTGACATGGCTGGCTGCCTGTAAAACCATGAACCTGGTTCTTTGCCTTACACAGTACAGCAGTTTATCTGCTGCTCTGAGCTCTCAGTCCTGGAGTCCTGCCTTAGAGGCTTAACTCGAGGGGGGTACAACAGAGCTTTTAGGCAAGTCCCCATCTGATGATGGCCTTCAATCTGATCAAATTTTGTCAAATTCACTGAATTCCAAACCTGATTTCCATTTCAATTTAGGTGTTTCCCCCAAAGCTTTGTTTCAAGACCTCTGCTCTTTATTCTCCCCAAAAACTACTGTTAAAACTAAGTCCTTCCCTAAAGTCCTGGATACCTTTAATGCCTTGGTTCCATGACAGTGTCATGTTTTAGTCACTATCTTGTTTTGTTTGCCTTCTTCTCATTGATGTGTTATGGATTGGTTTGATTTGCTTAAAAGAAAACAAACCCAGATCAATCTTCCTTTAAGAGTAAGGTGGCAGACCTCACCTGTTACGTTCTGATAAGAATTTGACTTGTTTGTTTTCCATTCATTTTGTTTTACACAACTCCTCTGAACGACAGTTCTTCCCCCAGTCAGCTCACTGGCCTTGTCTCCTTTCCTTTTTACATTATTCTTAAAACTTCCATCTTTGTTACAAAATAGTATGAAATTTCTTTCCAAAAGACTTTGCTTCATCTCCAGAGTCTCTCTCAAAGCTTTTTGCTTACTTTCATTTATCACTTCAAGCAAATTTCATTAGTTTTTCTGGAAAAACTGTTGGTTTGCAACAGAACAGAATCAGCCTCAGTTTGTGACTCAAATCATCATTAAACCAAAAGTTAGTAAATATTGACTTACTCTATTGTGTAGTCCAACTTAAATACCAAAAGATAGTTTTGCCTTACATGAATGCCGGAATTTGGCAAATACTAAAGTTATAAAGGAAAAATATTTACCTACAGTTAACTGCCTAATGATAGATATTTTTATTTTTGATTACATGTAATGCTATTTTTATCTCTTTTCCTTTGGTAGCTGGAGTAGATTATGTAGGCATCAGTCGTAACCTGGATTTTTCCCCTGGAGTCAATATGCAGACATTTCGTGTGATAATTCTGGATGATCTTGGACAGCCGGTGTTGGAAGGAACAGAGAAGTTTGAGCTTGTGCTAAGGATGCCCATGAATGCTGCCCTTGGAGAACCCAGCAAGACCACCATCTTCATTAATGACTCAGTGTCTGATTGTGAGGAATTTTTTATTTTTTTTTTACTTTTTCATATTTTGGAGATGATGTGTTAAGTCGTTTGCTATCTGTCCGCTTGTATTCTATATCTGGTGCAGTGTGGCATAAATAAATGCGAAATGATGGAGGGAAGATATGATCGTTTCTGCAGTTATACTTTACATGTGCTTTCTATGTTTTTCTGCCCAGTGCCAAAGATGCAGTTTAAGGAATCTGTGTATGTAGCCAATGAAAATGATGGGCAGGTTTCTGCCATGATATATAGGAGTGGGGATATCCGATACACATCCACTGTGAGGTGCTATACAAGGCAAGCTTCAGCTCAGGTTATGATGGACTTCGAAGAACGCCCTAATACTGACAGTTCCATCATCACATTCCTTCCTGGTAAGTTCTGATTGTATTTTAGAAGGCTTTAGTCACCATGTTTTCTTTTGTTTTGCTTTGCTTTACTTTGCTTTGTTTGTTTTATTTTGTTGTGTTTTAATTGTGTCTTCTCATAAAGTAGTGCCAAAAAGATCTCTCTGGAAAACAAAGGTTTAGGTTTATTTCATGCACAATGGGATGATGTTGCTTTTATTTTCTTCACTTCTGACTTACAGCAATAATCACTAAAAACCAAAAGAGTATATCTTCACTTAGGTTCAGCCTGAGTGCCACAATCTTTTTGATAGCAAAAGCAGGTTTGGCATAGCACAGTAGAAGCACAGATCTGCTGTCAGAAAGGAAACTTCAGAAGTTCTGCTCTTTGTTAAGCAGATTTCTGGCAAATACATTTGGCATGCACTGAAATGAGCAATAGATCTTTCAACAGGTATATAGCTTCCTAATTCCTATTTGAATTTTTTTTCTCCCACCAAGGCTTTCCTAAGACCGCCCACAAATATCAGGTTCTTAATATCCCATATTTCATCAGAGATGAAATGCAAATAAATCAAATGTTACTATGTTGAAAGAATATTGCCTAATTCTTTCTACATGTGCAGAAGGCAGTTTGGTCTTCTAGCCTTTGAAGTTTACTCGCATGTGATATTTTTTACAAGTCTTAAACTAGTTCTGTCCTCAGCGTTAAATCCTTGGTATATCCTTATCACAGAAATTACAACCTTTGTATTTATGTAGACATGTATCACTTGAAAAAGTGAGTTGTTCACTCTGTCTTTATTTAGGGCTGGCCTCAACTTTTCATGCTCTCCTGTACTCTAGACCTTTGTCATTGCTTCTGTGCAACCAGGAAAGAGTCCAGCTAGTAAGAATTAATGGATCCAGGCCACTTAGAAGTGACTTTTCTCTTTTCTTGAGTGTTGCCTTACCACTTTTCTGCAAAGACAAGTAACAAACAAGTCTACTAGAATTATATTTTTACTCCATACGCTTCTTAGGCATGTTTAATATGCAGCAGTTTCATTACAGTTTCCACGTAACAATAAGCAGGATGAGTATTTTGCATTCTTCTTTCTCCTTAAGGGATAATTGATTTTCTATAGTGAGAGGAAAAGGCAAACTCAGTCTGGTTCTTCATCTTGAAGAGCCTTGATCTTATTTGCATGTGTAATGATGAAAAAATACAGTAAATTGACCTCACCTCTCTCCTGCTGTACTCTTCCTTTTGTCTGGGATTTAGGAGTCAGTCCCATGAGGAAAAGCCCACCAAGTCATGCTGGGTGCCAGACACTGAATGCTATTCAGAGGTCTTGCTGCTTGTGTAAAAGACATAAGAAAAGATGTTCAATTTTCTGAACATCTAGTAAGTCAGGAAGTCAGGGCACATTAATTTGTGAGTGCAAAATTGAGAGGTTTGATACTCCAAAGCATTTTAAAGGCAACATTCACTGTCACTTGGAATCAGTGGAAGTTCAAAAGACTTTAAAGTCAAACAGAATAATATAAGTGAAGGTCCAAACAGTTGAAGGGTGTCCAATCAAAAGAAACTTGAAATATAAAACTTCAGGACAAAATTGCCATTAGTATTAGTAATGGCAATTAGTAATTACTATTACCATTAGAAAGGTTTTATTATTCTGTTTCCTTATGCAAGTATTTAGTTTTTTAACTGGACTCTATAGAAGGAATCACTGAGAAGGAGCATTTTCTTCTTAGGTAAAACAAAAGGACTAATACATGTAAAGTGGACATACCAAATAGAAACTTGTCTTACAGAAGTCCAAAAATGGGGGATTCCACTATAATGAGTTTCCATAGAAAGGTAATGATTGTTAATTCTGCTTTCACTGCTGTCATTGCTCGTTAACTTGTATGGTGTCAAGGTGGATGCCTTGGCCAGCAAGATTCAGGTGCCTTGGAGAGAATTGCTGTATTGGAGCAAAGAACACCTAAGTTCTGCCTGATAACTACCTTCAGAATGATTGCAGGTGAAACTGAGAAGCCTTGCACACTGGTGCTTATGGATGATACTTTCCATGAGGAGGAGGAAGAACTACGCCTGGTTCTTGGCACTCCAAGAAGTGACTCTTCCTTTGGTGCCTCTATTGGCGAGCAAAACGAGACGCTGATAAAGATTCGGGATGACGCAGACAGTAAGAGAATAGCTTATTGTTACTGGCTTTTGGAAGCCCATTTGCATGCTCTAAAACCCCTTTTTTATCTTCTAATGACAGAGGCTATCATTAAGTTTGGTGAGACCAAATTTAGTGTGAGTGAACCGAAGGACACAAGGCAAGTAGCAATTGTGAAAATCCCAGTGCTTCGTCTGGGAGACACTTCCAAAGTTTCCGTTGTGAGAGTTCATACAAAGGATGGATCTGCTACTTCTGGAGAAGACTATCACCCTATATCAGAAGGTAGGATCATACTTATCAGATCCAGCTGTTTGTTTTCATTCATGACTCTAACATAATTTTTGAAAAATAAAATAACTTTGCAATTAGAATGCTTTGCAACCACATCCCAAAATGCATTTTCCTATTCAGTGTGGACAAACTAAATTTGAAGAGGAATACCCCATTCCCTGTGGTATAAAACAGCCAATTGCTGTTGGTATACCAATTATCAGTGAAGATATTTACAAATGTCTTCTTTGAAAACATCTGTACTCCTTTGAAAATATCTGTACTCCTTTGAAAACATCTGTAGCTCAAGAAATTGTGGAAGATGTGTGAATTAAACCTTAGTTATATTTGCAGAGTGTAATAATATTACTCTGAAGAAACGTCTACTTATAGGATATGATTGTGTGGTTGTTTCTTGAGCAATTCATTAAGATAATGGGATTTGCTGTATGTAGGAATTAATGTATATTTCTTTTTATTTTTCTATGTTCTGAATAATAAAGCTTTCCTTCTGTATTTCTGAATTCGCTGCCTTCTGCTCCACACTACTAATGAATGAGGAGAGAAGTTGTACAACAGAATGAGAAATTTCTTAGCTGATAAACTTCTTTCCATTAATGGCCCACCTACCTGCTTTAGGCAATGACTAATGCAGTTTATGGCGTTATGATTTTTTTTTCTTTTAAAGTTTATGATAATACATGATAGTGCTCTGTGTTTTAAGGTTAATCATTCATTGCTGGAGTGCTTTCATAGTCTTGGATAAACTATTTTGGCATTTAGTCCAGCTGAAATACATGACTTAGCTTTGAACATCCAGCAACAACATTGCGCTGTATCTTCAAATTCCACAGCAGTGGCATTTCCCACTAGTGAGATCTGAAGAGGCAATTTGTTGGCCACAAGAAAATCATCAACCCAGAGCTTGCTAATTCCAGTCACTTCACTCCTGCATTTTAGAGTTTTGCTCTTTCCCCCTGAAAACCACAGGAACTTGTAGTGTCAGCTGAAACTTATCCTATATGCACATTACCAGTAGGCACTGTCTTGCTTACATTCTCCCTGCTGTACACCAGCAGCACATGGGAACAAGGTTTTCAGGGGAAACCTATTACTGCAGAGCAAGAGGCTCTCAGCCTCTGCCCCCAGGCCTTTGAGAAAGGTCTGTGATGTGCAGAATTTCCCCACAAGTTTCAGAATACCTGTGGCTTTAGGGAACCTGCATATTCAGCCATAGGTACAAAACCCACATCATTAATTGGGTTTTCTGAAGGAAGTGTGGCAAACTGACAATCAGTAAAATTCCTAGGTGTCACTCAGCTGAGAGTTCATATGTTTATTACCATAAAGAGTATTTCCCTGGCTTAATAACACTTGGCATTGGAAGCATCATTAGATCACTTAATCAGACTCACTGTGGATTGCAAAATTCTCCCAGTTTACCCGAATTATTTCTGTATTGATCCAAATAACTTTGGTTGGAGAAAATAAATCCTTTAGAAGGGGCATCTGGTCTTTTGGAGAGGAAGTGTTTCATAATATTTTGCTTCACTGATCAGTCTTTATCACCTAACTGTGCCTTATTTCCCATATAGATTTCAGCTTTAATGCACTACTGCTTTTTGTGCCTGTCCCTTTAGAGTGCAGAGGTCTTTATCACCTATATATTTTGATTATGATGGTGTTTCTATATACCAGTGAGAACATCACTGTCTGCAAGTTCTTCCAGTCCTAAGTTTCTCTTGGTTATTTCTGTACATCTTCAAAGTAAATTTGACATCCTTTAAATATTAGAAATGCACTTATTATTTTGGTTTTTATCACTCTCACTCTTTCCAGGCACATATGTTAAATAGTTCCTGTACTTTTTATTTCTTTAGTAGTTAATACAGTCAAGGATCATAGTACTCCCTAACATAGTCAGTGGGGTGGGTTGATCTTGGCAGGGCAGTAAGTGCCCACCAAAGCTGTTCCATGACTCCCCCTCCTCAGCTACAGAGGAGAAAATATGACAGAAGTCTCATGGGTTGAGATAAGAAGAGGGAGACATCACTTACCAGTTATCAGCATGGGGAAAAAAGACTCAACTTAGGAAAATTAGTTTCATTTTTTTTACTAATCAAACCAGAGCACAGTGATGAGAAATAAGACATTCCTCCCACCACTCCCTTCTTCTTGGGGTAGCTTCACTCCCACATTCCTTAGCTCTGACTGGCTCGAGGGAATGAGGGTTGCAATCTGGTTATCAGAGGTTATGTCTGATGCTTCTTCCTCCTCACACCCTTCCCTATTCCAGCAAGAGGTCACACCCACTGGAAACAGTTCATCAAAAACTGCACTATGGGTCCTTCCTGTGATCTGCAGTTGTTCATGAACTGCTCCAGTGCGGAGGTCACCAGTGCTGCCAGCAGACCTGCTCCACTGTGGGATCTTCTTTCCTGGGGCTGCAGGTCCTGCCAGGAGCCTGCTCCACTGCAGGCTTTCCCCAGGGCCCCAGCCTCCTTTGGGCATTCATCTGCTTGATCATGGGTCCTCCACGGGCTGCAGATGGATCTCTGCTCCACCGTCGGCCCCCATGGGCTGCAGGGCGCATCCTGCATCACCAGGCTCTGCACCAGGGGCTGCAGGGGAATCTCTGCTCTGGCTTCTGGAGCATCTCCTGCCCCTCCTTCTCCACTGAGCTTGGAGCCTGCAGAGTCATTTCTCACATACTCTCACTCCTCTTTCCCAGCTGCTGGGGTTCAGGAATTTTTCCCTTCTTTAATCTGTAATCCCAGAGGCACTAGCAATGACACTGCTGGGCTTGGCTTTGACCAGCAGTGGGTCCAGCCTGGAGCCAGCTGGCATTGTCAGATATGGAGGATGCTTCTGGCAGCTGCTTGCAGAATCCCCTATAGCTTCCCACTACCAAGGCCTTGCCATGCAAACCAAATACAATCAGCTAAGGTTGAACTTTTTATCACCATGACTTACGATATTTTTTCAGAGACAATGATTTTCAAAATGCAATACTCTTGTGGAGCTGCAGCTTTTTCCCTTATTTTTGGTATATACCATTGTATTTATTGCATTTTGTTGGATACCATTTATTTAGAATTCTTTGATCTTTTGGTCATTCACATAGGTTACCAACATTTATGTAATTAGTCACAGATAATTTTCAAAACATTAAGATTCATTAGACTGAATCTTGAGCTTTGCAAATGTCTTGATTTATGTCTTATTTTCAGTGATTTCTACATGTGTCCACTGCTATTCATTATTATAATTTGTAGCCTCAAATAGGTTAAACTAAATTTGCAAACAGCTGTAATTTGAAAAGTGAGTATTAACTGCCATCCCTCAGGGCTGGGCCTAGAATCAAAGGTTGTTGTGATCAACAGATTTATTTTTAAGTCTCTCATGTTTTCAGAAATTGAGTTCAAGGAGGGTGAAACACAGCACTTTGTGGAGATTGAAGTTCTCTTTGATGGAGTAAGGGAGATGAGAGAAGCCTTCACTGTCCACCTGAAGCCTGATGAGAACATGGTTGCAGAAATACAGGTAACAAGTTCATACAAAGTCCTGAACAACAAAATCTGGTAGACAGACCTCTTACTTATTTTCTGTCTCATCATTTTACTCTTCTTTTAAGATTTGTTCACACCATCTTGGCTTGTATATTAAAAAGACAAAAAGGACATCCCAGCTGTCACAGTAACACCTAAACAAAACAGTTTGTTGTCAAGACAATAATGTTGATGGGGCAACAGATTCAATGAAAGACTGTAGTCTTCAGGGTATCGTTCCAGGCATATTCTGCTCATATAATCAGTTTTAGAAACTGATGTCCTCTCAGAAACACTCTCTGGGAATACAACCTCTGTGTTCTGAAAAGAGTAATTTCAGGTGAAATATGACTTCTGCTGTCAAAATCATGTTAATATTATTCTTATTGTCTAAGATTAAATAGCCACACATTCTTGTTATTTAGCATTGTATCTTGCATACTTTTAACTCAAACAGTATACTCCTCTGATATGGCATAAAATGTTCTTGAAACTGCCTGTCTGCTTCAGCAGTGTCACACCATATATAGTCTGACTCCAGACAGCCAAACAGAAGAGACACAGCCTTTGCTGATGACAAACACCCCATTTCCACCAGGCATTAAAGCATACACAGCACATAGGAGGTTCTACCAGAGTACTGAAGTGGTAACAAAAAAGCAGGGAGACATGGTTAAAGGTCTGGGATCTTCACTGTTCTGAAAAGAAAAATTTCATTTTAGCTCTTCCTTTTGCACTCTGCAGTGTACTTTTGGTGCCTCAACCCTTTCTCAGTAGCTCATCCAGTTGAGGTTTTAGAACTTCATTTGGAAAAATGTTTTGAAGGCTAAACATATTCTGATTGAGATCCAGCTTGTTTATTTGAATTTTCACAGAGAACTGTATTTGTATTTTTCATTGTCAGACAGCCAAGGCCATTGTTTACATTGAAGAAATGAACAGCATGGCAGATGTCACCTTTCCCTCTGTCCCTCAAGTTGCATCTCTGTTGATATATGATGATACTTCTAAAGCCAAAGACAGAACCAGTCCCATTGCTGGCTATCCTGTCATCTGTATCACAGTGAGTATCTCTGTGGAAAAATGGAACAAAATCAGTATATAGATTTTGTTCAGTGGATTTATACACCCAGTATAAATCGATATGGTGATGAGTCACACATATTAGTCACACATATTAGTTCGAGCTAGAATTATCCTTAGAGCTAATCTAATTTTTCTGGGTAATGAATCCATTTTCAGGAGGAGAAAAAGCATAGAAAGATGTTTCACTTGTTCCTCACTAAGAATATTGCAATATTGATACACACATTGTGTCTGTGGTTGCATGACCTTAGTGTTTCCTGCATTATCCTGCCTTAATTTGTAGATTTAATATCACTGGAGATAACAGATAAACTATTGTTTTCAATGACTGCCACAGACTGTAAAATGAGTGCTGAAGGGAATACAGGCTTCTTTCATTTTTTTCACCAGTAGTTTTGCAACTGAAAAGTTTACATAATTATTCATATACCTTGAAGAATGTTTTGTCCATCCTCAGTTTGTTTTCCACTCATTCCTTTTGCACAGGAATGTCACAAGTTGAATGGTTCTAAATAAAAAAAAGAATCAAAGAAAATAAGTCTTTAAATGCAAAGTGTATTTGCAGAATTAGATCAAAGGGACAAATTAAAATTAAAGTAGTACGTGGGGGTGTAGTTTGTGCTTTCATAGCTATGCCACGTTTTCACCTATAAATCAATTTTAAATAATATTTTTTATTTCAGTAAGCATAATTAGATACCCCTTTTAATCTACCCTAACAGTGCTAAATACATCACTGTAAAAATAAACTGTGATTTCTTATGAGATTTAGTGGGATTGTCAGTTCCATATTGTTGAGTTTTGTGACTCTTGATGACTTGAAATTTCTTTGCTGTGAAGCAAATAAATTCTTAGCACATCTACCTTGTTCTGCAGGCCTGTAATCCTAAGTACGAGGACTTTGACAAGACTGGCTCTATTTGTGCCAGTGAGAGCATCAACAACACCCTGACACGGTACCGTTGGCTTGTGAGTGCTCCCACGGGCCCCGATGGTGTGACCAGCCCCATGAAGGAGGTTGACTTTGACACCTTCTTCACCTCCTCTAAGATGATTACACTTGACTCCATTTACTTCCAAGCTGGTTCTCGTGTCCAGTGTGCAGCTCGGGCTGTGAATTCAGATGGGAATGAGGGTCTTGAGCTTATGAGCCCTATTGTCACTATAAGCACATCAGAAGGTAAGGCATCATCACCTACTGCAAGATCCACAGGTCTCTTTTGGATCCCAAATTCAATCCTAACAAAAGCTGGTTGCATGGTCAGGTGTTTTAACATCACCACATCAGCTTTTCTTCTGCTGTTCATAGAGGTGGTGCAAAAACTGTCTTGACATTGCAAAGCATTGTATAAAGAAAAAGTTTTTCCTCTCTCCTAATTCTCCATGTCTTTAAATAATAATCCACATAGCAGACTTGTATGTTCATGAGAACAATATATAACAGGCAATTAAATTAGTGAAACCTGGTTTCTGTTGACTTTTGAATTCAGCTGCAGTAATGATGCAGTACAGTCTCAGCTCCTGTTAGGCACTGAAGAATCCACATGGGAGTGGCATATCAAAGCCTAGCCAGAAGCAAAATCTCATTTGGCATTCAGGCCTCACTGGATACCTGAGAATTGATGCCTTCCTTGACTAAAGACTGAAGCAACTGAGCCCAATAACAGGGCATGGACAAAATTTTTCCCTGGTCAAAGCATTCATAATTATTTATCCTTCTTGTTACATGAGACAGAATGGCTTTGCTATTTTAATAATGCATTTTTTGGATTACACTTGACAAATTAGCAGAGCTCATTAGCTCAGGCTCAGGACTGAGTTGTCATGCATGAATTACTTCCAGTACCTGAGCTAACTTGTGATGTGGAAGGAAAGAAGTGCAATGGTCAAAGCAACCTACAAAAATCCTGAATGTTTTCCATTTTGAAGATGCCTGACCTGCAGTGCATAGACCGAACTCTCAAAAGGAATTCAGATTGTGCAAAAAAAAAAAAAAAGGTATTTAGTCTCTTTAGCAATGTAATTTACGTATTTACATTTAAGGAAAAAAAAAAAACAAAAAAACAACAAGACAAAACTAAAACCACCACCAACCAAACCAACCAACCAAAAAGCTGTCATGTGCAGAAAAGAAATTTGTTTTGTCCTGACAGAAATTTCATACTTGGAGATGTTGAGCAACATTGAGTCCTCCAGAGCCAATAAGCTCTCCAAGAGGAGGGCCCTGCCTCCTCTTTTCTTGAAACCCCTTAGAAATGGGCAAAGAGGACTGTTTCGATTTTCCACATCTGTACCTTGCAATCCTTTGGCCATCACATGACAAAGTAACCAGAATGCAGACGCTACTCCATTGAACCATGCAACTAGAAGTTGCATACATCTCAGATCACATGATTACAAACCTAAGTTTCTGGTCCTACAAACTTGGACTAGTACTGGAGCACATGGAACTTACACTGGAAAGGTTTTCCAAAATAAGTTACACGTCCCCCTTTCCTGGAGAAATTCAAAATTCAAATTAACAAGGCCTTAAGCCACTTGATCCAGCTTTGGAGCTGACTGTATTCTAAGCAGAATATTTCTACATGTCCTGTGGCATAATCTTTCTAACTACACTTTTGTTAGTGGTGGATCAGGAGACTCATGAATTTCTGTGAGGACATATCACTGCATACTTCAATCCCATGCCAAAACCAACTGAGCAGTGGTCAGGTATCTTCCATAAAACTTAGGATGGTGGTAGGAAGTAAAGCATATGCCTCTGAAGACCTCTGTAAGAAAGTATGGCGCTTGGCACTGGCTTTGCAAATGAGGTTGACACATGCAACTGAAAAGACACCAATGCAATATCATCACCTTGTTCTGAAAATGTGATCCTGTTATCGAGTAATCATTTCTGTTTGAATCCTCTTTTGAGTGAATTCCTGTTGAAACGTCTGGAGAATACTTCTCAAAGTATTTATCTGTCATTGAAGAAAAGTCTCGTTGTTTTGAATACCTGTACCATGGAAGAAAAGTACATCTTAAATAGTGGAAAGAAAAGTATAGATTGTTTCCTATGGACATAAAGTAAGGTTGTTTTCTCTTTTTCCCACTAGGTCTTTGTCAGCCTCGTATATCAGGAGTAGTTGGAGCAGAGCCATTCTCTGCCAAACTGCGCTACACTGGCCCAGAAGATCCTGACTATGCCAACCTCATCAAACTGACAGTCACAATGCCACATATTGATGGTATGAGAAAATCAGATGTGGAATTAGGAGAACTTATACAAGATGCTGTTATTCAAGCTATTTTACTGGTCAGGTCATTTTAAACAGACAAGTTAATAACATAATCTTTTAACAGTAGGACCAAAGAAAAATGTTATGAATAAGTGCAGTTTGAAACAAGATGCATAAGATGCTGTATTGGTACGTAGTCTCTGATGGGAAGAACAGCATTTTCAGATTAACTGCATAATTTACATCAATTGGGCTAGACCTAAGCTTTGTAAATCTCCTTTGAAGTGCACAGAAATATACCATTTAATTACTATTCACACTATTTTTATTTAATAATATGTTGTATATTAATATATCTAAATATTAATATGTTTAGAAATATTTTATTTGTCTTTTCGTAGTATACAGACAGTTATTGTGGGTAAAATTCTCATTCATACTTAGCATATCAACTTTCTTTGAATTCTGGAGTATAGTAATTGGTCTAAGTACAAAATACAAAAGCACTGCATAACATGCTTAGTCTTTGACAAAGTCTGGCTAAATTAAGGAGATCTGACAACTGCCATGTAGTGATAGTGCTATAAATTAATATTTTTAGGCATGCTGCCTGTTATTTCTACAAGAGAGCTCTCCAACTTTGAGCTGACACTTAGCCCTGATGGAACTAGAGTTGGAAACCACAAGTGCTCCAACCTGTTGGATTACACAGAAGTGAAGACCCACCATGGCTTTTTAACTGATGCTACCAAGAATCCAGATGTGATTGGAGAGACCATTCCCTATCAGTACAGCCCAACAATCAGAGGCTCCAACACCTTGCGCTTCTACCGCAACCTGAACCTGGAAGCCTGCTTGTGGGAGTTCAGTAGCTACTACGACATGTCCGAGCTCCTCACAGACTGTGGAGGCACCATTGGCACAGATGGGCAGGTATTGATTTTGTACTGTATTCTTGTAATAAAATATTTCCGTCAGAATACATCTGTGCTAGTAGAAATAAGAGAATCATTTGTTCTGCATGAAATTTGTTATTATTTTCTCACAATACAGTTCTGGGGTGTTTTAGAGCAAACCGATCCCCCTTTTACTGTACAGTGAGCCAACTTAGTCTTTTCTTAAAATGAAGGCCTTTTGAAGAATTACTTTTAGCACATAGATGTGTGATAACTATTTAATGTTCATTGTGGTATGTCTTAGAAAGCAGTTTTAAAACATGGTGGACAGAGTTTTTGCTAATAACAATGGACTGCAGTGTCCTACCAGCAGCTTGGCTTTGCTGATCTCTTGTTCATTGGGTAAGATGACCCATTAAGTGCAGACAGCACAGTGCTCTCACCTTACCCAGCAGAAAGTTACCTGTTCAGGACGCAAAAAAAGCTGCCAGTATGGAATGGTTGAAGAACAGAGATGTGAAACTGGTTGGGGAGTTAAAAGCAAGAGATTGGAGAGAACTTCAGGTATACTTTAGAAAATTATTTCTAGAAATCCATAGTAACGTGGAAAGAAAAGGGTGCAGGATCTCTTCTCGAGCAGTGACAGTGAAATGAATCCCTGGGTCTACCCTGTATAATTACTATATAAGCCTGCTCAGGCTCTGGAGTACAGTGGCTGTAAATATGAAGTTTATGTACAGAAAAGTATATTCAGGGAATAATCCTCCAGCTGCAAGAAGGATTCATATCAGAGTCTATCCACAACTAACTCACTGATCTGGTACCCTAGAATTCCTTGTTGAACCTATGAAAAGAGTGAGCCTGCTTTGTGAAATGGTCATAATTTCTCTGCTCTTTTGATGTTTTGCCAGGGATCCATCTGCTATGAGACCTCAGTAGACTTATTTGCACAAATTCTTATTTGTTTATCCCATTTTCCCAAATGGCATAAAGCAGTTATGGAAAATGTGTCATTGCCCACAGAAATATATAAGCATGTGCAGCAACAGAGCTAATTTACTACTAAAAGCATAGTCATCAATGGACATACAGATATGTAATTAGATAAACTGATTTTTTTTATTTTGTCATAATTACATGCCTAAAGTCCACCTTACTCCATGGGTGTTCACAGTAATCATAGTCAGTTTGCTGGACAAGAAATTGCACCAGGATCTCTTTAGCACTTGGTTAACTTCTTAACATTCTGCCCCTCTTAACTAGAGATGATATACTCTAAATCAGAAGATGAGAATAAAATGGAGCTTCTGCCTGTCTCAGATACAAAGTCCTTGATGGATGTGTCATCTCACTGCTTTGTCATCAGTTCTTGTACCTTGTCTTTTACAGAGACCAGTTCAAGGTCTCTGTCTTCATGTTGAAAGCTCACTGTCCATGCTCTGCTTGGGCTTGGCCTCTGCTGAAAGCAGATCCTCCTACAGGTGCATTCCATGAGGTCTGTGAAGCCGTCAGAGAGAAAGGGAAGGCATCCATCCAAGTGTGGGATGTAAACCTTACACATTCCCACAAGATAAAAATTATGCTAGTCTTCACTGTTCTTAGAATGTTTTCATTTCTTCATTTCTTTGACTCATCATTCCTTTGACTGTCTCCTTATGCCCAAGCAATATGCAACCACAAATTCTTATTTCCCATACAAAGCAACCATAAGCACACACAATTTGAAGCATCTGTATGAAGCTTGCATATGAAGCTATGCAAGCCACTTCTCCCTCAATGAAAAGGAAGGAAGATCTGGTATGAATCCATTTTAAATACTTCTGTGTCCTTTAGACAAAAGGCTGAATAGCTGCTTTAGACAAATATGTATCTAAATAAAACCTATTTATCTCTATGCTAATATAAACAGAGGAGGAAGTAAGTATCATTCCAATATTTTAGTAAATTGGAAGAACCTGTGTATTCAATTTAGGAGGACATGCACAAGTGGCAATGGGGCCAGAGAAGTGACCTGTACTTTGCTGAGGCTTCAGAAGTATTATGTACTTTATCTAAGTTCTCTCGTTTACAAGCAGAGAGGGATCAACATGAGCTGTGAGAACCATGAAACTGCAGCTGAAGTAATACTTTAGTGCCTTCTAGGTTATGGAAAAAAAGGTTTACAGTATGTTAAGTGAAATATCAAGCTGAATTACTTCTAGCAGTGAAGCATTTCCCTGCAGCCAGTGTGCGCTTCACTGCCCTCCCTGTTTTCCCCACCTCCATTTAATTCTTCTCCAGGTTTGGTCTTTATCTTCACATGACCCCTCCAGCTGAGAGGGGAGGCAGTCAGTGCCCTATCTCTGTGGTTGTCACCATTGTTGTTTTTTTCTCCTTCAGTGAACAATTAATAATCCTCTTCTGTGAGAGGAAGGCTGGCAGCTATGGTTTTCACCATTTTTTTAGCAGACAAAGGAAGCCCAAATTCTATTATACAGACGGAACAGATAAATAACAAAAACACTCTTACCATATCCTGCTACCACTGCAAATTTAATATATTGAATTTACCAGATACTTTGGCTAGAACTTTAGGCTCAACATTTTGTTTCTTGATTCTAGTTCTCCAGTACCTGTGTGGTCAAACAAAGACAGCTGTGTTGATTCAGACAGAGAGATTTCACAGAAAGAACTGGCAATATCTTAAATGATGTGGACCTTCACTTCATGGGAGCTCCTGGTATGGTAGGGGAAGAGGATGAACTTTAGTAAGCAAGAAGTGAGGTAGGAGACCTGCAGCTGGTGCAGTTCTGGCACAGCTCCTAGTGTTTGCTGAAGGCTGCAGCTGTCTTGGCCAGTTCCCATGAACTCATGAACTGTCATAATACATACAGAGCAGGTCTTAGTTTTCTCTTTTTTTTTTTTTTTTTTTTCCTTTGAGGCCTTTTGATTGTGACCCACTCTGTTTCTCAATTATTCTGTGCATGAGCAAGCCCTGTGTGAGATAGATGCAGCACTCCTTTCAGTGTGCAGTGTGACGGTTTCTTCCTGGGGTCTGCCCAAAACTGAAAAACCAGGCATTTATGTATCTAAACATGGACTTAGATGTGCAGTTTAAAGAACTTCTACCTAAAATTAAAGACCTGCTCATCTTTAAATTGAGCTAATTAATTTGGATTAGAGTTCTGTACTTGTTAAGCTCAGCTTTGATGATTAACAGTTTTCTTTAGGACAACCTGCAGTCACAGTCTAAAATTCAGTGTCTACATTTGGATATGTATAGGCCTTAAAAAAGGGGAACTCTTCTATTTGAGGGCAGTGTTCCAGTATTGTTAAATATCTAACAAAGATTGGGTTTTACTTCATGGGGATATTGTGAGAGCCAAGTACTGTACATCATCTCACATTCTCCCAACACAGGTTCTAAAACAATGACAGATATTCATGAAAGAAGTGAAAAAATGAGTGAAAACCAAGCAAGTGACCATACTTTAATGAAGTGTACACTGAAGTACTGGCCTACACTTATTTCATGGAGTGTGAAGTATCATTTGATCCCATTTCCTGCTGTTATACCTGTTTGCTATAGCCAGGCAGTTTGGCATCTGAAGGCTTCTGTATGATTCTGGCCAAGTATTTATATATGGATGTTGCTTTCCATAGTTTCAGTCTGTTGCCAGACTTGGAATAGGGAAGCAAGGAAATTACCATTCAAACTAATTTTATTAATGACAGCTCGTTAATCAGGTCTTTTATAGGAGCAAGAAGGTGAAGAACATGTAGTAAAATACTTGAATGTATAACTTTATACCTTGAAACTATGGTAATTGAGTATGGCTGAAGAGTTCATTTTTTTCTCTTCAACAACCAGTTATTTTTGGCCCAAGCTGAAAATGTCTTTCTTCCAATATGTTCAGGTCACATTTATGCTACGCATGTTATGGCACTGAGCATTTCAAAATCCCGTCTGCAAACAGGTTTTAAAATCACTAATGTACTGCTGCACCTTATACAAGGCAGCCTGCAGAGGGTTTTTATTACACAGAAACAGTATATTTCCAGCTTTATAGGAACTAGTTTTACCAAAATCGTACTTTAAGGTGAAAACTCACCCTATTCTGAAAATCTTACTAGATGTTGTAAAATTCAAACAGACAGAAATTTCTGTTTTCAGATTTTTATATTCACTTTAGCGACTCCAGTCAAGTTTAAGAAAACTCTGCAACTCATGTCCCCTTGACATGGAACCTCTCTAAAAGACAAACATTTTTTTCTCTAGCTGCAAATGTGCATTTAGTAAGCTGTAGAGAATAAAAAACTATAAAGTGAATGCACCAGCTGTATAACAAAGTCAGAGGTTACATTTTTTCAAGGGACTGGCATTTCAAGGCTGTATTGCATTCTCTTCTCCATTCAGACTTCTTTAAACAAACCTGCTTTGCATTTGACCTGTGACCTACCTGTCTGAGTGTCTTCTTAGGGCCAAATCTTACTTTTGCCATACTGACATTGTGTAAACAGTTAATTGATAACATTGTTAAACTTGCGTGACTCAAATTCACAGACATCACAAGTAAATGCAATAGAAGATGAGACATGGAATAATTTGGAGAATAAAAATACAATTTTCTTATAAAGACTGTTTCATTGAGATACACAAAATAAAACACAAACTTGTGTTATTTCTAATGTCTAATTTAATTGGTACTATCAATGTGCACACACACATACACTGACAAGCTCTGCCCTCTGGACATGTAAGCCAGCTAAATAAAGCATGCTATAAATGTAGAACAGAGTCCATGACACCAACCCTTTATTGAAAATAATTTTTTTATTGTAAATATTCTAAATTGTTATGTGACAGATTCTCAAAATAATTGAGTATTTTACTTAATGAAGTTTGATAGATTGCATCTGAAAGGGAAAGAAAAGAAAAACACGTATAGAAACTCCATTAATACTTACTAAGTCTTAAATAGGAATTGTCAGTATTCTAAACCAGACCTTATGATCTGTGATAATTTATTTCACAAAAAACAAGTATGAAGCTCTATTTCTTAGTTTGACGATTTTTAATCTAATTTTTTCCAGATATTATCTGTAAGAGTCTGTTCCCTCCTTGGAACAGACTACCTCTCTTATCTCCTCTATCTATCTCCTCAGGCTCTCCAGACCTGGCATTGTCATGAAGTATGAGACAGAATTTCCCCAGTTCATCTGTTGTGTAGCTGTAGTCTGTATTTCTTTCCTGGTATCAGAAGACTAAAATTTATACCCACTTGTTATTGTTTAAAATCAATGTTACTGAATGTAATTTTTTCTGTGTAACTGGTTAAATCTCCTGTGCATAGGGTGCATGGATATATAGTGCACCTGTCCTGTCTCTCCACAGCAGCTAAGCTGATCCTACACTTACACAGCTCTAAGTCACCCTTTTGGTTTCATCAGTGTCACACTGAGATATAAAATGAACAGCTGGCTGCTCCCAATAGGCTTTGCATGAAGTGCTGGAAAAGAAAGATAACTCAATGGAAAGAATGTTTTCTTATGTTGGTGTAAACAGCATTATTAGGAGGGCTAGAGAAGTCAAACTCCTCCATCTGTGTAATGCATTCCATCGATTCATTTGGGGGGTAGGGCAGTGTCTGCTCACTTTGACACAGCTTTCCTCTGCAGTTGACTTCCTCTTTATTTTATTTTCACTATATCAAAAAGATCCTTTCATATACGCTATCTTGAGATTTTTCTGTTCTGCCTACAGAAGGGTAGAGTCCCCTTTGTAGGAATGAGAGGGTCTTGAAAGTTTTCATTTACTATTAGAGAGAATTATTTATTCAGTAATTCTCTGACTATCAGTGTTGTAGGTTTGCCTCCAGACCTGCAAATCCATGAGTGCCTGTAGAAGGGTTTATGTGCACAAAAACTCAAGGAGCTTTTTTGCAACAAATTCTTCCTCCCCCAACCATGCCATGAATCACACATAAGGGCAGCAGTACTGATGGAAGCATACGAGTACACAAATAAATTCCTAGGCTGCGGCAAGCAGCTTTGCTGCCCAGACACCCCTTGCAGGTTTTGCTAAAAGGGAAGAACCTCTTAAATTCTACAGCCCTAGAAATTGAGAGATTTCAGATTTCTCCCCAGAGCAGGGGTAATATGTCAAAGGAGCAGTGTTCCTGGCAGACTTGCTCCAGAAGGGATCCTGCTACTAGATTTTGACCAGTGCAAATAAGCTGAGGTCTCTAACACTATGGTCCCATTAAATGGAGGCAAGAAAACCCCAAAATGTGGCTTACAAAACCTCATTAGTGGATTGCTTTATGTAAAGTACACATGAAGAGCCAATGATACATTGAAAGCAAAGAAAAGCTTTGTAATGAGGGGTGGCTTTTTTAGTTTGATATGTCATAAGGTACTGAGCTAGAAGGAGTTTTGTGGATCACCCTATCCAAGCCTCTGCCTTAAGTCTATATAATGTCATTCCAACACTCATAAACTTAATCTAAAACCTAACAGGATTCCACGGGCTCACTATTCTTGCAGAGTGCCACCCCACTGAGGGCTGGAAACTCTTCTGGTTTCCAGGCTGTGTTTGTCATGGCCATCTCACAGCCATTTGCTCCCGTGTCAGCACTATCTTTCATCATCAGTGGCCCTTCTCTGCACTTAGTGTCCTGATGTACATAGGCTGCATTCTTACTCCCTCTCAGCCTTTGTTGTACTGGGCCTAACAACACTGCTATTTTAGACTCTTCTCATCAGATAGTTTTTTCCATTCCTCTGATTATGTTGATTTCTTTTTCCGCAGTCTACAATGCAAATTAGACTTTTTCAAGCATGGATGATCAAAGCTGTTCCAGATAAGCTCTCAGTAGTGCTCTGTATAATGGCATGCATGCTTCTAATTTTCACCCCATTCCTCAGTTTATCTTAGGATCACAGCACATGGAGAGGGTAGGAAGGTCATAGTTATGATGTGATCAACTGGCATAACAAAATTTCTTTCCCCTCTATTGTGTCTAATGAATGTCTTTCATTTCTACAGAAATCCCTGTGACTGGTTTCTATTACCTTATACTTTAAGCTATAAGATTTCATCTCACTGCTATTATTCTAATCCTCAAGGTCATTAAATTCTCACTTTGATATTCCAGTCCTCTACTTTATCATTAAGCATTATGTATGCTTCTATTTAAGAAAATAATGGGCATATATTAAATCCTGTTCCACATACTTTTATCTCTTCCTTATGAGCAAACTAAATTTCGGATCTCTGACCTCAGTATCTAATTCTTACTGTACAGCATCCAGATATAGAACAAAAAGGCAGAGAGAAAAGCCAACACAGTTTGTCTAGGATGACCTTACAATAGTAATACATATTTTATACAATCAAATATATTCATTCAGTTCTTGATACTGGTCCAGGAAATGACAAATTTTTGAGGCTACCCCTGAATCAAAGGCAAACCATAAGACACTTGAGAGCTGCATCACTGTTATTTTTTTTTAATGGAAGTTAGAATATCGTGTTGTTATTTGGAACAATTTAGTGAATCTCTGTCCAAAATAATTGCTCAGATACTCATGCAGGTATCCCAAAGATAAATCTGCAACTTAAATGGTACTAAATAAGAATATTTTTGTCTAACTTTAATTAGTCATCTAATATATAGAGAGAACTTTTTTTCTTCTGTTCCAAATAGAAGTTCTTGATTTTGTTTATGTACAACCAACAAAGCATTACTATAATCTACAACTCTAGTTTCTTGTCTACCAGTCTGTGTTAGTGTTTTATTTTTCAGTGATGCCAGGCTCTTTACAGTGGTGCCCAGTGACAGGACAAGGAGCAATGGCCATAAACTTAGACAAAAAAGTTCTACCACAACATGGGAAAGAGCATAAGAGGGTGGCAGAGCAGTGGAACAGGCTGCCCAGTGAGGTCATGGAGTCTCCCTTTCTGGGGACATTCAAAACCCAGCTGGACATGTTCCTGTGTAACCTGCTCTAGGTGACCCTGAGTGGCAGGTGGGCTGCACTCGGTGATCTCCTGAGCTTCCTTCCACCCCTAAAATTTTTTGATTCTGTGATACTGTGTGTTTCCAAATGACTACTATCTAAATGCTAGCACGTATTTTGGAATGAGTCAAACAATATAAGTCAAAAACATTTTGTTAGCACAAAGTGCAGATCAAGGAAAGTCACACGTGAAAGTGAATTGTGGCAACTATGAACATTTGCCTTTACAAAGTCCTTAATTAAAGCATTAGTCCTTAATCAAAGTATTTAGTGGGTGCAAGCAGTAAATTTGTGGTTACATTATATAAGTAAAGGTTCTGTCAGGCATTTCAAAGTGTAAAGCAGCTGTAAAGTGATGGTCATTCAGCCCCTTGACTTGCTTCTGGTTGAACTCAGCTTCCTTGTAAACTTCCCTGAATGCTGGGGAATTTTGATTTGAAAACACACTTTAGAAGGATGTAAGGTAATCAGGGAAATGTTTAGATGTGCAAATTTATATATGGAATTTCTGTTGGAACTAAATCAGAATTCAACAGCTTTTATGACTTTGACAAGTTTCCCACTGGGAGATGGTCTCAATGTCTTTACTCCCATGTATTTCTAAGAAAATACAGAATGGTCTAAAAGGATCTGGACTGAACATTTCATTCAGAGATATGTGAGTGGCAAAGCATTTGTAACCAAACATAAACACAAAGTCTCTTCAAACAGGCTTAG
Organism: Melospiza georgiana; assembly: GCF_028018845.1. NCBI lineage: Eukaryota > Metazoa > Chordata > Aves > Passeriformes > Passerellidae > Melospiza > Melospiza georgiana. Next base: position 56,607,839 of record NC_080431.1, on the reverse strand, counting down.
ATCTGTGTATCATGCAAGAGCTATCTTAAGAGGTGACAGTTTACTGACACTATTCTTCTTGGTTTTTTTCATAATATATATATCTATAAAGAATACGTAATTCTTTCATAATTACAGCGCAATTGTTTGGTCCAATGTATAAAGAAAGGCTCTATTTTTAAATCCATATCAACTTGCTTGTTATTTTTTGCTCTTCCAGACAGTGAAAAACAGTATGATTTCTGTGTTTGCATGCAGCATGTTACCTATTATCCATGCACGAAGGAAGAAAGAGTCCCAGAGGTGGCTAAGTAGAGTCCAAGGACTCAGTCTGGTAATGATATTCAAGCAATTTCAGCATCTTCCAGAAGAGTTTCTTAGTTGATAGTAACAAGAACATAAACAAAAGAGTTAGTTAAGGCATAACCATAGAGCAAATGAAAAAGCATATTTGAAAAATTCCTAAAGCCTTCATTTGTAGTTGTGTTGTTTATGTACTAAAAAAAATGATGATTCAAAATTGAGTGGGTTATGTTTTATCAGTTTGAAGTACAAAGATGAAACTTGAAGGGATGTAATCTCAGCTGAAAACCACTGAAACATGGTTTTGCACTTCATCTGTAATTTACAAAAAGAGGGATTTTGATTGAGTCTCAGTATTTATTTCAAGTTCTCTCTTGCCTTTCTCCAGCATTTAGCTTGCTTGCGCGATGCTGCCGGTCACGGTCACTAACGCTGATATACAATTCTGGTTTTTGTAGGTTCTGAACCTAGTGCAGTCCTATGTCACGCTGAGAGTCCCTTTGTACGTCTCTTACGTTTTCCACTCTCCGGTGGGCGTCGGGGGCTGGCAGCATTTCGACCTGCAGTCGGAGCTGCGGCTGACTTTCGTGTATGACACCGCCATCCTGTGGAAGGACGGCATCGGCAGCCCGCCCGAGGCAGAGCTCCAAGGTGCGCGCTGCGGTTCTTGCCGTGGAGCTCGCGCTCTGCTACTGGGAGCGTGGTTTGCACGCAGTAGGATGGTTGTTCAATCATTCCAATACTAAAGACAAATTTAATAATTTCATTTATTATCAACTGCAGTCTGTCGTTTCCTAGCACTCACAGATATCTGCTGGAGTTTTTATGAAAATCGTGTAAAGTTAACATCAGCTCTTTTACTGCAAAGAAGGACAATTGTATTGTTATATTTGAAGTACATGTGCAAAATTTAAAACATTTATATCCAGTCAGAACTTCAGGGTACATTCTATAACCAAATTCTGTTAGCACACAAGATGTTTATGCTTTAATGAAAATAATTGAAGCTTTTCTGTGATACCGTTTTTTTCTCACTATGAATGGCCAGTTTCAGAAACTTATGATATTTTGAAAATGTTATGAAACATTCAAAAGAAACAGAATTGTATAATGGGAGCCTTTCCTCTGAGTGAGAGCAGTAAATTCTGAGACATTCTACAATATGTTAAATACAGTCAGTAAATGTTTATAACTACTCAATAAGTAGAAATCTATCATTGCAGAATTTATCTTTTAAAAACTTAAATTACTTTTTACAAATAGTGACATTTTATGTGCAAGTATGTGCATAGTACGGGCAAGACTAAAATACATAGTTACACCTGTGTGCTGCATTATTCTTTTTATGCAAATTTACTTAACGTTTCCCACCATTATGCTTCAGGTGTTTCCCATCTTTCTCACCCTAAGGTAGAATACAGGTTACCAGCTGTAATTATGTACATAAAGAATTTCAGGACTCCTGGGAACCTAAAGTCACTTTTTGCTTGTGCTAACTCTGTATATGAACTACAGAAATCATTGCCATGCCATTTCTGTCCTTATGTTAAGAGCAGGAAATGAGGAGCAGCAAGGGGAATCTGCAGTGCATGAAGAATGAAGCCCATGTCATGCCATGCCTAAAGAATGAGCCGCATGCCACAGATCATGTGATGTGCTAGTCACCAAATAATGACCAGGTCTAATCCTCTGTCTCAGCAGTTACATTGTGCATCTATGCCACCATTTCCCATCTTTAATTTTTTTTATTTATCTATTTAAGAAACTGATGATCACATCTTTGGATGTGCCGAACATTTTCAATTCCCTTTGAAAACAACCAGTACAAAGCAATCCTCAGCATATTCTAGTGTTACTTGGGTAGTATTTTTTCAGCTGTTGTTTTGCTGAGCAAGGAGGGGTTAACTAGTTTCCAATTTCTTTCCATGCCTCTCAATTCATATAATTGTGCTACATAAGTTTTAAGTAACACTATAATGCAGTCAAGGTCTTCTAAAGCTCAAATTAATACATGAATATATAGTTATTTCTACTGTGACAAGAAATATGTTTGGTACAGATGATTTTGTAGGTGGTATACATTCACATTGGTGTGTTCAATTTCCAGCACATTCATGGGGGAACATTCCTGTTTCCTTCTTTTTCCTGGCAAGCAGAATGGTGATACATCACTGGCTGTTTGTAAGGGAGCATTGGAGGAAATACCTAAACTCTAAAGCTTTGCTGAACTCGAGAAGAAAAGGGTCTTGGCTGCAAGCTACAGAAGTAAACTACTTCTGGGTACAAGATCTTGTAATCTGAAATTAGAATACATAAGGTCTGTATTTTGTGCAAAATTCCTGCCAAAAATTGACAGCAATGCAAAGCCTGTCAGAAGGAGTTTCACAGATAGCAGCACCCTAGAGCAGATTGCTGTGGAAGTCACAGCCAGCTGCTCGAGCTGATGCTGATGGTTGCTGCCTTGGCACAGTAGGCACAGAGACACTGATAAAGGGCATCTCTGAAGCACCTTTCATTGGTAGGAATGAGCTTAAATACTTGGTGAAAATAAAAGTCTTCATTCTGCAGATTTCCCTGGCAGCTGACCATGCTGCCTGAACCCAAGCACAAACTGCTGTGTGGATTTTCCTGAGCATAGACCAGCTGTTTGGGCCCATGGTGACATGTAAAAGCATGGCTTTGCAGGGAAGTTCCCTATATGCTTTGGAAACTGTATCACATCCCAAAATCTCAAGGCCTCTCTTCCTAAGTTCTAGTTTGAGAAGAATCAGAAATCAATCCAAAAAGTATCAGCAGGCCTCACCAAACAAGTGACATGGCAAGGGTAGATGAAAGAGTGGGTCTGGTGTTTCAGAGGAGTGTGATTTCATTGACACCTGCAAGTGGAGGACACTTGTTAATAATTGTTTTCTGCTGGCAGGTTCCCTGTTCCCAACCAGCATGCGCATCAGTGAAGAGGGACGCTTGGTTGTCAACTTCAAGACTGAAGCCCGGTTTCATGGTCTGTTTGTTATGTCCCATCCTGGTAAGTGTAACCTACCCTTTAGCAGCAGAAATAAAGCCATCCTCCCCAAGTTTGATACTATTATTTTTTTTTTCCTATTTCAGCTTCTGATAACTGATTGTGGGTTTTGTTGGTTTTTTTTTTTTTTTTGAAGCTATGCTCTTCAGATACAGATGTTTCCTCTGCTTGAGATTTCTTACTTTTCACTGATGACTGTATTCAGGTTGTCAAACTTGTTGAAATACATATTAATCTGATGGAAGGCAAATAGTTCCACTGGATCAAGAGCCTGATTTATGAAGGAGGAAGATCTAGGCCATTGTGTCCATTAGGGATCTATAGATATATGTTTTTAACCCCAAAGGTATAATTATTTACATTGCCCTAAGAACTTAGCATTAAAATTTCTATTCTAACCTGAAGCTTTTCTAGGATATTTAGACCTTTTTCAGAGAGTAAGAAAAAGTCTTGTGTGGGCATTGTGTGATTCCGTTAATATAACACTCTCACTGACATTCAATTAGTCATTGGTCAGGACCTGTTCCTGCAGTTTAATCTGTTTAAACCCCACTGCCTTTATTCAGAGTAATCACAGGTGTAAGACTCGGTCTACAGACATAAATCTGAGCATGAGTGCCAACCATGGAAAAGAATATCTAACTAAATTAAATCTGCTGAACAACAGCGAGAAGAGAAAAAAAATTAGAAAATCTCTTCTAGTTTAACTCAGTTGTTTTTAACCTATATAACTCCTTCATGGTTCTTCTACTTTTTCTCACCTGTTCTCTAGTATGTTTGGTTTTGCTTATAGGCAGAGACAAGTTTAAAATAGAAGGGTTTATAGATCTCTGCCATTCTACTCTCACTCTTTTGATGGTCTCTTAAATTTATTCTTCATACAGTTCTCTCATTGTGTACAAAAGCAGCAGCTGAGTAGGCATTTGAACAAGAATCAAGGAGGCCCAGCTGAGCTGACTGTCATTTATTTTAGTTTCAGTTAATAAAACCCAATGCCCCGTGAAGGTATTAGCATCAGCTATGGCATCAAGGTTTATGAATCATTGAGAATGTTTTTCAGGCTCCAAGAGTTTGCAATGAAGCACTAAAGGTGACAAGTCTGTCTCTTTGCCATGTTTCTAGCTTCACCTCTGACTTCCATGGTTATGTCAGCTGACCACCCGGGCCTCACTTTTAGCCTCAGCCTCGTCCGAAGCGAGCCAACCTACAACCTGCCAGTGCAGCAGTGGAGCTTCCTTTCTGACTTTGCGGTAAAACCTCAGCCCTCACCTTGTCCCCTACTGCCCCAGCCCGTTATTTGGGATGCTGGTGGCACAGCTCCCTGTCTCTCTGTGCCCAGGTCCGAGACTATTCTGGAACGTACACAGTGAAGCTGATAGCCTGCACCACTGCCCCACATCAGGAGTACAGCCTGCCCGTGATCTGCAATCCTAGGGAGCCCATCACTTTTGACCTGGACATCCGATTCCAGCAGGTACCCTTACAATGGTGCCTTCGTCATGTTTCCTTTCTAATTTGATTCCCATTTGTTGGTCTTGTAGTATCAGTGCTAGAAACTGAATTTCTTGCTAATAATGAAAGCATCCCTAAATTGGTGGGAGAGCACATAGTCCTCTCCTGCTGAATAACTTGATTTAGGGGAAAGTTACTGTGATGCAATAGTAACATTTAGGAATCCTTTTTTTGTCTGTTAGCTTTGGTAGTAAATAGTTTTATTAGGTAATTAGGAAAATATAGAACTATTATCAGAAGGTTTTCATCTGACACAAAATCAGAGTTAGGTCTCAGGTATTGAAAGTGGAACCTCCAGAGGAAGATTCATTCAGTCCTAAGGTAGAACTTCTAGCACTGACTGTGGAGGGAAATGTAGACGGGCAACACTGCTTAGCTTTAAAACTCACAAAAGTGACCAAAACGAATCTGAGCCATACCAATATGGATCATATGGAAACATATGGCAACAGGCAAACAGCATATCTTTCAGAAAATCCAGCTGTGAAGCTCTGTAGCTGGGAAAAAATTAGGGGAAGTGGATTCTTCTGTAGAAAACATTGGTTTAAAACAAAACAACTGGGGGTCATGTTGGATAGTTAAGAGAACATAAACTTCCAGCTTTCCAGGTTATCAAAAGGGCTAGTGTGACCTTGGGATGTGTAAGGAGGAAGTTATATCATTTCTGTTATTTGGAGCTAGTACAGCCAATCCTGGAACAGTGTGGCTGTGGTTTCATGCTCATTAATAGTACAGATTATGCTATTAAGTCATCTTACAGAATAAATCCATATCAGTCAGGGGTACACAATTACTTTTCTGTTGACTTAGCCAGAGTACACAAGGGAATGTATGCAGTCTTTATGCTTTCATTTGGCATTATGCCACCTGTGGGAGAACAGATGATTCCTGAGAGGGCATTAAGTCCTGGCAAGGAAGAGGGATGATACATGATCTGATGTGAAACCTGCCTTCTCAGGCTTAACCACATTTCAACATTTTGGAGAAGTTTGAATGGAATGGGTGAGGGGAATTTATACTAGTTCAGCACTTCAGCCTTTGTCTGGCACTTCTAATCTACTTCTAGGGACTCTAAAGCAATTCATAGCAATGCTAACCCACAACTTGTTCCTGATCTTAGCATAAACAATAAGATGTTGATATTTCAAATAAAGGTCAAAAAATGTACAAAAGTCATTGGAAAATGGGCAGAGTATCCTAGAAAGAGACCTAACTCTTACCTGGAGGTAGCCTATAAGTAAAAGCTATGGCTAAGAATTAGAACTGCCTTGGAATAAATAAATGGATACTGTAGGGTTTATTATATGAGATTGGGCTTTAACAATACAGTATATGGAAGTTTCAGGAGCATCAATTCAAAATAGGCATAAAGTACAAAGTTGCAACAATGTCACAGACTGTGGCCAGCTAAACCCCCATCATCAACAATTTTCAAACCAAAACCAGTTCTCTTTCTTGAGATACTCATAGTAAAACAGGCTTGGGCTTTCTGTAGCCCATGATAGTTTTTCTATCTGATCACAGTTTGAAGCACTGTGTCCCAAAGCAGGACACAAAAAAGAAGCAGTGCAATAGCACAAATTCAGTAGTCAGTATCAAGCACTTTGCTTCTAAGACTTTTTAGTCATTGTGCAAAACTGAGTAAGCATTGATATCCACTCTTTCACAAATAAGAAAATAAATAGTGAAGGATGCTAGTCCTTATACTAGGGACCACCTGATACCTTGTATAGGCCCACTGCATCCAGTCCTCTGGTACCCACTGCTAGAAAGACATGGATCTCTTAGAGGAGGTCAGAGGAGGACCAGAGAAATTATCAAAGCGCTGCAATACCTCCCCTATGAAGAAAGGCTGATTTGGGGTTGTTCATCCTGTAGAAGAGAAAGAACTAAGGAGACCTTATTGTGGCCTTCCAACATATAAACAGGGCTTATAAGAAAGACAGACTTTTTACCAAGGGCTGCTGCAGTGACAGGATAAGGGGCAACTGAAAGATGGTGTGTTTAGATTGGATGAAAAGAAGGTACTTTTTACGATGACAGTGGTGAGGCACTGTCACAGGTTACCCAGAGAAGCTGTGGATGCCCCATCCCTGACAGTCTTCAAGGCCAGGTGGGATGGAGCTCTGAGCAACCTGGTCTAGTGGAAGGTGTCCATGCCCATGGCAGAGAGGTTGGGTGAAATAATCTTTCAGTGTGCTCTCCAACCCAAACCACTTTGTGACTCCCTGAAATCAGCGAGTGTATGTCACAACTGGACCAAAATTACTTTTGACTGCAAAGTCTAATGATAAAATGATGAGGCAGGACAAGAGTTGTGTCCCCCAATTCTTAGTCTAATGCTCCATCTCCCATACTGAATTGCCTTCTTGGGCTTTTTAAAATGAAACTTTTCATTTCCTTGGAAACTTTTTCTTCTAATTTCCTTCATAATTGTTTTCACTGGTCACAAGTGAGGAACCATTTTAAGACTCAAGAACAAAATTTATTTGGTGTTTCCCCACTGGTTCAACATTTCCTTTTTGGACATGTATCACCTGCCTATCTCCATTTTCCTCTCTCCACAGCCCCTGAGGTAGCCTGGAACTCTAGTGAGGATTGTATTAACACCGTCTCACTCTGGAATTCCTTGAAAAAGAACAATATTCAACCTCCAAGCTTTGCTTTGTCCCAGTTCTTTCCGCATCTCCTTTCTTTCAATGTATATCACTATTTCCTGACAGAAGCCCTTCCATACTCAGGATGCTTGTTGCCCTGGGATGGGCCAATCTCAAGAGTGCTTTGTTCCTTGAGGTACCAAGTATTACATGGGCTTTGATCCCATGGGTGATCTGCAGTGTCCCCACATTGTCCCTATGCAGAGCTGATGGACATGACAGGCAGAATAAACTGACAGTTACTCTTCTCACTCAGGAGATCCTCACAGATTGTTTTCTAAAAACTCTCATATAAATTGTCTCAAATGCACATAAAAGTAATTACACTTTAACTACTATCCTAAATAACACAGCTGGAAAACAGTTGTACTAATCAAGTATTTGTGGAACTACAACCCAATGGCCTGTTTTTCAGGCATTTGGAAAGAAGCATTCCAAGAGAATAGAATTTTTTATCTTTTTTTTTTTTTTCTTTGCAAAGGCTGGGGTGCTAGGGCTTCTATTTCAAAAGAGTAGCACTCCATTTATAAAAAGGTTTGAGCTGTACATTCTTCTTTCCAGATCCTGTTGCTTTGATAGTTTTAGGACTCTATTGTGAAATGGACCCTTGTCCATGAGCCAGAAAGAATGTTTTCTTCATTTTATTTCCTTCCTGTCCACACACTTATACATATATATACATAAATATACATATATATGTTAGCTTTTTTCTATTTGTTTAGTGTCCTCTTGTTATTTTTTCTTTTTTCTTTTTTTTTTTTGGATATATGTGTCTTCCGCATTATTTCCACAGGTGCTTGCATCCTTTCCAACTTTAGGCTCCACTAGTTCTTCAATTCACTGTATAATTTCCCTTTTTTTATGCCATGTTGCTTTATAGTTTGCCTTTGTCCTGCCTCAAAACCACTACAGCCTTCTTTCTTGTTTTATGGTCCCATGAAAAACTGCTGCTGATAGTATTGATTAATTTTATCCTTTTCATGTAATGAAGGAAGAACCTTGTGTGTCAGATATATAAAGATAGATACTAGCATAAAAAGATGTTCAAATGGTTTGGTGCATTTTCACATGCATGACGATCTGATATATCCTGCAGCACATTAGAAGAACTGATACTTGCAAATAAACCTTCAGCAATGGGTGCTTTCAAATATTGACAGATGATCAGAAGCAGAGGCGAGATTTGTGTGTAAGAATGAAAATGGGATAGAGAAAACAGGCTGTGGTGAGTCAGAGAGAAGTTTTGAGGGAAAAGTTTTCCTTATGTTACCCCCACACGTAAGTTGCCCTAGACACTTCCTTAGCTGGGATTTGGAAAAATGTGGTGAGAAGAAACTGACCTAGAATATTATCAAATATCTCAGAGGCAGATAATCCAAAGGTTGTTTCCATATAAAATATTTCTAGTACCAGGAGATCTTTTCATTAAACGGTATTGTTGCAGGTAGATGTGCAGAGCTGTTAAGTAATGTACATTGGGAGAAGATCATGCTTTGTTTTAAGAGTTTAAGATCAGTCTATGTTTTTTTTCATTAAAAAGGCTTGTTGAACAGCGTTATGCTTTTGTGGTTTTAGGTCAGTGACCCAGTGGCTGCTGAGTTCAGCCTGAACACCCAGATGTTCCTCCTCTCCAAAAAGACGCTGTGGCTGTCTGACGGCTCGATGGGCTTTGGGCAAGAAAGTGACGTTGCTTTCTCAGAAGGTATAATTGTGCAGAGATCATGCACATTTAATTTGTGTTCCACACTGTCAGGATCTTGTTGCTGTCTAGGAGTAAAGGGTGTGTGCTTGTTACACTAAGCTTCTCGACAAGGCTTTGTTAGCTCAGCCTCAGAGCTGTGCTGAGTGCTCAGATGTGCAGATGTGAACTGTGTGCACTCTTTGCAGGTGATATCATATACGGCCGGGTGATGGTGGACCCAGTGCAGAATTTGGGTGACTCCTTCTACTGTAGCATCGAGAAGGTTTTCCTCTGCACAGGAGCTGATGGATATGTACCCAAATACAATCCATCCAATACTGAATATGGGTGCCTTGCTGATTCTCCATCCCTTCTGTACAGGTTTAAGATTGTGGTAAGTGCTCTAATTCTGTGAGGATGCAGAGATATATATATATATATATTAATTTTTTTTCTAACTTGTCTTTTACCCAAAACCCAACTGTTCTTTAAAATGTTCTCAACAGCACCAAATTTTTGACTCGAGCTCCAGGCTAACATGAACTGATGGAGGCAGTATCTTGCCTTTTCCCTCGTGGTTCTATTCTTTATCTTTCTGGGAACTACTTTCAGTAAGAGTTTGACCTAAGTTAGAGTCCCAAAATAGACTTTTTCTCTGCATTGACTTTATCCACAGACCACAGAGAGAATTTCAGGAGACATGCAAGTGAGGGATTGTAATTTGTTTCGTGTTTAACCACCCAAAATCTAGTGTATATGCAAAGTTAGTCATCCAGGTTGCCCCTGTAGTCCATAGGGAAAGGGAAATACACTTAAAGTTGGCTTGGATAATCCCATTTCCTTCCTGAAAATAACTATAGAGTAACCCCAGGTAACTGCAGACCTCATGCCCAACTTTTAGAGTTAACTTTAGTATGATTATCTAATAAGCTAAACAAATTTATGTGACTGTCTGTTAAGGAAATGAAATGTAGCTTCTTTAGTCTGGGAAATAGATTTCTTACTTTCATTTCAGACCACATTTATGTATCCTTTTTATTTAAGAAGTGTAGCTATGGTTGTTCTCTAGTTTTACCCTTTTATTCCAGAAAAGCAAGAGATTAAATAGAAGTCAGTACAAGTCAGATGGGACCACAACTGCTTCTAATAGCTTTTCTCTTGTAGTAGTATTTCCCTAGACTGCATAAATTAGCATGCTTAAACTGCACAATTTATACATTGCAAGTAAATACTAAAACTGTTTTTTCTCAAAGAAATAAACCTGTGCTTTACAAACTTTTTTTCCCTTCCATGCAGGACAAAGCTCAGCCAGAGACACAAGCCACAAGCTTTGGAAATGTACTTTTTAATGCAAAACTTGCAATAGACGATCCCGAAGCAATTCCATTAGTTAAACAGCCAGGCTCTGATGGATTCAAAGTAGACTCAACTCCTCTGTTTCAGGTATGATTTCTGTAGCTTAGTGGCAAGACTACTGAACCAAGGAAGAAACACTTGCACAAGTATTGTTGTTAACAATAAGTCAAATTGAAACCAACAGAAAGATTTATTCTGATTTTAGTGGCAATCAAACACAATTATAGATGCCTAGAAACTTCTAGATATAAAATCTGGAACACTTATTCAAGTATTTGTGTTGGAATACTCTTGTTTTTTTCTCTTGTATAATTCCACAGGCTAACCAGAAATTATGCAAATTATTCTTGTACATTTCTTTTAAGAAGTTAATAAGATTCTTGTTGCACAGCATTGTTTTATTGCTTCCCATCTCACTTCTCAAAGACAAAAAATTAAAAATCATAAGCATTTGTAGTAATCTTCATCAAAATCAAGTTGATACTTGGCATTTTCTGTACAGTTCTTTCCTTGCAAACTTGCACACTGTGAAGCACTGGAAAGCCTAAAAATTGACAACTAAAGGATGCAACTACTTCTTAAATATATATAACCCTTCAGTTGTGTGCATTCAGCTATTTCATCTCTATAACCCAGCCAAAATTTCTCTCTTCACTATTTGTCTCTAGTATTTGCAAAACTGCATGCACAACTCAAGTGTATAAATTAGTAGGAAAAATATGAAAGAGACTTTGATTTTTCTCCTGGCTACTTCAGAATTAAAGGTCCCGTTGTAAGCAGTAGAGTATTTAACAAAGGCCTACTTAAAAGTATAAAAAGTGTTTCTAATTTGCCCCCGGGAAAATGGAATCTCATTTTTTACATGAAGAATACATTTCTATGTATTCCAATGCCATGATTTTTGGTCCTCTTCCTGTCCAAAAAGTGAGAATATGAAGAAAGTATATCCTGAAAAATACTTGGAAAAACAGGAGTTAAATAGAAAATGTGTTATTTTCCTAAATAACAAAACTGGGCTGCAACCATTCAAATTAACAGGTAGTATCTTTAAGACAATATTCAGACTAGACTACTGAACCTTGTGGAAGCCAAATCTGGTACGTATCCAGGAAAGATGAGTAAAATTGAAGGACAGTAGTGTCATCTCATACAGGTTGCAGGGACCCATGCCACCCAGCATGGATTAAGTTTAGAGGGACCTGTGGATATTGATTGTTCCAACACCCTGCTCAAAGCAGGGTCACCCAGAGCAGGTTGCCCCAGACCATGACCAGTTGTCTGTTGAACATCTCTGTTGAAGGAGACTCCACAGACTCCCTGTTCCAATGTTCAACCTTGCAGTAAAGAATTGCTTTCTTATGTTTAGATGGAATTACAGCTAGGGCCTAATCACTTGGTAGGTTGGGCTTGGAAAATCCTCTTCTGTGGCCCATCCACAGCTAAAGTTACTTTAGATGGCTTTTAGTGCTAATAGCACCAAAACCATGCCAAGGCCATAGCCTTCTTCATCTGCACTTGGTAGCCACAGAGTCTGACTGTGGAGAGGAATGGAGACTAAACCCTCTGAAAATTTTGGCAGAAAATACAACTCTTCTGATGCACATTAGCACATAGTCAGGAGTTTTCTGTGCATGATTTTGAAAGTGCTTGTCCAGGCATTCAGTTCAGAACAGAGACTGATTTCCTCTGCATTTAGTGCTGTCCAGATTTAGTGTGTGTGTGTTTAAATACAAAAAATGTTTCTTTCCAGGTGTCTTTGGGTAGGGAGTGGTATGTCCATACAATCTACACCGTGCGTTCCAAGGAGAACGCTAACCGCGGAATCGGCAAAAGAAGCGTGGAGCACCAGTACCACTCGCTCCTCAGTGCTGGGAGCCCAGGAGCATCCACACAGAGAAGGCAGAAGAGGGGAGTTGAGCAGGCCCCAGAGCTTGCCAGAGACATTGGAGTGGAGAGCAACCGAGGAACGAACATACAGCACATAGCCCTGGATCGCACCAGCAAGAAACAGGTGCCTCAGAGGGAGGTTGCACTCAATGGTGTTCTCCCCAGGGAACTGTATAACCAAAGTGCAGGAATCAGCTTAGTCACAATCATTGGTGGAGCTGCTGCCATTCTTCTTGCCATCTGCTTAATTGCAATTATCATTTTGCTGCTAAAATGGAAACGAAATTCTGACAAGAAGGAAAGCACAAACGAGTCAGGCAGCAATGAACCAATGATGCTACCACATAATTACAGCCATGACAGCTCAGAGGTTTGATTCCAAGACCACAGTATTCAAGCCAGAGTGTCCAGAGTGCCTCATAAAAACTCTTGAACTGCACATTTTTAGCAGCAGATAATGGTGACTCATGAGAAGCGTGTTTTTAAATGTACTTGAAATTTGTTATCCTGAGCTCTTACTGCCATTATCAACAACAGAAGAAGCTGAATGAAACCTCCCACTTTGCTTGAAAGGAAATGTCCCTGATGTCCCCATACCATGCACTAATTTTTAGCAGCAATTCAAGGGACTCCATTGTAAGGGAGAGATTATTGTTGTGGTTTTGTATTTTCTGACATTTCAAAAGAATAAAAGAAGCTGAACAAAGGTGCTATATATCCTGTCTGCAATAAGAGAGGAGATCTCTTTCTTCAGAAACACATAATACTTGAGAGGAGGGATCCTCACACTCTACTGTAGAATTTTGTACTGTTTCTCACAAAGAACTCAATGTCTACAAATAGTTTGAGAGGTGATGGAATGCCTTAGGCGTGGATTCTCCGTCCTGTAAGTTTTTGACTTCACTTAATCTGTACCAGTATTTTTTTTATTTTTGTTTTTACTTACACGTGACTGAACTTTTTCAAAAGACAGCTAGATTATACAGCATAGCATTATAAACAGTTGCATGTCACAGGATCCAATACATGCTCTTTCCTGCAAATTCCTATTCATCTATTTAATCTGAATATTTTTTTTTTATTTATGTTTATATAAGGCTGAAGAATGCCACAAATCCAGAAAAAAATTTTGGTTTTCACTAAAACTGGATGCTTATGTCCTCTTAAGTTTATAATGGATCATGGAAGTGTTGTAAGGTAAATTTTATTTCTTAGTGCATGTCCACTGCTGAGAAATGCAAGCATTAGTATTTCTGTACCTAGAGAAGATGATAGTTAGATTCAAAATGCAGAGGACAAGGTTCTGCTGAACTGAGCCTAGGAATCATGATATTGAATCCATCATAGTTAGTTGTCATACTAAATAATAAAAAGAGAAGAAAAAATTAGCCTTTGATTGAATCAAGTAGTATTTATTGCTGTGTAATCATAGCACATTTTGACAAACATGCTGGGTCATTGTTGGGCATTTTTTAGCGTGTGACTTCTTCTGCAGGAGTAATTCTAATTTTCTCTCAACATTCTTGATTTAGGTAACAGGACAAGTTTGGATCAGCAGTGTCCTGTGTCAGTTTTTATCCAGACACAACCTGTTCTGTCCCTGTCAAATCCTTGGCTGTGTAACCTTCAGGAAACCGTCCCTTTTGTCACACTAGCATTTTATGTAAGTCCTTTAAGTCATAGTATTGTAGGATCGTCTGGCTCAGAAGAGACCTTCAAGATCATCTAGGTCCAGCCCCACAGCCATGGGCAGGGAGACCTTCCACCACACCAGGTTACTCAAAGCCCCATCCAATCTGACCTTGAACACTTCCAGGAATGAGGCATCCAGAACTTCCCTGCACAATCTGTGCCAGTGCCTCAACACCCTCACAGCAAATTTCCTCCTATGTAAATCCACTGTCTTTCAGAGGGAAGTCATTACTCCTTGTCCTATTTTTACATCCTCTTGGGAAAAGTCCCTCCACAGCTCTCTTGTAAACCCCTTTCAGGGACTGGAAGGTGCTCTAAAGTCTCCCCAGAACCTTCTCTTGGCCAGACTAAAAAACCCCAGCTCTCTCAGCCTGTCTTTATAGGGGAGGTGCCACAAACCTCTGATCATCTTTGTGGCACTCCTTCGGACTTGCTCCATCATATCCATGTCTTTCCTATGTTGGAGGCCCCAGAGCTGGATGCAGCGCTCCAGGTGGGATCTCAGAAGAGCAGAGTAGAGGGCAGAGCCATCTCCTTCACCCTGCTGGCCCCAGTGCTTTGGCTGCAGCCCAGGATATGTTGGCTTTTGGGCCTGGGAGTGCACATTGCCTGTCATGTCCCTCCTCTCATCTACCAGCACTCCCAAGTCTTTCTCAGCGGGGCTGCTCCTAATCCATTCTCTGCCCAGCCTGGATTTGTGCTTGGGATTACCCTGACCCAGGTGCAGGACCTTGCACTTGGCCTTGTTGAACTTCATGAGGTTTGCCCACCTCTCAAGCCTGCCCAAGTTCCTCTGGATGCAATCCCTTCCCTCCAGCATGTCAAGCACACCACAGCATGGCTGGGTGTCATCTTGCTGAAGGTGCCCTCCATCCCACTGTCCATGAGATTGTCAAACAGCACTAGAGTCAATGGAGTTCTCAATAGAGTTGAACTGCATAAAATCTGAATTAGGATGTTGAGACCTTGCTGAAATATCTCTTCCCTTCCACCACCACCATCTTGTGGTGGTGGGTAGAGGCAGTCCCCAGCACACGGCGTTTGGTGTTCCAGGGATCAGGCTGCAGAGATCAGTTAGCAGAGCAGGATGCAGTTTGAAAGCAGCCTGGAACACAATGCTGCCTCTGAACTTTAAAAAAACATATGTCCATCCAGAAGGCCAGAAGGCTTCCTGGCCTGGTTGTGGGCGTCAGTCAACACAGATAGACCTGACCTAGTAATTGTGCATAGTTGTCCTGTAAGCCATAAAGACTCAGGTACATGAAGCCCTACTAGCCTAGGGATATCTGTGCTGTGATTCAAGGTACAGTGTGAATATGCCCACAGAGAGACTCATGCTGGTATCTCTTGCACTGATTTGTGTTGTTATGACTTCATTCATTTAAGAGGATTTCATCAGCTTTTCACAAAATGAGTCAGGTCAGGATCTGTCCTACCTTATCTAGGGTTTCTGAAGATGGTGATTAGACAGCTTAATTTAAGGATGTTTGCAGCACCCAAAGGGTCAAACTCCACTACTGAACTCTTGCAGTCATCTTTTATTTTAATTAATCCAAGTTCTAGCCTGAAACAATTATCCATAAGCCATGGCCAATGCTTCAGACCTTTCCCCCCATCACCTGACATCAATTTGCTCTTGTAATGAAGTTTCTGGTTTTGTGTTCCATGTATTAGGTGTGCAAGATTGATCAAAGGCTTCACCCACAGATGCCTTTTATATTTAGTAAGTTCACCACTAAGTTGCAAATGTACACTAAGATCAAATTTGCCTTTGTGCCTATGTGTGACATCACTATGAGAAAAGCAGAATTTTTCTCCTAGAACCTGCATGTTTGGATTATATCAGCCAATGATTCGACAGTAGAATGGGACACATGTAAATAATAGAACATTCTAATATTTATCAAATGCTTGTTTTGTATAAGCAGAGATGATCTTTTTAAAAAATATATATATAAAATACAGAAATCAGGTGTTTATCAGTAGAGCTGTTTTCTGCTTTTGAATGTTACCAGATCAAAATATCATTAAAAGTGCTTGCAGTCAAAATATTTTTTTAATTCTTACTTGTTTTTATAAAATCGTATCAAAACTCATATGTTCTACAAGCCAAATATTTAGCCCAGTAAACAACTTGATCACTGCTTTGAACAGTGTCTGATTAAAACTTTGTGAAATATTTAGGTTGATGGGGATAATCAGACTAATGCTTTTGTAATTATAGTGCAAAATGATGATAACAAAGAAAACAAACACTGAAAAGTTGGACAAGCATGAGTAAGATTTGTGAGTCAGATACCAAAGTCCTCTTCATGGGAAAAAAATTGCCATGTTTTCAATAAAGCATGCTGGATTTGTCCCATTCTTAAGAAACTGGATTTTTTACAATTCGGTGAACTATAAATACATCTGTAACAGCATGCTTTTCTTTTTATTATTATGGCTTCAAGTTTTCAGATTTCAGTAAGATGTTTTGGGAGCTTATTAACATTTTTCCTTTTACTTAACAAGTGGCCTTGTTTATACTAACCTGAATAAGTGCCTCGTTCCCAGTGATGTGCACAAATATTTTAATATTTATCTATCCAAGCAATAAACTGAGTATATTTTATATATATATATTTAATCTATTTCCAGATTTTGTATTCAATCCTCTTTTCCCTGGCAATGCTTATTCTGCTAGCAATAATACCATTTGTTTAATCATTTATACAATAATTACTCTGTTTAAATTTGTTATCAAGCTGTCATATTTATTTGCAACAACTTTTTGCTGATGTCTATGGCTGTGATATTTGGCATTTGTATCAGGAAAAAATAAAATTACTTCTGTTTGGTTACTGATCTAAAGTTTGTGTATAATTATCATGCTCTGGAGAGAGGTCAGAAATGAAGTGTTATGAAAAACTTAATTTGTCACATCAGTGGAACACAAAGTGCCTGTGTTTGCAGTAAATCTCACTGCTTTGTTCCTCAGTTGATTGTTTTCTGGTCATGAAGGGTTCAGCACAGGGCTTGTTCTTTAATCTTCGTGGTTGCACTCATGGCTCAGAGAGGGGTTTCTCTTTCAATTCCAGAATATCAGAAATCTCTAGATACCTGCAGGTCCTTGGTAGGCAGGATTGCCATGTTCCTGTGTGCTGCTGGCAGGCTTTATTTTGTTTTAACAAGAGAAAGTGACTCTGCAGGGAGCAGTTCCCTTGTTCCTGTAAAGCCAGTGTTGCTTCTTGTGACAGGTCATCAGATTTTATTTTTTTTTTATTGGCAAATGTATCACTGATAGATGTAGACACATCTGAAGGACTATGATGCAGAAAGAAAAAGCCACCCTGAACTTTTCCCTTCTCACCCACCCTTTGTAAGCACTGACCTCTGACTTCTGTGTGAATTTAAGCAATCACTTAACTCCTTCACTGTCAGAAAGGCCATATTTCATGGCTGCTTACACGAGTGACACAATATACTTATCAATTTACCTTGTCCTAGGGAAGGACAAGCCTGCAGGCAGT
The DNA here is from genome assembly GCF_028018845.1 of Melospiza georgiana. Lineage (NCBI taxonomy): Eukaryota > Metazoa > Chordata > Aves > Passeriformes > Passerellidae > Melospiza > Melospiza georgiana. The sequence continues at coordinate 56,590,241 of NC_080431.1, read as the reverse complement.
GATTCCTGATTTGCTACCTGTATTCCCTTCTGCCACCTGAACTTGCTTATGTGGATCATGCTCAGCAGATACTCAGTCTGAGCTGAGAAACCCTGTGTCATATCTGTGAGCTCTGGGTTGGGGTTCCTGCCAGGGATAATCAGACTGAAAGAGTTTCTGTCCTGCTCCCAGTATAAATAGCTGTATATGATATAAATTAATAAAGAGTCTGGTCCCAGAAGTATGGCATTATCAATAAATCAAAGGGCATTAATTTCCCACTCCAAGATCATCCACAGCCATCAAGTCATGTCCATACACATTCATGATCACACCCATTTTGGCACTTAGTGGAAGAATTTTGGTACTCCTGAGGTGTTCAAGCATGTCTCAGCAGGTCCTGGATGACTTTCATTTAAAAGCCCAAGCATAGTCCAATTTCAGCATCTCTGTGAGTTGGGGTTTTTTAGTGTATCCTCACCGTCTTTTGGAAAAATGACTCAGCTCTTGCCCTGAAGGAATTCAACTCATCCCATGCAGTGCTTTAGCTTTGAAAGCTGTTCCATAAATTACTCTCAAGGTTGCCTGCTTGAGTTTGGGGAGGTTTATTATTTACTTCAGGTGGTATAATTCATTCAGAATTTATCTTGCACCACTTTGCTTTGGTAAGTAACCCCTGACTTTCACTGAAACTGAAGCAGACAGCTGGCAGATTCTTAGATGGTACACCTTGTTTCATTTCCCGGCCAATACTCCAGCATGTGCTGGATTCCTCTTACCCTCTGTTACCTGCAGTTTCGTGATACAAGTTCTCCTGTGTGTAAGTTCACATGTAGAGCATAAATCTGTAGCTGTCCAAGTAAAAGTGCTCAGGTTAAACCAGTGCAACCAGAAGATCATGCGTAACAATTGTCATCTTGAGCGTGTTTTTGACCACTTCTGCAGCAAAACTTCTTATTCAGCATGGAAGGCAAGAGGAGGCAGTCTGGGTAAGTGGGTGTTGTACCTCCTCTTTGACAATGTATTACTTTCCACTTTTCTCTTACTCTCATTCCGCCCCCCAAACAAAAAAAAAGGCATACAATGGAACTAAATGATGCAGCAAATGACAAACAGGATGATAAAAGGTAAGGAATCTTCTTCATCATGAGGAGATATTAAATAAATAAAATTCTCTTCTACTCTTCAGCCTTGGAGAGAATTACCTAAGGGAGAGTATGATGGGGTTACATTAAATCCTGAATCACAGTCAGAGAGACTGTGAGTACAGAGCAGTGATTCACTGTTTTTTGTAATATTTTAGAGAGGTTCCACACAATAGAATTTGCTGGCAACAAGAATGAAAGTAGTCAATAACCATACAACCTAAAATTAAATTTGCAAGACTCATTACTGAAGGATGACATGCATACCATACCAAAAAACACCAGAAGGGAAATTCATGGAAGAAAAGTCAATTGAAATCAGCTTTTTTGTATCAATAGCTTGCTCAGAAATGGACTAAGAAAAGCCAGTAGGATTCAGGAGAAGAATCAAGCTATTCATCTTCTCTTTCCTTTCTGTTCCCTAAAACTCCACTCCAGGCACTGCCAGACCAACCCAGAAGAGCCACTCTAAGCCCTAACAGCTGTACAAAGATCACCAGCCCTAGACTTGGAATTGGTAATTTAAAGTACAAATACCATAGTCTGCCTTACTGATTTTGTTTTTCTTGGAGTAAAAGAGGAATGCAAGTTTTCATTTTTCAGCTCCCTAGGCCTCTAACAGCTGATTCACCTGCACCTGAAATCTGCCTAAACCTCCTGCTGAGGACTGCTTGGAATGGCAGCAGGATCCAATAGCCTTTTCCTGGAGCATATCCTGTGAAGGCATATGATCTGGGCAGAATGAGGTAAAGCATTTGGAGTGAGGAACTTGAGGGCCAAGATAAAAGATACTGTTGATGATTTTATTTACCTTATAAACATGCTCCATTTATTCTCTGCTGTTTGTACCAAAAGGTTAAAATAATATTCCTTAGGCTCTCAAGTGTCTCTTTCACTGCTATATTTTTTCTTATGTTTCTAATGGCACCAGAATGATCATGACAAGAAAGAAACATAAATACCTAATTCTTTAAAAGTAATAGCTCATGGGAATGTGGCTGGGCTCTGCTTCCATTTCTTGGCAAGACACCTGGATTTCAGTGCAGCAAACTGCACTGTGCCCTTACAGGGACTGGTCCCCAGTGTTGTCAAGCCCGTGAAACTAAGGCAGGAGTGTGATCTGGCTAATTGTTCAGAATAAAAAAAAACCTCTGGGGACAAAATGATGTTGTTATATCAGGAAGTTGGCTTCATAGGTGTCATCCAATGCCCACATCTCATGACACAGACCATCTCATCTGTAGTGTGCCTTCCACAGTCTTCTGGAGACAATTCCTGGTGTTCTGTTGTCAGGATTTTGAAACACTCTCTCCCAGTGCGAGGAAAGGAAAGATTTGGATCCACCCTCAAAGAGCTGGAGAGACTTGTAATGGCTTTATGGACATCAGCAGTTGCCCATGCATCACACAGTCAGCATCTTTCATCTGCCCAGGATTTAGCAGACGTGCCCCATGGTGCCCTTAATATCCCAGGCAACCCTAATTTATCAGAGTGTGCAGTACAGCACAGGGACTCTGAGGGCTCCTTTGCAAGGAGACTTCTTCCATCACAGGTTGTAATGTCAAACACAACATTGCCATGCTGCACAGGAGATGTGTATGTCACATCTTCCAGGATATCAGTAGCAAAAGGCTGAGCAGAGCACATTGACTTCACCTGGACTCCTCTCACATCCTAACTCAGGTGAACTTTAGTAACAAGGTCCAATAAAAGCCCCTTTGTGGAAAGTATCATGTTGGTCATAGTCACCTAGGATTTTCTGAACACAAGTGTGACAGAGAAGTGCAGTTCTTAGTGCTGATTAAGGGTCTTGGTTATGGGAAAAGTTTAGTTTGTCAGCAGTGATTCTCCACACAGCATGCTGTGCGCTGAGACCTAACCCAGCTGCAGGAAGCAACCCAGAGGGGTGCATGCCTGAAGCTGTTTTGTTACTAAATTGTTATTAACCTGGCTGGCACCTTAAAAAAGGTGAGTTTCAGAGGCAGAACCCACTTCTTGTTTGTATGTAACCAGGCTGCATGTGAGCAGTCCAATACCTGCTTTCTCTAGCAGAGTTTTTTCTTGAACTTGTTGGGTATTTAGATGGATTTTCTGAGAAGTTCACATTCTGTTTTCAGACATTAGACTGTGTGCACACCTCCTGCAACAGTTGGGGCACTCATTTATTACTCTTTCCTCAGCTGTGGTGATTTCTCTACCCTGCAACCCTACCCTCAGAACAGGACCACTCATAAGAGCTTCTGTCCAAGCTATTTTACTTGGTACACTACTGCTTAGCTTTTCCTTTCCAATTTGGCTCTGAAAATGAAGGTGCCAGGGAAATATTTCACCCCCAGGAAACTTCAATTTCCTCAGGAACTGCATTTGTTATCTGTAACATCGCTCTGAATGGTAAATGTGAGGCCAACAATTCGAAAAAATTCTTGCCGCATTTTGGCATTGCCTGTAGTTCACATCTGGGACTGCCAGCTGTGGTAAGATGCATTTCCCCAGTCTTCTCAAGAAGTGCTAGGGAGTTATATTTGCTAGAAAATGTTTGTTTTCAAAGCAGGATTACAACATCTGTACATGAGCACACAAACACACCGACACACAATATGTTTTTATTAATATATAAATTTTATATCGATTTTATAATGTGTTTTAAACATACATGTACGTAGAGTAGTATCTTTATATAATATGTAATAGATACTGATATACGTAAATTGTAGATATTTTATGAGTATGTCTATTTTTTTTATTGTATAATACAAAAATTTTAATGTATTTGGAATTCCTCAGATAAGATCACAAGGATGAAGTGTTACAAGGTGGGAAGCAGAATTCAGGGTGTATTTGCCTCGAAGGAATCACAGCAGCCAGACCCACAGTCAAAACCTGAGAATGCACATCCCAGAGCCTTGGGGTCAGGGAGACTGATTAGATACACTCTCCTGGAGTCCAAAATAGGCAACCAGGTGGCATTCTGGACTGTCTCCCTGATGGGGACCAGCAGTTGTACTGGGACCAGCAGCTGCAGTCTATACCCTCAGCTTTTGAGCTTCTCATTCCTGGACTGCTGCAGGATGCCAAGAAGAAGCACAACCATTCATTCCTTCAAAATACCTCATGTTTGGAGATCAGCAAGTAAATGCATTGAGAAAATCAGAAGTTAAACTACAGAAGTTTTCCAAAGTCCATCCTTCCTCTATTTATTTCATGTCAAGATGCTGCAGCACCAGAACTTCTGCATCCCAAGAACCTGCAGTGCGGGGCAGGAAACCTGTAAGGCTTGGCAGCAGCTTCCCCTTGTGCCCCTCTCCTGAGCTGTGGGCTCTGGGCTCCCCTTCCGTGACTGCGGTGAGCTGCTTATAGTCCCTCGTTGGCAGAGTGACCTGGAAGGGCTCCCAAAGGGGGGGAATGCAGCAGGCTCAGTGCAGAGGCTCCCTCAGTGAGCGTGTGTCCCCAGCAGCCCATGACAGGGGATGCTGCCTGCCCTGGGCCACCTGAGACCTGTCTCCCTGCTCCCTAGACATTCTAAGGGAGTCATTTTCATCTGGTGAAGGTATGAAGTTAAAAGCAAATCCACTGCCCAGGGAAGGAGGGTGCTTGGCTGCTGAACAAAGAAGGGCTGTCTGCTGTCAGACGCTGTCCAAGATTTCTCAAAGGGAACAACAAAAGTGCCGCTTTATTCCCACGGGATGTGAGCCTCAGCTCCTTGGTGGCTCCTGGCAGGAGGGGTCACTGTGGTCCTGCTCAGCCCAGCCCTCACCACCCCCCTGGAGCAGTGTGGTTCTCATTAAAGGAGCTGTGGCTATTCGTTGTGGAAGGAAGTGCAAGGAGAGCTCAAGAAGAGGAGTTTCCTACCTGGTGAGTCCCCGGCTGTACACAGGGCTTTTCCTGCTGCTGCCTCCCAGGGCACAGGGAACCTCTTGCTCCTCATAGAGGGGTGGGTCAGAAAAGAGTGTTAAATCTGTGCTTTAAAGAAAAGCAGGCAGGCCAAGAGGGTGCCCCTGCAGACTAAAAGGGACCTGCTTGTGGTAAGAGTTGCACAAAGCCTGATTAAATATTCAGAAAGGTCTTAATTTGATGACTTGCGAACACACAGTTCTATAATTTATAATTCATTTCTTTGGAGTTTTTGCTTCATAACTCTTTTAGCAAATGTAAATTAATTCTCATTTTTTCTTGGTACTATCTCCCGTGTATCTGCACTTTAAAGGGAAACTGTCAGGGCTACTTTTATCTTCCTTATATGGTTCTTGATTAACTGATCGTACTGTGTGAATTTTATTACTAAAAAAAACCAACCAAACAAACAAAAACCCAAACAAATAAAAGAACAACCCAGGAAAAAAGGCATACCTGCACTTTGCAAATTTTATAAAAATATTACAATGTTATTTTCCAAATTCTAGTAAAATCAGCCCTTATGGCACCAATGAATCACACTGCTAAAATAAGGAACAGAAATAGCCTTCAGAATCCATACAATGATTAACAGCAGAGAATTATCAAATTGAGTCTGGCTTGGGTTTAGCTGTCTTCTTTCTCCTGTATCCTTTTTCCCTTTACTGCAGCTCCTTTCAATTCCTTTACTGCACTTGCTGGATGAAAATGTTGAAAACATGCCACCTTCTGTTCTTTTCAGCTATTGCACAGCCCAAAGAAAATTTATAACCCCTGGAAACTTGTGTAAAACGTGCACACCTGTGCACAGATGCAGGCACACATGCTCATGTAAACCTACATATGCACACTTCTCTGAAATCCCTCTGAACTATCTAAATCTCTTTGCTCACAGCCTTTTCTTTAGTTACAAGGTTTGCACTCCAGCTGTTGGAGCAAATGTGCTCACTAAAGGGTTTTCAAGGAAACCAGAAATTAGGCCAATTCTGACCACTGTCACTGAAAAGTAAAGAGAGATGAGGAAAGTAAGACTTCATCCAGTCTCTTTAATGGCTGCAATGAATGAAGATCTCTATCTGCTTTTTAAAATTCTTAATTTTATCTCCTTTACCTGCAGGTACACACCCACATGTACCTATTTCCCTTCAGAGCTGCTCTGGGAAAATCTCCCTCTTCTCATTTCACTGATGCAGGAATGCTGAAGAGCTTTGGATAGAGCACCCTGGGTATGCTTACTTGCACACCACAACAAAAAAACAGTGGTGTGGGGGGGTGGAAACTGCTCCAGCCACACAGTTCTGCTTTTGTTCTTCTTGACTTTCAACACTAATTTTTGTCTGGCTGATTATTCCTTTTCTCAAAAAAATAAAACTCACAATACCCCAATTAGAAACGCCACAAGGGAATTTTCTATGCCACAACTCTTCCACAAGTTTATCCCATTCATTTAGTCTTCTGTTATTTCAAATACAGCTCAGCATTACGGGTATGAGCAGATTATTCCTCTGCATAGATTTTTTCTACCCATGTTTCTTCTATTGCCATTTAAGGAGTCTTCAGAACTAAAGACAAACTTGGACTTTGGCAAGGCCAGGCTGACTCTCCAAATTCCAAGGTATGAGAAATGCTTTATTTTCTTTTCTCTAATCACTAAGGAATATGCTTCTTTCCAAGCAGCTAGGGCTGTGTTCTGAGGTCCTAGATTGTTTTCACTCTGGAGTCTGCCGTGGAAAAACAGGAGATAATTCTGTGTTAGGTGGCAGAGGTGAGGGCAGGGGGATGCACACAGCAACATAAATGGTGTTTGTGGGCCACCTCTGCAGGCAGATGGGGGGGGAGTCAGAGTACCTCTCGAGGCTGCAGAAAAGGGAGGAATGCCTTCTGCTTTATCTGAATTTGTATGAGGACTGTTTTCCTAAGTGCATAGCTGCATTCTTCTGTATCTACCTACCCCTATTATCTTGCTTTTATATGGTGTTGCACTGCTCCATGTAGTGGATCCTGCCTGTCTGACTCCTTAGAGAGGCACTTTCAGATATCTCAGTTACAGATAGGGTTATTTATTCTTTAAGGGCATGGTAAATATAATTAACACAGTCTTCACTTTTACTCTAACTCCCACCTCAGAAGGGCTATCTGCAGACTGTAAAGAGGAATAAGCAGTAAAATAAATATCCTCAGAAAGTTTTTTTTTTTGTGTTTTCTTAACCTCAGAGATATATGTTATGACAGAGAAGCCAAAGACTCTCTCTGCCTCTTCCTTTTTGCCAGAAAGGTGTTAGCATTGCTAAGCAGCTGGTCTTTTATCACAATACCTTAAGGCACTTTAACTTCTATTAGAAGTGAAGTTAGTCCTCTGCCTGCTGTGAAATAGGGGCATCTTAAAGATGGTTTAAAGTAATCTTTCACCCTCCCTTCTAGTTCTAAGTGGAATTTAGCTGGAACAGAGAATAGGGGCCCCATGTTTTCAAGGCATCTGTTTTCCCAGATAAGCTCTTGACTCTCAGGGAGTGGGAAGAGTGTGCTGCAGTAAATCAGAAACTCCATAAGGTGTGCAGTGGGGTCAAACTTCTGAGTGCACTAATCACCCCAGAAAAGACTCAAATGAGATAAGCCTTGTACTTGGCAGCAAACTGTGGTGGTCAGCACAAACCTTTTCATCTACCTTGCACAATCTAATGCCATGAGGCTGATGCACCTGGGCAGAGCAAGGGGTTCATGACTGGCCCTGAACTGTGCTGCCAACTGAGAGCACTGATCTTGTAAAAACTTACCCTGAAAAGTTGATTTGAGCAACATTGCTTTTGCTGGTTCATTTCTTTGCAAAATGAGAGATCAAGCAAGCTGGACACAAACCTGGACTTGTATCTAAACAAGGTGGTTTCAGAGACAGGTGAGTAAAGGTTGTGATGCCAAGAGGTGGGCAACTCTCAGTATTCCAAAGTGGATCCCAGCAGAGGTGTCTCAAAAAATAACAATTGATTCTGAACTATCAGTGGGTTTCCTGGGACTTGTTTGGAGAGTGTTGTCCTATTTTCTCTTGTTTGTTTGTTTGTTTGTTTGTTTACATACAAATGTTTAGGCACTACTTGGAATGAACAAGGATGGAAACCCTCCTTTCAGTAACTCAAAATGCTTTTTAAAACACACTTAGCTGAGTTGACAGCCACAGGGCTCAGATCCACAGCCCGTGTAGGAGCATCCTGCGCTGTGGAGAGGAACCAGAGGGAGATGTTAATCGGGAGCTGACTCCCCGTTTCTCCAGGCACCAGTGTGGGAGGTGGACACCTGGGGTCTCGGAAGGCAGGGCTGGCACTTGCCCAGTCCTTCAGGAAACCTGCTCCTTGGTGCAGAGCACAGCTGCCACTGGATGGCACCAGGGCTCCGTGCGTGTGTGCTCCCCTCCAGCCTCCCCGAGCCATGCCAGCCATCGCTGGGATAAGGGATGCTTTCCAAACAGGCTCAGCAGGACTCGGGGAGCGAGCTGATGGGGGAAATTATAGATGGGAAAATGCTTGATGCTGTCACAGCTAATATTTTTAAAGGGTCAAATGATCTTTTATGGTGTAACTGAGATGGGAATGTTCTGCAGAGTACTTTATGCTCCTATCCAAACAAGCTGCTATTTCCAAATAATCACATAGAGAACAGGTGTGGAGTACACGGATAGAAGGAAAAGCTTTTTCTTTTTTTTAACTATATTGTTGCAAATCTTCCTTCTTGCTGCTTCAGGCTACAGTAGCAGCAGTATACAAATACTGCAGGATGTGCAGATTGTGGCTGCAAGATTCCATGTCCTAAAGGATATTGACATCCCAAATGTGAGCCAGGTCAGAGGCATTAATGCTGCCACTGTGAGTCAACACTTTTTGATCCCTCAGAGGAGAATGTATGCAGCAAACTTATGGCAGATATTTATAGAATAATGTACAAGTTAATACTCTTCTCCAGAGCCACTGGAGCTGGGCTTGCTGCCTAAATGTGCATCTGCAATGTACTTACTGAAGCCAAAAAGCTTTGCAGAAGTCATCAAAGAAAAGGGAGCTGTTTGGAAATTTAGGGATCCATTACATTATGTTGTAATTCTTAATGATCTCTGATGACTGCATCTTTATTTATTTATCTATCACTGCTTGGGCAGAAGTGTAAAAGCCCATGAAATAGGAGCCAGCCCCAGATATAAAGAAACTGCTGCTGGTGAGGCCGTGCTGATTTTTGCCTTTTTCTTTTGTGTGCTCTCTGTAGTTTTTCACAATATATTTGTAGCCTATAGTATTAGTGGCTAGTTTTTCCAGTAGTTTTCCATGACCTTTCCCTAGGCAGAAAGACAAAACACATTCCAAGGGCATCCATCTTATGTTGGTTCTCCCAAGAACCAAGGTCAAAAAACAGCTCTTCAAGACACATTTTCATCAACAAAGCACAGTTAGTACCAAGAAGGGGGCTCCAGAAAAGAAGGGGGAATTGATGAAAAAGGCATCCCTGGTGGCAGCAAGGGATGAGAAAAGCCTGGAAGGCAGAGCACTGCAGCCCAAGGCTGAGCTGCTTGGTAAGGGCCAGCCGTGGCAGCCCCAAGCTGGGTGTAACCTTGAGGAGAAACCTGCTTCCCCATTTAGGTGAGAGAGGCCAGTGGGCTCCAGGTGCAGGGCTAGATGGTGTCCAAGCCCAGGAACAGCATTAACAGCCAGAGAATTAGATCTTCTACCTGAGTCTTAGAGTTCCACAGGCACTGTCTCTTTCAAAGCTGCCCTTTTTTTTTTTCACTGATCCAGAGACAGATCCCACAGTCACACCCAGTGCAGGGAGAAGAAGGAAAGCGAAGAGAGATGCCCAGATGGGACCACAAGCTGAACAGAGAGGTGCAGATGTGTTTTTAGAGCACATCCTGGTGTGACTGAAAATTCATCTTCCTCATTCAGAGGTCAGGTAAAAATCAAGGATGAACAGTCTGGAAATATATCCCAGGTCATAAAGATATATATGTGTGTTTTTACCCCATGCAACAACTAAGCACAGACAACTGCTCACTCATTGCCCTTGCATCAGGATGGGGAAATAATTGTAAGACTAAAAATGGGACAGTGGGAGCACAAAGGCCATCATTCCAAGTGTCTCTGGTTTCCTCTCTTCTTCGCCCAGCTGTCATGGTATGGTCTGGAATGTCCCTCTGTTCAGCTGGAGTCTGCTGTCCTGGCTATGTCCCCTCACAGTTCCTGGTGCACCCACAGCCTGCTCTGGGTGAGAACCAAAGGCCTTGGCTCTGTGTCAGCAGTGCTCAGCAGTAACAAAAACATCCACCTTATCACCACTGCTTTCAGGCCAAGTCCAAACCGCAGCCCCACAACAGCTACTCTGAAAAAATTAACTCTGCCCCAGCCAAAACCAGCACAAAGCAGCAAGACATGTAGTCACATATTAGCAAGAGCAGATCCATGTGCCTTCCAAGATGTGTTCGCTAATACATGAAAATATCCTTCTTTTTCACATTTTTTGTAGCTTCACCATTTTTTTTATTCTGTGGATACAGCATAAGGTTAACTGTATTATCTGGGCAGGGTGTCTGACCCAAGTACCACCAGCAGGGCTTTGGGGACATCCAGTCAATCCCCTTTTGAAGGCATCAATATTCCCCTCTGCATCTAAGCCACTGAGAGGGCAGCAGAGCTGACTTCTTTTGCATTATTTTGCAGGAGGTGGTTTTCTGTAAAAGTGGGTTTGTGAGGGAAGATTCCTCCTGTGATTGCTGTGTCCAGGCTGCGTACAGTGTCTGTACAGTGTGTCTCCCAGGACAAAGAGGCACACTGTTCATCCAAAGAGCTGCCTAAAAAGCTGAGTGTCACAAAGAGCCAGAGCTCCGTGGATAAATTTCTGAGAAAGACGAGATCAGCATACATTACCTGAACAACTGTCCCACTGAGCTGCTACAAAAGTCATCCAGACTTTTCCCCTCTCCATCAGGATAGCAGATGCCAGGCCTGCCACATGGGGAGGTGCTGCAGCTCCTGACACTGAAACTGCTGTCACTGATCAGCTTCTCTTTTAAATGAACACAAAATTCTCCTGACCCTTACATCCTGTCCCTTTCCTCCTTTCTCTTTGTGTTTCATCCTTGAACATTGAAACCAAGGGATCCAAAAAGTAGGGCAGCTTCCCATCTGCCAGTGGAGCTGACCTAAACTTGCCTGAGTGTGATGGAGGTGGGAGCTGAGTTTTCTCCCAGCCTGGGGGAGGAGATGCCTTCTCCTCTCTGGTGTCCTGTGTTCCTCCAAGTTACTGGGTGAAGTGGATGTTTTACGTTTAATTTTCAGATCAGAGCAGGGCAGGCTGCCAGCGGCAGGTAGGCACAATGATAGCTGTGGTTGTACATGGCATGGGATTTACTTTCTCCTTTGCTCTGCCTGTAAAACATTTTCTGGCAAAATTGGGCAATTGTCTGAAACCTTAGAGTGTCTCCATGCAGCAAGTCAGGAAATCCTAGGAATGAGGGTCAGTTGTAAGTTACTTCTTTAGAATTTTCCTGCAAGAGACTGGCTTTACTTGATTTCACAATATGCCTCCAAATCCACAGAACTGGATATGTAACCTTTGCTTTCACTCTTCTCAGCTACTTAAAATTTCAGCTTTTTACACTGATATGCTCAAGATACCTTTTGCTTCTTTAGAATTATTCTTACCTTTTGCTCCCTTGAAAAGAAGAAGAGAATTCCCTAGAGAGACAATTTTGCTCATTACAGTCCAGAGGAATGGAGAAGTTGGGAAAGATCAGATTATTTGAAATGCATTATTTTTCTATGTAATTTACAGTTGGTAACAAGGAAGAATTTGGGTTACTTTGGGGTTTATCATGGAATTGAAAGAAAAGAAAAAGAAAACCACAAAGGATGGATTTGAGAATAAGCCTCTAGGCACAGTATCAGGATGTTTGAGTACAAGGGCAGTACTCCAAATATTCTGTATTATTTAGGCCAAGTTATTTTATTCCTCATTTCCAGCAGCTCTGGGGTGAGTCACTTGTATGCTCAGGTATCTCCTCTCCTCCTGGCCAGCTTAATGGCTTCTTAAAGGTGCCAAAAGCACTGAGATCCTTGAAAACATGGCTTTCCAAGAAAACAGGATGCATTATTACAATATGGTGAACTGTTATGTCAGTGGTGTTACGCATTTATTGCTTGAACTAAAATAATCCCTCATAGATCACTTTTGGAAGATAAGAATTTTACAGAAGCAGTGCTGGTTTGGTGTGTTTTTTCAAAAATCCCTATTTTTATTTTTTCAACACAGCACTCAGAAAATCACATAATTTAGAGAATGAGAGAGAAGGGAGGAAGAAATTCATGAGAAAAAACTAAAGCTTAATCCTCTGGAAATGCAGACTTGTTTGCGAGAGCAGAAAATGCCAGGGAAATTCTGGTTTTCCTCCTCTAAATATACTTCTTTTTTTTTTTTTTTCAGTAGATACACATAGAAGCACTAAATGCAGAACTTTTAAAGCATTTTTAGTGGCAAAAGCAGCTACAGCCTTTTCATATCATTACTTCTATTATGGTAAGAAAAAAAAGTATGGCTTTAATTTACAATTCCAATTTGTATTGACACTAAAGAGAAGCCATCCTGCTGTTAAGAGGAACTTTTCCAATTAGACCCACACTTCATGGTCAGCTGTTGAAAAAGGGATTTCAAAATCTAATTTTCAGAAATGTCAGAAGTGAAATATGGCCTTTTGTGTTTGTCACAAGTCCCTGTAACTTGGCAGAGAGGATGTCACTGCAGGGCTAATTCGTGAAATGGGTTTTGTGAAGCTGCCCTTTGTACCCCTCTGCCCGGCAGAGGTGAAAGAGCGCAGGGCGAAAGTGAAAGGAGAGTTTGGCCTCATTAGTATTTAGGCTGATTAAGGGGAAAAAGGCTTTGGGAAGCTCTTCATGCCAAAGAACAAAAACTGCTGCTGCTGCTGCTCAAAACACTGTGAAATCCCACCAAGTTCAAACAAAGGTGCTGAAAGGAGAGACAGCATATACTGAAATAAAGCAATTCTGTCTCCCCAGGTTTGGGGCTCACACACACATCAGTCCCAGGCTGTGCTTTCCACAGCCCACATGCGCCAGCTGAAGGATCAATAGGTGAAATGTGGCTGATGAGTAAACACGAAAGGACTTTGCCTTTAGAAAAAGAAATGACATTTAAGTTATTTTAGAGGGGATTTTCTGTGTTCTCTCTCTCATGAGTGTGCTGGAGACCTTCAACCAAGATTGTTTTATTTTATTTAGTTTCATTTTGTTACATTTTAATCTGGCTTTGGACTGGAATGTTTTACATTTTACTACAAATCACTGTGTGTAGAATCTGCAATACTAGAAAACCAATGATTATTTTATAAAAACCCAGAGACAAAACAATTAAGCATAAGGAATTTTAATTCTCATTATACAGGTGGTTATGCATAAGTTTGCTCTTTTATGTTTGCAAGATACAGTGAGAAAAAATTCTATTTAATTGAAGTCACAGGTTTATATTTTGGTGACAAAATAGCTTTATTAAGAGTCAGAACACCTCCTTAAATTCAAGTATAAAATTGTAATGCAGCATATTGCTATGGACAGCTGTTGTGTATTCACATATATTTATTCATTCTTCACTTAAAGAAGCAAAATTGTGCAAATCCAATTAAAGAGAAGTGAAAGCAAAATAATATCTTTTCTGAGGTTTGCTTTAGAAAGTGATCTGTGAAAATGTCTAGCTGTGAGTTCATACATGGCTGTTTGCATTGCTGTGCAAACAGACCTCGGTCCCTGACAAAAAAGCCAGCCTGGACAATGGAAATCCCATCTCCACCCCTCTGACAAAGATGGGCACAGAGCAGGATTTTGGTGTGACCTCTCACTGCAGAGGTGCCTTTCCTGTGACTTCAGAAGTAGTAAATCCCTGCTGGTTGTGTTGCAGTCTTCTGGAAATTGTTGGCTTTTCAGCTGGGAGAACTCCTTTACATCTTTTTCAAGGAATGAGCAGATGTTGTTTCTTTTCTTACTCTGTATTTGCCTGGAGAAAAGCAAAGGACCCACTCACAGTTGTCTCTTGTCCTGTTTTAGTGACTAGGATTGCTCAGTGATTGCATCAGCTCCAACTCTGGATGGCAGCAGTGCAAGATGGAGCAGCAGAACTGTCTCTGAAGAGGGCAGGAGCCTTAGCATGCTCCACAGCCACTGCTGCTCTTAATTAACTCTCCCCATTATCCTTACAAGAGTGAGAATCCTGATTTTACCAGCTGCAGGTTTAACAAGACTCTTCTGCTCCCTAGGGAGAGCACAAGCCCAGTTCCCAAAAGGACTTTTTTTCTTCCACATGTCTTTGCCTTGAATGCAGACTAGCTTTATGGTGGAAATCTCTACTCTTCCTCATCATCTCTCTTGGGTTTGGGAGGCCAGAAGCCCTGAGGAAAATTATTCTGGCATGGAAATAAATCAGTTTTGTGAGTGCAAAACTGCAGAGGGAATTAGCGGGTGGGAAAGGAGGGCAGAGAGAAAATGACTTTTTTCTTAATGGTTCCCGAGTCTGAAATCTTATAAACATCTCCCAAAGAGCATGGATTTGACTCTGAGGATCCACAGGTATCTTTCCTCAAATTTTTCCTCCCTCCTGACAGCTGAAGTGAGAGAAAAAATAAGAACAGGTGAAGGAAACTGACTGTCTCTTGGGGAACAAAAAAAGCCAAAAACCTATGCCTCGAGTAGGCAAAATGCAGCTTTTCCTGACACGAGTTTGAATCCAGCTACTGCTGCCCACCCTTTCTGTGACCACCAGTGGGCAGAGAGTATTTTCTGTCTCATTTTGTCTCAGAGGGAGTTACCAACTTGTAGCATACTAAGTGTAAAATAGTGAAATGCTTCATAGCTTCTTCTCTTTCCCTATCTCCTTGTCTTGAAGTAAGGCAGATGTCCCTTAGGCAAGTGAGGGAAGGTCCTATGACTGTGGGCAATGAACCTTTGCTGTGAGCATGAATTCACCTTGCAAATAAGGGAGTGCTGATTTAAGGCATTCATTGCTAATGATTAAAGACGCAGACTTAGCTGTGGTGTGTTAGAGGGCAGTTCATCACCAGAGCCTGGAAGTAGCCATGTGATTTCTGGGATTTGACCTGCCTGAAAATCAGATGGGCATGTTTCCATTTTCATGGGTCAACAAAATTGTGTTTGGGAGACAACGATCCAGTAAAAGTTTGCAAAAATGAGACCTGATTATGGTTTCAGTTCTTTCATTTACCTTTGATCAAAACTGGTTTTTGTACAAACAGTTATTCCTCAGATAGGCCTTTCCCCTCTGCTTATCAGTATCCTACTTTTTAAGATGAGCAGTCTGGAATGCCTTAAGCTGATGATTCATCTTACATGTTTATGGTAAGATGAGACTAATTGCCCTCTGGAAAAGCCCAATGTCTTGGGCATAAAAGAAAATTGGGCTGAATGGCTTGGGCAGAGGCATCAATTTCGTTTCCAATGAAGCAAAGGCAGATGAATCCCTCCAAGCACCACAGACTGAAACTGGGTTGTACAGGTAGATTTCCAGCAAAGCATGTTTGGTGCTGTCTAAACAGAAGGAACTTTCTCTCACCTTTGCTGGACCACAGAGATGCCTGGGGTTAAATAAAGGCTTAGAGAAGGAACCTGTCACCTGTATTTGTCCCCATTTAGAAATACTCTACAGCCACTCTGCAAGCCACAGTGTCTTGTTGGATTTTGGGATGCCTTTGCACTATTTGTGAAAACTTCTCTCTGCACTTGACTTTTAGTTGCTATCATGTGAAAACATTGAAGCTGGGAAGAGAATGCATGAACAAAAAGGTATAAATTTGTGACTTAGTCCAGAATGTTTCTCCGTAGGGTATTACTGTGTGCATCACCAGCATGTCCATCACTATTGCTTGCACAGTTTTGCAAGTTATTAATAAATAACCAGGATAGGCAACATCATTTGCTGCAATGTGCTGTCAGCCCATTTCCTACAGGCAGCACCGGGATTGATGGTGGCTCTTTGGTGCTTCTGTTTTGCAGATGTTGTAGACTTTTCCAATGGAAAGGCTGGTATTGTTGGTGAGCTTTTGTTTGCTGCTGCCCAATTCACAACAAGCACCATCGTAAGTATATTTTATTACAAATCCTTCAATCCTAACAAATCCCTTGAAAGTGAAGGTAGGAAATAGTCTCTCTCTCCCAATGGAGAATCAAAAAAGCCATGTTCTTGGACCACTGAAAATTTGTGTAACCTTAAAAAGGAAAGAAGTAAAAGGCTTAAAACTACTCTTTGAAGGAAGAAATATTCTCTCAGGAACCAATAATTAAAAATGTACACCTTGCTCACTCTCTTGTTGCTGTTCGCTCGCTTATCGTTCATGACATTTATGGGATTGAAAAATCTTGGGGAAAAAGAACCCTCTGTAATTGATTTATACATTGCAGAAAGCAAAGGTTTAACTTCTAGGAGACCTTCAGTATTCTATATTTATCCTCTGTCTCAGTGGAGATTTACATATAAGCCAGGCCTTGTGCCACCTTTTGCTAGAGCCAACAGATTCTGAGTGAATGAAATTAAATACCAGCTTTATTCCCTGATTTCTATACCTCACCTTTCATTTTATGCATTTAAGAAAGAAGAGGTGGTTTTTTTTTTTGAAAAATAAAAAAGGTAGTTCAGCCAACCCATTCTGATAATAGAAAATCTTTCACCTTTCATTTTAGAAATGTTCTGCAGAATTATAATTTTCCAAAAGCACCTGTCTTGAGCTCAGAACTGTTCTTTGTCTATGTCACATCATGGGTGAAGAGACAGGACTTGGCTCTTCACACAGTTCTCTGATTTTTGTAAAATTGTTTTGTGTAAAATAGACTTGAGAAAAATGAGAGCAAGTATAATGATCTACATTTTAAAGGTCATGAAATCAATTACTAAGAAGCACCAGAGTAAGTCAAGAATGAAAGAAAATAATAAAGAGGGAAAAAAAATCCCAACCAATTTAGCCTCCAAATCAGTCCTTCCCAGGGACGTGGTCTCACCTTCTGTGATCTCTCATTTCCAACATTTCACAGTGATATTGCAAGGAAGATAGCTACTTGTAACCCCATACATATGGTTATATAGGGAATATATACCTCCTGACACATTAAAGCATAAGCTGGCATAATGTGGGTGCTAGTACATGAAGATGCATAATTTTGTAGCACTAATTGTGTGTTTATTAATATATATTCATTGTTTTTCAATGCATGCCCTTGTTCTGTTTCAGAAATTTGAGTTTATAGAGCTTTCTCTGAGTCGCACCAGGCTATAAATTACATTGGTAGTCCCTGGGATACATTTCAGGCTTTTTCTTGTCTATGTATAGTGATTGATGTTTTACAGGACTTAAATGGGAAAGGTCAGAATCTGGAGATCAGTCAGAGAAAATTATTTTCTTTTAACCTCTACTCTGACTAACAAGGGCAATGGATTAGGTGATCTCCACAAGTCCCTCGCTCCGCTATTTTGTGAGAGCCTGTTTTGTCTTTAAAATTCATATTGTTTGGACAGTCATTGAACATACATACTGGACAATCTGTTCATCTGTTGTTTTAGATTTCTGATTACTGCCCCAAATGTGGTGCGTTTGGGCACACAGGAGACAATAACAGTTCAAGTCCACGGGGCACAGAGCCCTGTGCAGGTTACTGCGTTCTTCAAAGATGAGACGAAAAATCAGCTCATATCAGAGAAGACCTACTTTAACCTGAACCAAAACAATGGCTACCAAGAGATGAAAAAAATAATGGTGAGTCTGACATCAGAGTGATTTAATTTTTTTATTTGGTGATAAAAAGCACATAATCTCCACTTGGAATAGGCTGGAACCTAGACAACATTGATCCCAAGAGGCACTGACAAAACCAATTCCAGTGACAGCAGCAACCTATTCACCCAACCAGCTAATAAAACAATGCTAATGTAATTTCAGTGGTGGTTGTGAATATTCTTTTGCACCCATGTAACAAGCTCAAGTTTTTGTCACATTGGTGATAAATTAAATTTAATTTAAACAAATTTAATTATTTTATCACTGTTGGGTTTTTTGCCTCACTTAAACAATGCATTCAGGCCTTTGGGTTACTACTGGCCATTTTACAATACAAGAGAAACCTTTAAAAATGTGTAGTCTCTGAGACAAAAGCCTATGTTCTTCCTGCAGATTTTAAAGTTGATTAATTCTTTACATCCTATGTTGCATCATTTGCTCCTGGCACCCTTTGAAGTCTGTTAGGATTTATTTCTGTAGCGCTAGTTTGGGCTATTTGGTTGGGAAATAAAGCACACAGCAATATTCAGTTTGGCTCTGGTTGGTTACTCCCAAAGCTAACAGCAGAGCTTTCAAATCAGGTTCCTGTCAAGGGTGATGTTTAGAAGCAACGCATTAAACTGCATGAAGTAAAGCAGTAGTCTCATAACCAAGATTTTAGCATAAATAGTGATTACAGGATACGTGGTAAATGGAAATCAACAGGCATGTAGTCTGAATTCTCCCACCTGGAGTTATTGATACTGGGCAGAAAAAAGTGTATTTCTGTGGTGGAAAATGGATGATTATAGAGGATATTTCTAATTAAAAAGAAATATTCACCTAGTAAGAAAGATATGACACCCAGTAAGAAAGATATAATTGCAAATCTTATGTTGAATGGTGCTAATATGATTATTTAAGCACTTCAGCTGTTGTGGAACCTCTGCTATGTGGTCCCAAAATCACCAAGCTCATCTCTGACTCTGTGGGGTTTTCACTTTTATTCTCCTCAGATCAAGCCGGGGAGTCTGCAGCAGAGCCTGTTCAAGAAGAGCAATCTGCCATATGTTCTGCTGGTCACTGAGAGCAAGGAGCTCCCCATGACTGCCAAGAGCACTCGCATCCTCCTGTCCTCCAGGAAAGGCTACATTTTCATCCAGACAGATAAGCCCATTTACACACCGAGTTCCCAAGGTAGAAATACAAATGCTTCTCTTCGGGTGTTGAATATGGATGTTACAAGGGCAGGATTAGAAAAGTAACAACGAGCTGATTGTTCCAGCAGCCAGGGCTTCTGCAGGGACTGCTCTGCACATTGCAGCAACCCTGTGGAAATGCCTCCAGAGACAGTCACTTTTAAGGGAGACAGAAAAAATCTGCTCCTTTTTGTTCAAAATGTTAATGATGACTTTCCTTTGGAAAAAAAACTCATGAGAAACTGTCAAAAACTGAACTCCTACTGCTTCTGCGTGTAACACCAGCAATAAGTTACCTTTGCTCTTTATGGCCCCTACTGCTTTTTTACTTACCAATTAAATTAACAAAAGAGGGAAGTAAAAAAAGGGTTTGAGTTTGGTTTCAGGCCTCAACTGCAGAAGGAATACAAAAGCAAGTGAAGGTCCCTCAGTAATTTTCAGAATTTTCTTCAAAAATTTATCCAGTCATGTGACATGCAAGGGCTACAGAGGAATGCAATTATTTTCTTTAAATTTCTCATATTTCTTTTCACTAAAAGAAAGTGTTTCATCTTAAATTTGGTAACTAAGTTTACAGATTGCAATGATATGTATATAGAAAGGCCAGAAAGAAATTTGTGAACATATTTATTCTTCTGTTAAACAGTCAGATACAGGATCTTCATTCTGGACAATGCTATGAGGCCAACAGATGACACCATTACAGTTGCTGTGCTAGTAAGTATGCAAAAACACTGTTGATGAGGGCTTCTTCAGCACAGGAGATATGGAAAACTCTTACAAAATATCCAAGAGCACAGCAATAACTGGGACTCCTCTCCAGAAATCTGTATTTGCACATAGTGAGATATCTGTAGTTATTTTTGGCCCATATCAGAAACATGGAGATACGTGACATGTGGATAATGCAGTAGGAAAGTAAGCAAAGCATTTTCTCTTCCACAGCACTAGGATATGACCTTGAGCTTTTGGATGTAAATATTTGACACCTGGTGCATAATTTCATGTTTGCTTCTTCTGTCTCAACAGAATTCCAAGGGAATGGTGGTTAAAAAGTCAGACCGGAAAATAAACGCAGTGTTTGGTGAACACTTTGCTATACCTGACATTGCTGAGTATGTTACTGCTGTGCCTTCTGCATCAAAGCCTGGAGATTAAGATTTTTAACTGCTGAATTTCTTGAATTACTTTTCAAAATTGTCTGTCTTTCACCATAGGACGCATGATCAGTATCTTTTTACCTTTAAGCACCTCATCCTGGAGAGATGAGTCCAGAATTTACTGTAAATATGCTGCAATTAGCAACATGTGTCCTGGTAAAGAACAATTAAACTGCTCAAATATCTGCTGAAACGTATGGCTGCTTTGAAGGGAGCACTTCTAAAAGGGCTAGTCTGCAAAGTGTCATTTATTAAATCTGATTACAAACAGTCAAGCTTTTACTTAATATTCAAGGTCTTTTGGCATGCTAAGTTGATTTTGATATCTCAGTGAAGATGAGCTATAGGAAATATTTGATGAGTTCTCTGTTTCTGTGGGCTTTTCAAAGGTAGTGGTTTGCAAATATGTTATCTTGTACTTCCTCATACTTGTTTTGAGTGTTTCCTAAGACACTTGGAAATATATGTTGCTGGCTCCTCCCAGTAAAAATAAAACCATTAATTAATTATTTAGGGATGAGATCAAAGCAAAGCAAATATTATAATTCAGTGATAATTTATGTGTTTGCATCATAAAATATCTGAGGAATTGTAATTAACTATTTTCTGCTGAATCTGGACTTTAGGCCTGGAATTTGGAAAATCAAAGCCTGGTTTCATCAACATGAAATGTCTAATGTTTCCACTGAATTTGAAGTTAAAAGATATGGTGAGATATTATAAGATTTGCATTAAAAATATAAGGAGTTATCACAATGTGTTAAAAATACACTGCAGTAGTTAAATCTGGCTGTAGTTAGGCACTAAGGACAGCTTTCATGGTGTTTCAGTGCATCATTGCTATTTCTGATGCACAGAAGAAAATTCTAGCTTTGTGTGGTTTATATTTTATAAGGAGTTTTTATACAGATTTAGTAACTTTTCAATCACATTTTAAACATTTTATCACAAAACATTGAATGGGCTCTCCTACCACAGGAAAAAAAAAGTGTGATTAGCTCCATTTTGAAATCATTTCAATTCTGGCTAAACTTTGCAGTGAATATTGGGATGGGAAAAAGAGAAAAAAAAAACCTGCCCATTTTGTCTCAGTGAAATTCAATCTGGAAGTTTATTAGAGTTATTCCTATCCTCAAAGAATCTTTTTTATGGAAAATAAGGGTCCTTTGGATAAAGTAAAAATGTAAAAACAACAATTTGGGATAAGAAGTAGTTTGATTTATTTACACTGAAATTATACCTCCTTGTAAAATTAATGTGGGCTTGTTGTTTCATTGTTTTGATTTTTATTCCTTTAAAGAGAAAACAAAACCTTGAGGTTGCCTGAAAATCTCTGTTTAACGAAACTGATTTTGCCTTAGCTAGTGGAGGTAGCAGAATAGTGGAGATTACGGCCCCCTCTCCAAACAGCTGCAAGCAGGAGCAAATCACTCTGATATACCTGCAGAAACAAATAGGTTGGCTTTGTAGGAGCAAATTCAGAGTGACACAGCTGATGCTGAGGAGCTCAGATCACTCTCCACCCAATTCAGAGTGGGTTTAGCTCGGCCTGCTCCTAGTCCAGGGCACTTCCTGCCCATGAGCAGGCAGAGTTTTCATTGTAAATAAACAGATTTTGTGTGCTTGAAGACTGCTCCACTATGTGAAGCAGAGCAGAATAACTGAAAGTGACCAGTAGATTTGCTTCAGAAGGGCACTGCTCGCTCAAACTAAAACATCCTTCAATGCAGCTGCATTGTCTCAGTGTGTGTTGCCACAACAGGAGTTTAAGGTATGTTTGAAACTCACATGTCATGACCTTCTGTCTTTTTTCTTTTTCCATGCAGAACTTCCAAGTTTTGAAGTCAAACTCATCCCACTTCATCCATACTACCACATCTGGAATGAAAGCTTTGTGTTTGACATCGAGGCAAAGTAGGTGTGCTCAGAGCAGTCTGGTTAAGGGCCAGATAAGCAGATATGAGTTTTGTGACTTTTACCTTTTTCTTGTCATTAAGAGTTAACTAGCTTCTGGCTTGACTTAGATCTGACTTATCCTATATAATCTCTGTTTCCACCACTGACTTGAGACATCAGTGCCAAGTGCTGCCTGGGTCCAGGCCATACTGATCAAGTTGGAACAAGATTTTCTGAATATTTCTGTTTGCTGTCAAAGGTGGCTATTAGGATTCTCCTCTGTGTTCCTATGCAAGGGTCCAGGCGAATTAGTCACCTGGTTTTCTGTGTAATTTTAGTTTAAATATTTAGAAATGTTCTAAAGCCTCCACTGTGCTATGTAACATAATTCACGTAGAGCTGGATTCAAGTTTGGATATGGAATTTTCTCAAAGCACAGTGAAGTCTGTGAGTAATAAGCTAGTGCTTGTTCGAGAGTAATGATTTATGCAGAAAGGCTTCCGGGTGGATAAATACAAATGGTCAGAGGAGTTTCCATGAGCATCACTACAGCATCACATGTCCATTGCTGAACAGCAGTACTCTGGCCTGGATGTTCCACGGCTACAGAGCTCTCAGACTGGCCAGACCATGGGGCAGGGCTCAAAGGCAAATGAATTACACCTGGTCCCATACCAAATTAGAATGGCATCAAACACAGAGCAACTTAGGAAGGCAGACAATGAAAATTTAATCCATCAAAATATTTTTTGGCAGTTGAATTTTCAGTTTTCATAAGAGTAGAAATGCTAAGAAACTGCCTGTTAGGAGAATGACTAAATTAGAACTTGATACTTTTGGGTTTTTTTCTTTTTCTAAAGAGGAATAAATGTTATGAAATGAGAACAGGCAGGTGTAAGCAGCTGTTTACACAACTTTACACAACTTTCATAGTTGGGATAAATCTATTCAGTTTCAGAGGAGTGAGGACTGTTAGACTACTGCCTGCTGTCCTTGCCTGAGCTGGTCCTTCCATTCCCCAGCACAGCTTGAAAGAGCAGACAGAGCCTGTATCCACCTCCTTGTGCTTGCCTGAACAAACTCAACTCTTCCTATCTCCTTAAATTTTTATTTGGTTCTATAAAATAATTACTTGCTTTAATCATGATCACTTCATGTTGTGATATGAAATTATTTCAAATCACTGGCTTGAGTATCTTAATCCTTTCTAAATTTTTCTCTGCGCTATTGCAGCACTCTATTTTGAGTTTATGAACTTTGTATATATTTGACTTCTTATCAGCATCATAATTATTTAAGAAGAAAAATTCACCCTCCATGACTGGATACCATTCCTTTCCTTATTGGAAAAAGTCCTAGTGGTGCCACACAGGCCTGCATGACTTTCATCAAAATCAGCATATGGAATTCCTGATAATTGAACTTATTTCTCTAAACTGGCCATGCTTGTAATGAAGTTATTTGGTGTAATTGACTATTGTTTCCCATTTATTAGCTCTGGCATTTAATGCAGTTTTCATAAAACCTGTCTCTCCATTGGCTTTATTGGTATAGATCAGTGCTGCTGATCAGGTCGATTTGAAAGAGGCTTGTTTAAACAAAAATAAGCCTGAGGTGAAGTGGGATTTCCACAAGCAAAAGACAACACCATGGCCATGGCAGGTCTCATGTAGCACATTGCACACTGTGCTGCTGCACATCTGCCAGGGTTTCCTTGAGCACAGAGCCAGGTGCAGCAACATGCCCCATCCTCTCTCCCCATGACCTTTATTAAATGTTCAGGGGTTTTCTGGCCAGATGCTGATCTGGCAAATATTTCACTCACAAGAGGACTTTTCTGCCATACTGCCTAAACCTGTAGGAGTGACATGGGGCAGAGGATGTCCACTTTACCCAATGCAGGTGTGAGAATACCAGCAGGGAGAGTCTTCCTGCTGTGCATCTTCAGAGGTACCAAATATTTCATATCAGTCCCTGAAATGATTCTCTGATCCTTTATTTTCTATGCTCTGCTCATGAGTATCTCACACAAAGGAAATAGCTGTTCATCCAAGCTAAATGGGATGAGTGGTGTAAGATCTCTTGAAGTCTGACAGCAATGCAACTTAAGTTCTCATTAATTTGTTAAAAAAAAAATAAAAATTATTCTGGTGCAAATTTTACCAGATGATGTCTCCCCATTCAATTTTGCCAATGTGACTTATGCTATAAATATCTTTGCATTTGAAATCACCAGTTGGCACAATGATCAGTAAAAGTTTTCAGGTTTGAGTTATGAGCGAGTAGGACTAAATTTTGTTTTAAAGCTATTAGTTAAAAAAGGGATGCCTACAAATATTCCAATATTTTTTCAGCACAAAATGATTAGTCTGCCTTATGCTTACTTTTTTATTAAAATAATGATCCCTCTCCTCACTTTTCTTCCTTCCAAAGACATTCTTACGGGAAAGAGATTCAAGGTGCTGCATATGTGCGATTTGGCATAATTGATGAAAATGAGAACAAAATATTTATTCCAGGCCTGGAGCAACAGCTATCAGTAAGTATTCAGTGAAACTACTCTGATTTATCCTAATATTCACCTAAGTGGAATATTGTCAAAAGTTCTGGAAACTTAAAAGTCCATAATACTATAGCTGTGATATAAAGATTTTATTTCTAATGGCCACAAACCAGTAATGCTGTCTCTCTTTCCTTTTTTGTTTCTTTTTTTTTTTTTCTCCCACTTTTGTTTTAGATCCAAAATGGAAAAGGAAGAGTTACTTTAAGTACACCACTTTTGGAAGAGAAATTGAGAAAGGGCATTTCCACCCTGGAAGGTTTTCATTTATATGTGGCTGTTACCACTGTAGAAACTGCAAGTGAGTACAGTATGGCTTGGCTGATACAGTCTGGAAGATTCACACTGATCTTTCTCTGGCGTAATCTGCTATGTGGGGAATTTGGTCTCACTGGATCCATCTTTACTGTAAAGCTTGCTCATGCTGTAGGGAATTAACTAGAAGAATCTTGGATGGAAAGTGGCTGCTCAAGCTCCAAGTTGCAGATGACATTAGATAGCTAACTCTCTCCAACAGCTGAAAATGAATACAAAATATTTCAGAAGATTAGATATCCAAGGTATGCAAGTCCATAGTTAGTGCCCCCACAGCAACGCATACTGTTTGATATTAACAGGTGGTGAGATGAGGGAAGAGGAACTCAGCAGTGTGAAGTTTGTGAGATCTCCTTATGCTCTTGATCTGTCTAACACCAAAAAGTATTTTGTGCCTGGAGCCCCCTTCGCTGTTATGGTATGTAGTGTTCTGAGTGTGTCTGTCTGCCTTCATAGCACTGCATTTACACCTGCCCTCTTTCCTTGTCTGATCCACTGTGAGCTCTGTAGGACCAAGACCTTCAACAATAGGTGCAACACAGAGCTGCTGTTTGTGTGTCTGGTTTGTCCCTTTTCTGTATGCTCAGCACCTGAACAGCCAGAAAATGCTGGCTTTCTGCTCTAGAAGTCAATGTGCACTGTTGCCCTACAAAGTTTTATAAAACATAGGAGTCTCTTCCTCTCTTCCATATAAAAATATTGAAACAAGAATATTGTAATAAAATAATCCCACATTAAACTAAAATTCTTAACAGTAAAATGGGGTATTATTGCCTTTTTAAATAAATACATTTGAAACTATGTGGCTTGAAACTTCACGCCTTCAAGTTTTTCAAGTGTTTTCTATGAAGAGTTAAAGTCAGAATATTACCTTATAATAGTTAATGACAAATATCTCTGGGACCTGCTTAGATTAAATAGATGCTAAGTGAAAATCTGAGGCATTTTGTAATCTGTACTTATAGGTTTTTACTTAAACTAAAGTCTAGACTGAGTCAATTGCTATCCCCTTTTCTCAAAACTCAAATTTTTGAATGCTGGTATGCGCAGTTTTATATCTTTTTCTCAGTTCATAAAAATTATAAATTAAATTTGCTTCTTGTTTGTGTGCATTTTTTAAACATAGGATTTCCTGTAAATAACAGAACTATCTTTTCAATAGGTAACTGCCACTTTTGTTGATGGTACTCCTGCTGCCTTCCTATTTATCACTGCCACTCTTACCTTGCCTGGAAAACCCCCAGTGAAGAAGACTGCCTTCTGTAATAGAGAGGGTCTGGTCTCCATCACTTTTAACATCCCCAAAGATGCTCAAGTGCTTGAAATAAAGGTAAAGAAAATGCAAGCATCCATGTTTAAAAGTATCCCACTGAGAATTGCTCACATGACAATTATAAACAACTGTGAAGATGATCACTTTTCATGGAATTAGCGTAGATGCTGGAACATGATTTCTTATACAACCTGCAGATCCTTGTCCAGAGTGTGAAAGATTTGTTATACAGAGCAGGCGCCTGAGGGATGTCTCAAGTGAAGGACACTCCTGTAGCATCATTAGAGCCTTGGCAGTACATGCATTGGTTATAGTGATGCATTTTTGTGTTCTGGATGTGCATTTGCCTGGCATGAAGGACATGCAGAAATGGAACTGTAAGGAATATCACCATACAAAGTGATAGATAATTATCAGAGGAAAGTGAAGGAAAAGATCCTGAGCAATGCAGAGAGTCAACTACATCTGTCCACTCAGAGGGTTCAATTATGTCCACAATATAAAATGGGGGAAAAAAAATGTCTGAGTACAAAATCATTTTGTGATTTTTGACCCATTGATTCTCATTTAGAAAGAGCCAAGGTTGAAAATACCAAATGTAAATACAGCAAGAGGCAAAATGGGGTAAGAGAATAAAGTAACTAAAATCCTGGGGTTTGATGCCACGTTCTGCTAATGAGGGCTCAGCAATTATTCCTTTTATTTCACAGTATTTTCCAAATAACCTTGCACAATGTGATTATTGGTGACACTATACACTGTCTCCTGTGGGACACTTTACTCACTCTGTCCTTTTCTTCTCTGACAGGTAAAGGCTGAAGAGGGTAAAGAAAGGTTAGAAACACCTGAAGCCAGCATCAGAGCTGAAAGATACCAGTCTGCTTCCCCAAACTACCTCAGCATCAGCATCCCACACACTGTTGTGGCACCTGGAGATACCTTGCCCATCACCTTGAATGATATTCATCAACCTGGCAGAGGAAACATTGGCTATTTCTATTATATGGTAAACAGAACAGTATCATATCAGTAATTTCTTTCACAAATTATGCAGCCTGGAACATTTACCTAGTTACCAAGGGAAAACCAAGGGGGTATAGCAAAGGGTAAGTGGGATGATTGGTGTTCTGGCACTCCAGACCCACCAAGACAGGCTGAGGGAGCTGGGCTTGTTCAGTTGGGTGAAGAGCCTAAGAGTGAATTAGTAGCAACCTTAAACTACTTGAAGAGGAATTAAGGCATAGTGGAGACAAGATGTCCTAGGTGGTGCCACACAATCTAACAAGGGACCAAGGTTAAAAATTATGGCCTGGGAGATTCATTTTGGAAAAATCTATTCACTAGTAATGAGTGCAATATTGGAAGAGACTCCCCAGGGAGTTGAGAGATTTTCCAGCCTGAGAAAAATTCAACACTCAATAAAAGAAACCCTCGCCAGTCTCATCTAGTCTTACCCTGGTGATGTCTCATCTTAGAGCAAGCAGCTGGACTAGAGATCTCCATAGGTCCTTTTCAGAAATTATTTCTATGATTCTGCTGGCGTTTATACATTTGCAGTTATTTTTAGGGCATGTAAAATGGAGAGTATTTATTTTGCTGAATGAGACAAGTGTGTTTGTGGGTACATGCCAGGAGTGAATCTGTTGAATGTAAAATGTGTTTAATCCCTTTCTCACTCTCTTTGTCCTCATTTCCCTTGGCAGCCTAAATTTCATAGGATGATAAGTGCCAAGATATCAGTTCCCATTTTTTTTTTAAAGGGCTGTGACATATTGGAATAATTGTATCCCTAGGAGTTAAGTTTAGGTTTGGGGGTTTGTTTTCAATGGATGATGTACCACAGGGCTGGAACTGGTGCTGCCAATCTTTGGGAAGGTGTAGTGCTGGGCAGGCAGGATGTGTGGGAGGGATGGTGACACTGCTGAAGCTCAGCAGCGAGGGTCTCTCCCAAACTTTGGTCATTTTAACAAAGGCAGTGAGGATTTCAGGGCAGGCTGTAGCATGCCTTTGTTACTTCCTGAAACCCTGTATGTTTAGGAAAGCTTCACATATTTTGTTCTGGGAAGAGCACCATCACTCCTGCCGCTGTGCCTGTTTTTTCATTCCTCTGACCATCCATGAATAGAGTTAACATAGTGTAGGAAGGAAGGAGTTAAATAGTGAAGGATGGGCTGAAATCAGTTCAAGATGAGTCTGTGGGACTTTATCCTTAAACCTCCTGCTCCAACTCTTTCCCACCATCTGAAAGATTCAGTACTGATTACAGAGTAAATAATGCTGATATCTTCCTAGGTGTGATGACCAGTCATTGTAGAAGACAAAACTTAGTGTTTTTACTGTCTGGGTAACCCTTCTAAAGCCGTAAGACTGAGTGGAGGGTGAGAGATTTGTGTTCAAACCTGGGCCACAAGACCAGTGTAGCAGAGATCCACCACCACAGTGTACAGGTCTCCTCCAGGTTACTGATATACTGCTTTGGCAATCAAAACTGTTAATGCCATTAGAAGAAAACATATTTTAAACAGAATTTGCCTCAGGAAAAAAAAAAAAAAACCCAAACTGTAAAATTATTCATCATAATGGCCTTTCTGGGACATAGTCACAGTATTTGATTTCAATTGTTTCTGCCTTACAGGTTGTGGCAAAGGGACAAGCTGAGCTTCTGGGAAGGGTCCCATCCTCAAACAAAGTAATAAACCTTAAAATCACCGAGAAGATGGTGCCTGCCTTTCGGTTTTTAGCCTACTACTTCATTGAGAACGAGGGCCAGCAAGAGATCATCGCTGATTCTGTCTGGGTGGACGTCATGGATGTCTGCGAAGGAAAGGTGCTTTCAAAGCCCGTGGCTTCTGTTGCATTCCAAATTTTTTTTTTAAATGGGGTAGTGGCAGAGCAAGCGCAGGCCTGGGATTATAAAGTGAGACATGTCATTTTTATTGAAAAGGAGTCATCAGTAGTCATGACAAAAGGTATAACTTGGAAAGGCTCTCAGGTTGTGCTTCAAAGAGATGAGAAATAGTTTCTTACAGAAAAAATCACCCCCTGTGAGTGTCTGTATTTTAGAAATCCACAAGAAAATGCTGATAGAGTTATTGAGGGGGTGGAATCTCTTTTTAACTTTCTCTTTTGTTAGTGATGTGTGTCGCAGGAAAGAAAGTGAAGCCATTTATTGGGGGAAAAAGTATGAATTTGAAGTAATTTTTCAAACTTTTTAATTTCTTTAAAAGTAATTTTCTGAATTTTGGTAGTACTTTAAAAGCTTTTAACAATAGTTTACATTAGAAAATGAAGTGTAGACAAAATGGGAGGCCCTCTAATCCTTTCTTTCATCTTCCTTCTCCTCTTCTTCCTCCTCGCTTTGGGACCATAAGGTAAAATGAAAAAAAAATGAAGACACAGGAATTTCTACCAATAGCATGAAACCCAATTGCTGAAAATTGTCAGCTGTCTAAAATTATTTTTTCTACTGAAAATGTTTGTTTTGGTAAAAGAATATGGTAGTCCATTGGGGAAAAAAAAAATTTCAAGAAAAAATCATCTGTCTCCAACAGACAAACCAACCCTTCATTTATACATGGACAAAATTCAGTAGTGTTCACAGGGCTTTATAGTAATAATTTCCTATTATTTCATAATCACCACGGCTACTTTATCTTTAAATCACAGAAGTGTGTACATCAGAACCAGATCTGTGTTTTCTCACATATGCTAAAAATTTCAAGTGAATGATAGAAAGCAGGAATTATTATGATGGACTGGTTTAATTTGGTTAATTTTGTACATTACTGTGTAATGACAAAGACATTGTGCTCATGTGTTTCATGGTAATTTTTTTCCACTGGAAAATAACAAAATTCCATTGAAGACCCCAGTTCCAAAAACCCCTAACACAAACTTTTCATTTCCCTTGGTCCTTAAGTGTCATTGAAAGCCAACATCCAAAATTCTGCAGGACACATCTTTCAGCTCCCCATGATTTCCTTCAGTGTAAAATACCTGCACCTATGTGTTCCAAACACAGGATCCCAGGCAGAAATTCCACAAAACAGGAACATCTCACAATTTCTGACTGATGACAATCACAGCTGACAGTGTTCCTGGCCCAAAGAATCTTCACCATAATATAAAAATATTATATTTTTTTTTCAATCCTTTTTATTTAGATTAAAGTGAGAACAGAACAAGACACATATGAACCAGCAGACCAGGTTAATTTGCAGATTGAAACGGACCATGCGGGAAAAGTTGCCTTAGCTGTGGTTGATAAGGCAGTTTTTATTCTGAATAAGAAAAATAAGCTTACAGCCAAAAAGGTAAGACATTTGTAACAAAATATCACATCTACTAGTCAAGCAAGTTTTCCCATGACTAATGAGAGGATCAAAATATAATTAATGGCTATTAATTGCCTAGACAACATTTTGCTAAATTTGAAAATGTTTTTTCTTTTGCAATTTAGGATCTATTTAAGATGAATTGCATGTTTAAGATGAGTGGTATATTTAAGATGGGGATTTCCAACCTATGGCAGACAAGTTTTTAAATTTAAAAAAGCATGGCTCGAAAGCACTCCCTAACTAAAACACCCCTCAGCTTTAATCTGCTTCCAGATGCAGCTTGCACCACCGGTTTCTCTTGTTTCTGCGAATCAAAGGCCACAAGAATTGTTCTGATATATGAATAAATCCTTTACAAGCATGTACAGTCCATCTGTGCCATTTTATTTGGCAGGTATTTAATGCTATGAATTCGTATGACCTTGGCTGTTCTGTGGGTGGTGGCGCAAACAGCATTCAAGTTTTTACTGATGTTGGTCTGGCTTTTATATCAGACACAATTCAATCCAGCATTCGGGAAGGTAAGTGCAACCTGCCCTTCAGAAATTTGTGTGAGACCACTGGAGATCTGGGGAGACTGATTGCTTAAAAAAATCAGAAACATTTTTACTCTTATGATGTAAAATCTCCTTTGCCTTTGGGTTTTTCTTCTGCTCTTCCACCAGATGCTGGCAGCTCAGATATCTCAGGTGGTGGGTGCTGGTCCTTTGGTGACCACCTCAGCTGGGGCAAGCAGCAGTTGGCTAGGCTGGAAGATTTGTGGGACTCTCCCTCAAATTGTGGGTCTTCTGTCAATGAGATGGGTCCTAAGAGAGGTCTTCATGAATGATGTGAATGATCAGGCTGTTCCTGTCATACCATTGTGACCAAGCACTTCTGTTCTGCCTTCCCAGGATATAAATGCCTCCAGGGCACCAGAAGGCAGAAGCGATCTTTGGATTTTCAGAAAAAAATGTCAGGAATTGGTATGTCTGCTCCTCTGGGCGGCCTGAAAATCGTAGCGGGGGAGGCAAAGGGACGTGTCTGGGATCTAGGGGGCAAGAAGTGATGGCATAGTGAAGGATGCCAAGATACTCTTAGTTCCAGCTCTTGCATTACGTGACATAACTTAGCACAAATATGTGTACTATGCTGCATGATGCATCATTCATCAGCATAGTTCAAAAAGCAAAACCAAATAATGTCTATAAATGGAAACTAGTTTGCCTCTTTATAATCCCAAATGTAAAGCAGTTCTAGTAGATAACATGTCGTGTCATCAGTCATGACGTTGAGGTTTTCAAAATCTTTTGTATGGTCAGAAGATGTTTTATAAATCCTGTTTTTTCTTGACATTCTGCTTTGAAACTGTGCCAACTTTGGTACTTTGTGCTTCAATTAAGAGAAGAGTTAGTATAGCATTTGGTATAAAATGTCAATTTGTGAAAAATTTTTTTTTCTCATTTTCTTGCCAGAAGACATGAAGGGTTGGAGTTAGATTCTTCCTTTCTTTTGAAATCAGACTCTACTCAAGAAAGAGAACACTGATATTGCTATTTCCATTATGAATTCCAGCCTGCAAAGAGGATTTAACTTTTAATTCAGTCTGACTGGGAAGAGAGGGCTTAGAACAGAATGTCTAGGATGCCATAGAGCCTATGCTTTCCTTCTGTGTTTGTGGACTGTTTTTAGGGTGGACTGTTTTCAGGGTCCCAGGCTGAAGCTTGGCTGTTGCAATAGAAATTGAGGTTAATGGCAAAAAATTATACGATTGAGCACAATGAACACCTTTACACTAATTTCTTCTTACACAGCACTAATTCTGGGCTTTAATTCTATTGCAGCCAGCAGATACCAGAACACCGCTCTACTAAAATGCTGCCAAGATGGAATGAAATTAAATCCCATGAGGTTTCCTTGTGCAAAAAGGCTGGAAAAGGTGTCTGGCTCCCCAGAGTGCAGGGCCGCGTTCCAGGAGTGCTGCGAGAAAGCCACAGCCCTCAGGAAGCAGGCGAAGCAGAGGAACAGAGTGGGCTTGGCACGACGTGAGGAGCAGGGGCACACAGCTCTGCCACTTTCACCCCCCTCGTGGTGGCTGGGGAGGGCCAAGGGGCACCTCAGTGCTGTGGGGCTGGGGAGGAGGTTTGCACACCAGCATTTCAGAGAGCCCCGGTACAGCGCAGCAGCCGCGCAGCGTTGCGTCTTCACACCTCTGCACCGGGAGATGGGAGTGGCACGGGATAACTCCTTGGGGTCAGAAAAGGCAGGAACCACTTCGGCCACTGCTGGCCCCTCCAGACTTACAGAGGAACTGATGGGCCCTGCCCACACCCCAGAGAGGCCACAGACAGCAGAGAGGGAAGGGGGTGGATGTCGGCATTTACGGCTCTAAGCGGTCTCAGATTTCGACTCCTTAACTAGTGGTACTACTATTATATAACCAAAAAGAAAATTACTTTCCATCTAAAATGATCTCTTTCTGAGTGCAGTTTCTGCTACCATTTCTCATAGATTTCCCCTGTCTGTCACAAGTATGGGACACTGGGAACATCTTTGCTAGCCTTACTACAGAGGTCTGATTTTTCATTTGGTAGCATATAGTTATTGAAGTTGGGAAGAAGAACACTTTGTTCCGTGACAAACTATGGTCATTGCTTCTCTTTTTCCAAGATTTTTGTTTAATTCACAAGATGAAACACAGATTAAATCTTTTCATTCAGAGCATTTTTTGTGCTTTTACAAGTTGACTCTCTGCAAGACAGTGTAAGGTCAGCAGCTGAAGACTTCCAAAAAGAAACCTCACTCCTGTTTTGCAGAATACAGTGAACAGGAAGAATTGTTTGATGAAATCTCTGTCAGCTTGCGCAGTTATTTTCCTGAGAGCTGGTGGTGGAATTTTGAAGAAGTGGAAAGCCCTGGAAATCACAGGTACTCTGTTGCCTGACTAGCTGAATATGTTTAAATTTGTACTCTCAAATGTATATAAATATCAGCTTTATGTAGTATCTGATGAAGAGGACCTTGGAATATTTGCAAGTACTTTGTCTCCACAGCTGAGGGAATATGTTTTTCACTTTAAATACTCAAACTTCATCAAATGATGATGTTTACATTTTATACATGCCTTCTAATACATTTTATTTTGTGGTTTTAGTGTAAAGAACTTTGCTCCTGACTCTATAACTACCTGGGAAGTTCAAGCAATAAGTATATCTCCTGAAAAAGGTATAAGTATTGGATAATTTTTGGTTTTGTGTTTCTTTATATGAAGATGAGTAGAGAATGTGTAATTTTTAAAAGAGAGATACAATATTATGTTGACAGAATAAAACAGTTTGTACTGAAAAAATGCAGTGTTTTGATTGTAATAGCTACTTCTCTCTTTTATGCCATGTTAAAGCCCAACTAGAAGTTAAAGTATAGATTTATATTTATAAAAACAACAGGGAGTAGGGGCTCAAGGATGATGGATCATACAATCAAAATTGTCTTTTATTCTTTCCACTCTTTAAACCACCTGATTTTAGCTTCCACATGGCCAGGAAGCCACATGAGAGGTAGCAGTAGTAACATCACTTTTCTTTGAATAATTCTGGGACCAGGCTCTGGCCATCTCAAAGCATGAAAATCTGTGGCCTCTAAGGCAGAAAAGAACACCAGGAAACCAGCAAAGTTCCAGCCAGAGAGCCCATGTTCCCAGGTGCTGCCCTCTGGGAGTTCCTAGGAGTTGATGAGGACCATTACAGCAGGGACAAAGGGTCTATATTGTACTGCCTACTCCCTTTGAAAGGGGAGGGAAACTGGGTCACAGTTCACTCACAAAACATATAAACACTTCTGCCAAGTTTTAGCCATCAAAAACCATGGAAGTGACTCCAGGAGGCAAACTACAGGCAGGTCTCTAGTGCAAATGAGTTTAAACGAATTCTGAGTATGCCTGTTTTCCTCTCCTGACCTCAGGAGAACCCAGGCACTGAATTTTGATTTGACATTTAACTTCCTATCAGCTGATGTAAAGTGTGTAATTCTCAATTCTAGCTGTTTTTCATTTTCTCACCCCAGGGTTCTGTGTGGCTGACCCCCACAGCTTTGCAGTTTTCAAGGACTTTTTTGTGTCTCTGAGATTACCGTACTCGGTCAGACGACATGAGCAGCTGGAAATAAAAGCAGTGGTTTACAACTACCTGCCCAATGATCTCCAGGTATTGTGATCAACAACTGCTGCACCTTGCATGCCTAGCTAGATAGAGCTATAGTTTTGTAATAATTTAATGGGCATGTCCTGGCCACCCTACAGCCCAGACATAATGCTCCTATCTTGAGCTCTTTCCCAAGCACAAGATCCAGTTCTACTTGGTAACCAAACTTACCATATAAAGCAGATATTATTCACCGTGTTACATAGCCATATCCTTTGGTTTTGGGTACTTCTTCCCCCTCATTGAAGTAATCTGTTCTCTTTTTGCTGCCTGCTGATCTGGGCAATACCCAGATGCTGACACTGACACCTGCTAACACTTCACAAGATACACAAGGCAGAGAGGTAAATGAGTATGAGTGCACCACCCAATGTTGGCCACAAAACTCGTTGAGCGTACAACACAGGGCCACTTTTTCTCTTCATGTGACTTCTATGCAGTCCTGCGTACAGCCACAGTTGTCACTGGGCTAGGGGCCTCCATCATCCAAAGTTGATATTCTTTTTTTTTTTACTTCTTCCCATCTCCCAACCAGCTGTTCAACCAGCATCCTCTGAGCTGCATTGAACTGTGTAGAGCTGGGATGTATAAAAATGCACTATCCTTCTTACTTCACTGTGGTTCAGGGATAGGCCAAAACTCGGTTTCAAGTTCAGTGTAATGAAGAAATGTTGGCTGATTTACCTTCAGAGCCCTAATCAATATAGCTGAATATTAACAGGCCACGGGGTCACAGAACAATTTACATTGGAAGGGGCGTCCAGAGGTATTTTCCCTGTGCCCCAGGACTGCTCTTGGGCATTGCCCTGTCCCCACAGGTGACAGTGAAGATGGAGGCGGTGAAGGGGCTGTGCACGGCGGAGACGACAGCGAAGGCCGTGCAGCTGACACTGCTGGCCAAGGGGAACTCGGCAACACCAGCCTTCTTCTCAGTCGTCCCTCTGACTGTGGGAGAAATCCCGATCACCATCATTGCCTTCGACCGGGATTCTGGGCACAGTGATAGCATCAGGAAGAATCTCAAAGTGGTGGTATGTATTCTGTGGTATGTATGCCCTACTTGAGGGCAGGCACTTCACAAATTGCCCTCAAATGCAATGTTCACTATGTGTGGAGTTCTCGTGGAGGGAGTGAAATGGTACAAACACAAGGCTGGAAGCAATTCAGGAAATCTATTTTTCAGCAAGGACTGAGAGGAAAAAATTAAGCCTCTTTGTCTATTGTATATGGAAAGGTTTGTTCCCTATGGCCAAAAACATCCTTTACCCATGACAGCAACAAATTCTTCAGCAGGTGCATGTTTTAACTTCTCCCTGCTTAATCAACATGTATGAAAATTCTTTTTTCCTTGTGAAGCCAAGATTGAAGATGTCCATCTAGCAAACTTTAAGAAGGAAATGCTCTCTGCTAGTAATAAAGCTAAACCCTTCTGGTCAATGGATCAATCTTCACTCTTAACAATTACATAGCTAAAAACACATGCAAAACATTATAACAGAGATGCTGTATTGATTATTTAATACCTTATTCCTCTTTCAAAATTATAAAATTGAGGAGCCTTTTAGAAAAAAATTACTTTTCAATTGCCAACACAGAGTCATTACAATACCTAAGTCATCCATGGAGGGCTTTTTTCCATCCATACAAAAAGTTCAAAATACGAATCCTTGCCCCCCTGGTGTCAGGTATTACCATGTAGGTAAGGATAAGGCACAGGAAGCTGGGAACCTGCTGTTGTTAAATGCTATAACTTTTGTAGATATAGACACAATCTCAGAGTTCAGTGTTACGCCAAAACACTAGAAGTAGATATAAAAATATGTTTATTAAAACTGAAACTGTAGAAAGAGGGATGTGGGAATCAGAAGGAAAGCATATTTAAGTCTTACACCCAAGATGTACTCAGAAATTCATGGATTTCATACATGAGAGGTTTACTTAAATGAGTCCCTCTGTGAGCTTGACTTGATGGTTCACAAAGCTGAGAATAAACTTTGGGAGCTGGTTTTCGTTACAGGAATTTCATCCAGGGAAACGTTTCAATAGTAACACCAACAATTCAGCAAAATTTATTAGTATTTCAGTTGGGAAACTGAAATTCTGATTTAAAGTTTGAGTTTTACCTAGAGAGAAATCTCCCTTCAAAAATCACTTATTTGTGCCACCTGCTGGCCTAGTGCTTGGGTGGAGCTCACAGGTTTCTTGCAGCTTAATTTCAGGTGTGAGTGCTTGCAGGCCTTTTGACTTTTCTTTCTTTAACTGTGCAGGCTGAAGGTGTTTTACAGAGAGAAGAAGAGACCATTTGCATTAACAGCAACTGTAAGTTATCCAAAAGGATTACATACAGATGAGGTTTGGAGTAAGACTGAACAGTAAATTTATTAAATACTCCTTAATGCGCAGATGTTCCTTTGGTTAACCAGAACTTGTCAGAAATCTCTCCATCCAAAAGACTTGTGAAAGAAAAAAACCCAAGAATTCTAAATTTTTAGAATTGATTTATTTTTCTTTTCTTTTCAAAGGTATCATTCTTTATATAATAACAAGATATCTATTTAATTCACTAATGGGTCTTAAAAGGTATTAAAAGCAAGGTTTTTTCAAGTGCAAAATATTGCTAAAGATTGAAAATTAAATCATTAGAAGAAAGAGAAGTATGTTTTTTTTCTAAAATTACAGTATGTTGATTATTTTTTAAAATCTGGATGCAGATATCTATTTCTTATTTATTTACAGTGAGGTCTCAAACAGTGGACCTGAACAGACCGTCTAATATGGTACCAGGTTCTGATAGCCACGTGTTGGTTAGCCTGAAAGGTAAATGTCATCTTTTTGCCAACAACTTCTCCACAGGTGACAAGGGATGTGCCCCTCTGTGCTCATGCCTGCATGGCAAGTCTCCATTCTCTCCTGGTTTTTCTGTTATGACTCAAATGATCTGTGCTACGTGACCAGGTCATAAAACAAAACATCCTCAGGGTTGAGCCAGTACCTCTTCCTCTTTCTAATTACTCCTTCTTACTTGTGGTGAGTGAAACAGCTTTATGAGATCCAGCCTTCCTCACTGTGCTTGGACTAACATTATGGGAAAGCCAGATGTGAAGGGAAGAGTTCTTCTTCTCTAATAACTTCATACAGGGCTATAGAAATCTGCTTTGGATTCCAGAAATAAGGATGCCAGACTCTGATGTATAGGTTCTGGAGAGCTCTGTATTTCCAAAGAGGAGATATGTTCATATATTCATTTAATCTAATAGAGTTGTATGCATATAATTATATATATATAATTATATATATATATATGTAATTATATATATGTATATATATGTGTATATGTATATATATATGTATATACTCTCATGCATACATATTTTAAAACATCTATAAGCAAATATTGTAGTAGTGATAAATACTCACCCAGTGCCCTGCCCTGAAATGTAAAATATTGAATTTATGGCACAAAGGACATTGGCTTCCATTTCAAATCCCTGTTCTAAAATAAAGGGATCATTGTAAAGTTATAAAATTGTAGAGAGAAAAAAAAAGCACATAAAATGTTTATCATGATTAATGCACAACCTTTTTATTCCTCTGTGGGAGGATCAGGGCTGGTTTGACAAGACTTTTCTAGCCCAAGCCTGATAGACAATCTTTCCCCCTTCTGTTTCTCCTCTGCCTCCTGTAGCCTGAGGACTTGTTCTCTTTCATATTCCTTCACTGTGCCAGCCTCCTTTCTCCAGCTTTCCTGACACCTGGCATCTCATCCTTGCCCCTCTTCATAGAGCTTTATGAAGTCTCGGGTAGCTAAGAGCAGTGCTGAGCAGTGAGGAGCATATGGTGGAATAGTTAGGATCACCTTTCTTCATACTACAGCAATCCATTTTAATTAAGATTCATGCTACGGCTTGTATTTTTTGCAACAGGGAACATCATGGATCAGTCTGTTGAAAACTGCCTGAGTCTCAATGGAGTTGAGAGGCTGATTCAGGTGCCCACAGGCTGTGCAGAGCAAACGATGGTGAAAATGGCCCCTGCAGTCTATGCCATTGAGTACCTGGATGCCAGCGAGCAGTGGGTGAACTTCAACCCCGAACGGAAGCAGGAAGCCGTCAGTATGATTGAAAAAGGTAGGCAGGAAGAAACAAAACAAGGCAAACCAAGCAGAGGCCAAAGGATGGGATCCTTGTTATCTGTTTGCAGTGCACGCTGTCTGCAGCTGCCTCCTGAAGGAGTGCCCACTGTCTCAGCACAGCCTCACAGAAATGCCCCTGGCAGTCTGCAGACAGACATGAGACATGAGGGACATGGGAGGAGAGCTTAGGACACTAATTACCAGCATCTGGCACTGGATGGTATTGGCATTGACAGTCCATTCTCTCTCTTGCCTAATTTAGAAGTAGAAAGTAAAATCTGAGCTGATCAATGAAAATTCTTTTCAGACTAAATGGACAGCAAAGGCCAGTTGTTCATTGCCTCCAAATGTTCAAAATCAACCAAGATAAATCACATCCTAAAAATGCTTATTCTCCCCATGGTTCACAGACACTGCTTAGGATAGCCAGCTGCGATGTAGACATCTCTGTCTGTGGCAGACAAGAGGAGTATAACAAAGGAAATTCCCAGTGCTAATTATGATATTGACACCCTCCTTTGCCCACTCCTGTATTCATCATTACATAAGCTAGAAGGACTTCAGCACCCTTGGGCCAAGCCAGGTATGGAGTTTCCCTAGGGAGAGGACTGCAAGTCTGCTTCTGGAAGACTCCCCTCCAAGATATGAACCAAAACTGGTATTAAACATACAGCAAAGTCAGGACCACAGTATGTGGAAATGTTCCAGCTTACAGGAATTAACACAGGGAATTGTTAGTATTGTAGCAGGTACAGCTGATCTTTCTAAATATAGTGATGTGCTTATGGCATAAAGCAATATGATGTGCTTGTCACTGTGATCTTCAGATATGACAAACAAATTTCATCAATGATAAACAAGTGTATAAATAGAGATTAAAAGCATGCTAGCAGTTGCTGCATGGAGATTTTTGTCTATTTATCAAGCCTGCCAAAACTGACATGAGATCCTGCTAATAAGTATTTAGTATTATCTGCATCATTTAGTAGGTACTGCTATTACTACTACATTATGCTTTTATTTATTCTTATTGAAGTTCATCAGTGTAAACAAGTTCTTTGGTTGTGTGGCTATGATACAAACTTGGTCAAAATAGTAGCAGTCAAGATCTGAAGCCACAAGTCATGATTTTCCTAAGACTGTGTCTGACCCAATAGAAGATGTTTTGTATACTTTTTGATTCAATGCACCATAAAATCAACAGCTTGAAAAGTTGTCAATAATGGAAAACAATTTCCCAGTATTCATTATGCATACAGTGTTCTGTAACCATAGGTTTCTGCAGTTTTCAGGCTATTTTCTTGGCTCAATAAGTCAAACAAGACAGAGGACCTTTTAAGCCCAGCGATTTTTCTGTGTCAAATTCTGCTGACCCAGTCATTTCCTCCTTAATGCCCCAGTGAACATATCCATGAACTCTTCCACCAGTCAATACAAAACATGTCCATTATAATACAAGTGAAGTAGAAAAATGCCCAGTAAATATGGCTGTTCTCTGAATGGTTACGTGCTCTCCTGTTCATGCAGGTTACACTAGACTGCTTGAGTTTCAGAAGGACGATGGGTCCTACGGAGCATTTAAAAGAACCCCCAGTAGTGTATGGTAAGTGATTTTCTTTTCCTGGGCTTTTGGTTTTGGAGTTTTATTTTTGTTTATTTGGTTGGGATTTTTTTAATTATTATCTCTATTATCATTTGATGCATCAGAAGTTTTTCTTTGGTGATGAATTTTGAAAATCTGGTGGTTGTCTAGGTACTTTTTCCATGAATAATCACCCACCAAATTCTCTGAGTGTATTCAGTCCTTGGTGAAAGACATTTATACTGAGCCCACTGAATATTTTGCATTTGCCACAGGGTAGAAATATTCAATCTGATGGTGAACAATAACTCACTAGGTTGCAGTGAGTGCACTGTATTGAATATGAGTCTGTGCATAAAATTAGTATGTTTTTCTTCCTGTCAATATAGTCCACTATAAATATCTGTCAGCACAAGTTTGGAAAATTTTCTTTTGTGCAGGTTAACTGCATTCATTGTTAAAGTGCTCACAAGGAGCAGAGAATACTTCAGTATACAGGACAGTCACATAAGCAACTCGATTTCCTACTTGGTTACTCAACAGCAGGGAGATGGTTCGTTCCACGACCACCACCCTGTAATGGACAGGAAAATGCAGGTAGGTCATCCGTAGTTAGAATAATTTGTTGTGCATTTAGGGCTATTAGGGATTTAAAGGAATGCTGTGAGTTGTTAAATAACAAGAAATGTATTTAAAGAGAATAAATCTGTAATGTAAGTACAAAATTCAAGATTAATTCGTTAAGATGTCTGTTTTGTCAGATGCATAGCTAGTGCTTCACCACCTTTATCTTTTATACGGTCTTAGATACGTTTTTCAACTATGCCTGTGGGGAACTTTAAAAAATTATTTTGGGGAGTCGTATGTTTGGTAAAGATGTAAGCCTTTTGTTGCTTAAGGCAATAGAGTGTAGAATTGTAACTTTGTTTTGAAGGGGCATCCAGAGCTCATCTAGTCCAAATGCTGCTCAAAACAGTTCTAGTTAGATCAGGCTGTGCAGGACCATGTCCAGCTGTGTCTCGAGTATGTCCTGCTCTGTCTAGGTAACCTGTTTCAGCATTTCACCGTGCCCATGATGAAAAAAAGAAAAAATTAACACTTAATCAGAATTTCCAATTGCATATCTTGGTCTACACATTCTCTATAACTGCTCAGAAACTCAAAATTGCTATACTGTCCATTAATTTAATCTAGGAAAGTAATGCA
This sequence comes from Melospiza georgiana, assembly GCF_028018845.1. Classification (NCBI taxonomy): domain Eukaryota; kingdom Metazoa; phylum Chordata; class Aves; order Passeriformes; family Passerellidae; genus Melospiza; species Melospiza georgiana. The sequence continues at coordinate 56,548,595 of NC_080431.1, read as the reverse complement.
CATTTTCCAAAACTCATTGAAAATGCAATGTAATGACCATATCTATGAAAAAACAGGCATTAATATTTTTATTGATCTGTGTCAAATAAGTTGTGAGGCTTTCACACTCTGGCCTCAAAGCTAGTTTCACAGTTGATGTAACACTATTGGGGAAAAAGAAACACGTAGCTCAAGGACTGGTTCAAAGAGTTTTGAGTCTTTTTAACCTGTGTTCAAGCTGAGATTATCTTCTATCCTATATATACTTCAAGAGCTTTCAGGGGAAAAAAGTTAATGAGACCACAGTGCTTACTTTATCAAGAAGAGAGATAAGAAATGATCCAGTACTGGTGTATAAATACCTTTACAGGAGAGTTCTGTCGGCAAGGTAGAGGGCTCTTTAGTGTGTAGAAAGTAGCACAGAAATGAAAACAACCCCACCCTCCTAGTGACTGAAAATTGAAATTATGAATGTCTCAATGAGAAATTATAGATTTTTAGCTGTAAGATAAATAACTAAATATTTGATTATCAGCTGGTTCGGTGTGGTAGGTTCCTGATCTCTTACACTGCTCAATGCAACCTTTAATGCTGCCACCATAGGAGATATACTTTAGATGGGCACATATTATTGGAAAAATTTAAGGCATCAGCTACATAGTACATGGTCAGAGGGTTTGCAGAGAAGGTCCTTGATTTTATGGAAAGTAATTTTCTATATTTAATCATAAACATATGCATGCACATTTAACTTTTCCATTTCATCTTTCAGGGTGGCGTTAAGCTAGCAGAAGACGATTTGGCTATGACAGCCTTTGTAACCATAGCATTGCAACAGACCCTGCGTGTCTTCCCGTCACCTGACGTGGTAGGAAACCTGGCTCTTTAAGTCTGCAGTCTATTGCACTATGGCATATCCACCCTGCCATCTCTTGGAGAACTGCAAATAGGGTTTAAAATCTGCTTACATCTCTGGTGGATAGGAAAAGATGTCGTGGCCTATTATACAACAAGGAGTTTCGAGCTACACGCTCCATCATCAATGACTGTAATCGCTAAGCAAATATTATTATAGTTGTCTTAACAATTACTACAGGGAAGTATTCTAATTTCCAAGTGCTAGTTTCCTAGTGCTAGAAGTAACAGTTAGCAGGTCTCAGTGATCTTTACAAATGGATCTATTCTGTTTCCACAGGCGCGAGTGATTACAAGAGCAGTGGCTTACATGAAGAACCAATTTTCAAGAAATACTGACTGCTATTCTGTAGCCATCACTGCTTATGCTCTGACACTTGTACAGTCTGATAGTGAAGAAGCTCAGTTTGTGAAAGACAAATTAAGGGACTGTTCTTCTTTTGATGAAGGTACTGGTAACCATTCTTAAAAATCCCTTTAAAAAGTACTTTTCCTAATGGAAACACATTTATATGAACAAAAAAAATTGAAGTAAATGAAGAAAAATTAATTTTATACAACTGTGTATGTATATATGTAATATAAGTAAATGAAGAAACGTTAATTTTATACAGCTGTCTATATATATTTAATTATTTGAATTGCATAATTAAGTATTTTAATATTTTACATTTTAATATGTAATTTTAATAATTAATATCGCTATAAAGTGACAGCTAGTGAAGCCTGGATCATAACCTTCTCTGATTTTGAAACTGGAACAAAAATACAGTAAATATTCATTTATGTTTTCTGCTTCCCTTGAGAAGAAAAAAAAAAGTCCAAGCCAAATGAGAAAGAAGAAACTTCATATGAAAAAACAGCAACATACAGGACTAGTTCAGACTGAGTTTGTGGTCAAGAGGGAAGGTGTCTCTTCCACCCCACCTGCTTTCAAAGCCCCACACCCTTTCTGAGTGCTTTGTCCCAGCTCCCCATGGATGTCCCCACTGACCCCCATGGGGTGTGGCAGTGGTGACTGCTGAGTCAGTCAGATGTGTGGCTGCACCACCATCCTGGTTATTCCTCCCAATGCATTTGGTAAATTCAGCCCTGTTCAACAGCCCCAGTTTAAGAGTAGGGAATAGGCTTCTCCTTAATCAAGGCTGGATTTGTGGCCATGATTAATACTGTTATGTCTGAGGGACCACCAGACACAATGCTACCACTCCATCAGATGGACATCACTGTACAATGGGTTGGAGAAATCAAAATTGAAAATTGTGGGTTTTCTCTTCCATTATGTTTGCTTCCCAGCTGATCTGTTGCTCTCACAACAGCATCTGTGTCTTGTGGTTCCACAGTGCCATGACAAGAAGTATCCACTGTGTAGAGCAATAGTGATTTTTGGCAGAAGTCTCTGCCAAGGTGATTCAGGACTGAGTTGTTCTTGCAGCAAAGCAGCAGCGCTACTGGGGAAATGGCAACAACGCAGTCTCAGTGGAAACCACTGCCTATGCCCTGCTCCAAACCTTGCTCCTGGATGACATGGAATATGCAAGGCCTATTGCCACGTGGCTGACAGAGAGAAGGAACTACGGTGGAGGATACTGCTCTACACAGGTGCCTGACCACCGCTTCAGGGGGAGTCTTAAGGGGAGGGAAGGAAGTAAAAGCCTCCTAAAAACTTTTTCATTTAGATCTGAACCAGTGAATTTTCAACTTCTTTGGTATATGAAGCAATAAAGATTTTTGGATTGTTAATTAGCAATGGGCCAAAATAAAATAGTTAAAAGCCAGCAAAGAAAGTTCTTTGTTCTCATGAATAAGTAGAATAATCTAAGGTCAGGACTCCAATGTGTTTACAATTTAGTGCTATAAGAAGAAGCTGGGAAATTAAATTAATACTCTGTGCAAGTAGAAACTGACAAATGCAGGAGAACATCAAAACAGATAAAAGCATAAAACTGAACTCAAAGTGAGTGATAATGTCATCTCACATGTTGTTGAAATAACCTGGCATAACTGCTAGTTTTTTTGCTTTTCTTTCTCACCTAGGACACAGTGGTGGCCTTAGAAGCTCTGTCAGCATACAGCATACAGACACTGAACACTGCTTCCACCGACCTGACTGTCAGACTGGGAACACCTGGGAGGAGAAATTACTACAGCATTGTTCTGACTGATGCCCATGAAGAATTTCAGAAGCAGCTAGAGGTATACAACCATTGGTTGCTTTAAAGGTTTTTTTTCCCCTCAAGAAGGAGAAATCAACTCCTCTGGCCCAGGTTTTGTCATATTAAACAACCATGATGCAGCTGATTTATTATACTTTTAAATAATTTGATCTGTAAAACAACAGAATCTTTTTAAAGTTAAAAAACCCAAACCCATCAGGTGCTTAGCAGCATACTTTAGAGGTGATTTTCTGCCTCTGAGGACTTTGGTGGCATGAATATCTCCCAAAAGTAAAGAGCTGCCAGGAACCTAAGTCCTTCTAGGGAATGAGGAGGAAGGGGAATAATTTGATCTTCACTGTGCCTGAAACTGTGAAAATGTGAAATCCGGGATACTGAAGTTGATAAAATGCATCTACTGGCCTAAAACAGCAGAGTAAGATTCATTAGCTCAGTTAATTTAAAATCTTGAGACATGAGGTCTCATAATTTCTTCCATAGCTGAAAGTTTTCCCTACCCAGGTCTGGGGGGTAAAGGCATAGAAGACTGTCAAGACGTCAGGAAAACAATAGACCAAATTCCAAGCACAAACTAAACATCTTCTCTTTTCCCTTGGTTTGCAGTTTGAACTTGGGAGGAAACTTGAAATATCTGTGAACGGCAAAGGAAATGGGACAATGAGTGTAAGCTGTAATTTCAAAATCCAGAGTCCAGCTGGACTTCTTTAATCTCTTTTTGAAACCCCAGTGAAAATTTACTTGACATGGCCCCAACCTTTGAGTTCCTACCTCCAAAATTTTAAAATTTGGGACCTAAATCCTGCCCTTATGGACTGTAAATTTTTCCTGTCTTTAACTTTATTAAATACATAAAATGTCAAGGGTGATAGAGGTGGCTGGAGTTTGAAAGACCTCTTTGTGGTTGGGAATGGAGAGTTATCTCAAAGGAGTCCCATATAATTTGTGAATTGCACATGGGACCTGCTTATATCTGTGACACTCCTCTGTGATCAGCCTGTGCCACTGGGGGGCTGGCCATTCTCTCCACGTTCCCATGTCCCATCCCCATGTGTTGGAGTCCTGGATGGGTAAATTCCATGTCATTTAAATGATATTTTTAGTGGCTTGCTGTTTGTGTGTTCATCTTAGATATTAAAAATGTACTGGTCACCTGAGCTGAAGAACAACACCTGCAATGATTTGGTTTTGACAGTGGAAGTGGAAGGGAGCCTTAAGTACTCTGGTGAGTGGAGGGGCAGGGGCTGGGTCTCAAAGGGGACAGGTTTGGCCAGCTGCTAATGATACTTCATTTCCAGCCTTGGAAAGTGGGAACTAATGAATGAAACAAGGGAAAGGAGAAGTCCCTGAATTCTACCCAGTCATTGTTTCATTTAGTTTATTATTCTTATCCTTAAATAGTGTAACAACTACAAGTGACTGTAGGTGCGGCAGGTGCTTAGCAGTTACGCAGATACCATTAGAAACTCTTCTTGAGAAAGGGGAGATGAGCTCCCTTCACAGAGGGGAAAGCCCTGCTCAGTTCCCTGGCTAATGAGGGACCCACCATGTGGGCTTAAAATTCTTTGAGGCAGATCTGTCATGGGTCTTTCCTATAAGCAAGAATGTGTTTTGCATCTCCTGAAGTGTGTAGTCATCATCACCTCTGCCTATGTTTGCATTGGTCTTTTTTCTGTTTGAATTGTTAACTTTTGGAGGGAGGGAATTGTCCTTTAAATATTTATGCACAGCCTAAACTCCATTCTTAGCCTGTTAATTATTCTTACTATGGTTATCCCTAGAATTCTAACTCTGAATGAATTGGAAACACTGAGACAGCGTACAGAGAACTGTTACAAAACTCACAGTGATGTGAGTTTGGAATTTATGATTGTACCAATAATAAATTCACTGGAATTTATCATTATACCAAAAAGGAGCCAAACTGCAGGCAAATTTGTTCATGGCTGACCCTGTCTCTCACCTCCAGAAGCTGAATACTCTGATGAAGACTATGCTTATGAGGACTTGACTACAGGAGGAAACAGCACTTTAGAGACGCTGTCTGAAATTGATTGGTTTGATATCCGCAGCAGAAGAAAAAGGGATCTGACCACTCGCAGCAAAACAGAATCCTTGCAATACAAAGTCTGTGTCAGGTAGGTCTGCAAGATCAGCTCCTCATTTGCTTGTAATTCTCCTTTGTCACCCTCTTCATATCCACAAACTCAGCATCCAATCTAGTAATCTCAGAGTCTGCATACACTGTAAGTGTGTGTTCTCTCTCCCATGGCAGGAGAAAAGGTTTCCAAACAATGGATGAGATTTATTTACATGGTTTATGTAGACTTCAAATGTCACTGCAGATTCTTCCCCATCAGATTCTGGGGAGACTCCAAAGCATTTGGCAGACTAAAAATTTGAAATAAATATTTTATTTAAAAAGGTAAATACAGCTGGAATGCATTAGCAACATATTTACAGAATTTCATCACTTTCTGGAGAGAGGCTGTTACTTTCTTTGTGGTCACACTGGCCTCATTAAAAAAAAAGGATGGCTAATACTATCTGGGAGAGGAGACAGATGGGATATTCTGTTGTGACAAGAAGTTGGCAAGGGCAAAGGTAGGAAAAAATAAACCCTCCTATGCAGCATAACACTGAAATACCTGTCTTTTTTCCCATTTACAGTCTGGCATTGGTCTCAGAACCACAAATTTGTGTCTTTCCTGTCTATTCTAGAGAGGAGCAGGATGGAAGAAGCTTGCTCCCCAGTAGAATTTTGGTTTTCCACTGACTTTTGTCAAAGCCTTGAAGATGGTGGTTTTATCTCCTCTTTAAAACAGTGGCATGAACAATAGCAGGGAGGACTGAAGTCACCCTAATTCCCAATTTTCACTCTCCCTCATTAAACACATATTCAGTGAATTTTTACTGGCCAAAGCATCTTCTTCCCCATTAATTGCTATGTAACATTCATCAGCTACCAGATCCACTGTTGTGCATCACTGTGCTGCTGAGTGTTAGGCTGAGGCTTAGACAGTAATGTGAAATTCCTTGTGGTTAAGACATGGGAGAAAACTGAAGGCAAGATTTACATCATCATTCCTCTTCCCTACTCTGTGGTGCATCCTTTATGGGAAATGGAGAGTGCCAAGATAAAAAGTTCTGAAGCTCCACCAAGTGAATGTAAAATATCTCATGTCAAGGCACCTGGTGTGAGTGCAGAACCACTTCATTTTCCAGCAATGACACCACTTCCTGATTTTTGAGATGGTGAAAGCTGAAAGATTGGAAATCCAATACAGATATTTAGTGGATAATTACACCAATGAGGATTTTTGCCTCGGACAGCAAAGGTGATGTAAATTTGACTTAGGAAATTAATTTATCCAAATTTTTCACAGACTATCTCTACTTTCTAAGTAATAGAGAACACATACTTTGTCAGTGCTGTTTACCTCCCTGGCTTCAACAATGCTTTTAAGGTGGGATGAACTGTCATATACAGGTGAATTTTTTCTGCCTATCAGCTCCAAGGAAAGCCTCTATGAAAATCTAAGGCAAGGCACCTGGGGTTTGGATGACCATTTGACTTGTTTAGATTACTCATTTTACCTCCTGACTCTTAATGGATTAGGCAGTTTATTTTCAAATTAAAATCCACTTGGGAAAGTTAAATGGAGCAGAAAGTTTTGCTTCACCTTTAGCAAGCTTGGAAAGCCAGACTCTTCAAAGCAACCTGGCTGTTCAGTGCAGCTGTTCACTGCTGACCATGTCCCTTATAAAGGTCCACAGGTCCCAAAGCACCAAAGATGTCCCTGGTTGATCTCACTCTGCTCAGTGGGTTGGAGCCTGACACAAGGGAGCTCGAACAGGTTAGAAGCACACTTTTCTATGCAACATTTTATAGAACCTTTAGAAAATTTTTCTTTCAAAATCTTTCCAAAAATCTACAGAAGAGACATGGGAAAACAGATAGATAGATAGATAGATAGATAGATAGATAGATAGATAGATAGATAGATAGATAGATAGATAGATTGATTTCCACTACTCTCATTCTAATAAAAATATTTGCTGAATATATAAAATAAATGCAAAGCTTGTGGTGAACAGAGTTCAGATTTCCTAGTCCCTTGTAAAAGAAATTAGGGTGAGGCTTAGCAGGGTAATAATGTGCCCTTATCATATCCTGCTGTCCCGTGGCATGCCGGGACAGGGCATCCTGGGCTTGCAGAGCAGAAGGCAAGTAGTCTTTCAGTGGTGCTTGGTGGCAGGGCACCACTGTGGCAAGGAGATGGGCACAGTGCTCTGACAATGCAGCTTCAGAGTTTGGGGTTCTGGAGCCAGCTTGGTTGAGGGAAGTTTGCTCAGTTTTGTGCTTTCAGGGACAGTCTCCTTTAGGGAGGAAGAAAGAGGGCTGAACAAAGCAAACTAGAATATGGAAGGTGGCAGCAAAGATATTCTTATTCTGCTAGGGGTTTACTCTGATTTGTTTGTTTCTTTGTTTTCCTGCAGCTGGTGACAGCTTCAGACAGGTACATTCAGCACTTTGAGTATAAGGAAGGGAAGGTTTTGCTCTACTTTGGTGAGGTAAGCAAACCCAATGATTTTCTAATCCCTGCCACTTCAGATAGCATTAGACTTTTTAGAAATCACTGCATTTTTCACTCTCCTTTACCTTTCTGTAATTTTTGTCATTTATTATTATTGAATAGCTCAGTGAAAAGACCAGGAGGATGGGAACAGAGAAAGGGAAGAAGGGAAACACACACCTTCATCTTCCACCATTCTATGTCCAAGAAGATATAGTTCATATTCAAGATTTGGCCTTTGGCCCAAGAAAAAAGAGAAATCCTCTCCCTCTCTAGCCAGAAGGGATGCTTTTCATACATGATAACAAAAGTGTTAACTGGTGGTCCTGTAATTTCCACATGGACATGACATGGCATGTCAAGGCCAAAATCCAGATAGTGATTAACAAATGTAAGCATCAGGACCCCTAGTCTCTGTATTTTTCCCAATATTTTGGATAATGACTCCACCCTACATCCACTTAAATTGCTTCACCTCTGCAGCCAAAGCAGATATCAGCATTAACTCATCTACACCACGAGAACAAGTGTTCCATAACTAGCACAGACACAAACATTGAGGAATTGACTGAGGAGAGAGAGTTTTCTCATCAAAACTGTTCTTCCTTTTTCCTCCAGCTCCCAAGTGGACCAGACCCAGATTGTGTATCATTTGGGGCAAAGCAAATCAATCCCATGGGCTTGGTTCAGCCTGCAAATGCCATCCTTTATGATTTTTACAACCCTGGTAAGGGCACAGAAAAATTATACATAACTGGTTAAAGGAGAGTGTCTCAAAAAAACCCTGAAGTCCATAGAAAGTTGATTTTTATGTAGTGTGTGAAACCATGTAATTTTGTTTAGTGATTAAAAAAAACAGCTTTGCATAACTGTCTTCCAGTTACTTCCGATAATCTAAACAGAGATCTTCTTAGGAATGGCCTAGTATTGCAAAGGTACTGAAAATGGGAACTTTAACACTCAGGAATTTTTAAATCAGATTTTCTGAGTTCCTGTTTCACATGGCGCTTTTAAGCATATTTCACTCACATTTTGTTTTGACAGACTGTGTCTTTATACATTTAAGACAGACCATGTTGGAGGGTTGACTTTTGTAGTGTGCTTGCCAGGGAAAGCAGTCTTCTTCCTCATTCAAAGAAAGGTTAAATGCAAATCATCCCCATTTGCCAAAGTTATGCAAACAATATTTGAAAATTAGGTCAAATCTCTACTTTGCCTTGACAGAGGGATCCAAGACAGTTTACACTGGGTTTAAACCACTAACTGAATATTGGTTGGTCCAATCTTCTTCTTCTGAAACAGTGCAGTGTTCACTGTTGTTCTATGGTATAAAGAGGTTTTTAAGATGGATGGTTTACAGAGGGAACAAAAAAAAAAAAGGGGAGGGTGCAGGGAGGGAAGAGTACAACTAAAAGAAATAAATACAAACAAATAAAAAAACCCTGACAACAACAACAAAATGCCCTAACAAAAATTATCCAAACTGAATGAAAATAACCAGCTGAAAGGCAGCCCTGTACTCCAGGTCCCTTAGCTGTAGGTCTTTGGGAATTGCTGATGTGCATCTGATTCCTCAGAGCTCTGCTTTCTCTGGACCAGGGAAAAGTTGGGCTGCAAACGCAGTTTGTGCTGCACTGTCCAGGCTTTTCCACCTGAGCTGTCCCCTACAAGCTGCTTTGTTCCTTGCCCACAGACAGGAGCTGCAGTGTGTTCTACAGCGCTCCCAAGCACAGTGCCATGCTCTCAAAGCTGTGCCACGCCGACGTCTGCCAGTGCGCAGAAGGTAAGGAATGGCTGCAGGGGCTGGTCTAAAAGATAGATAGTTACTTCTAGGAACAATATACATGGGAATTGTTAAGCCCAGAAAGGAGCATTAGAATTATCCTAATGTGTAATACAGTACCCATTCATCCTCTAGGATTTTCAGTATCAAGTTGATTTTTTTTTTCTCAGATATCCAGGATTTTTTGAAAGCTAAATCCAATATTTATATACACGCATGTGCATGTGTATGTAAAAACCTTCTATCGCAGCACTAAGGAAGTTGTTCTGCCATTTTATTCTCTGTTATATTGTTGTGGGAATATGGAGGTGTAAACTGAATCTGTCTACATATCCATGCCTATTGTGGTGTATCACTTTTTTCTTCCTTCCAGGTCCCTGCCCAAAACAAAAATCAACTTTCAGTAAATCATTAACACAAACCACACGCGTTAATTTTGTCTGCTACCAGCCTACTGCAGATTATGGTAAGGCGTGAAAGACAGCTGTTAATTTCAGCATCATTCATTTTAATAAATATAAACTTATTAAACTTAAACTGTGCCCAGACTTCTCCTGAACTGAGTAGGGTTTCTGTATGTGGCCAAGAGGCTGAGGAGAAATAAATGAAGGCATGTGCAGTTGTAGTCATCAGGGCAGAGAAGTGGGAAGTAAAGGCCTTGGAAAGATGCAGCAGGATGCTGGGGGCAGGAGGGGTGGGCATTATGTTACATTATGTTATTATGTTTAAAAAAAAACCATGGTGCAGTACCCCAGTCCATCACATCCCTCATGTTACAGAATGTAATAAAAGAATAGGGTTTCCATGGCATGCCATAGTTCAGTAGCTCCTTCTGCAGAGCTAGATGTATATTTTTCCCTCTGTTAATTTGCCATTCTGGCCTCTTCTTTGGATACAAAGTTGGATAAACTACTGAAGGAAAACTAGTTGTGCACCATTGGTAAGTTAGATGCTAACAGAAGGACAGGAAAGAGTGAAAACCTAACCACAGAGGAGCTTCCTTGAAAACATACAAAGAAAGGAATACAAATCTAGAGTCTCTTGATTAATAATTCCATGGTTTGTGAGTAGATGGTACACTGGCCTCTGTTCAGACACTTGGTAGAAGCACACCTGTTACTCAGTCTTTGGATGCAATTCCATGTTGCCACCTGGCATCACAGAGCTGTTGTCTGTTGCAGCATACGAGGTGGAGATCCTCAGCAGTACAAAGAAGAATGTTTTTGATTACTATGAGGCCAAAATCCACAAGATCCTTAAAGCATGTAAGTATCAAAATGTTTTACTCCTTTCATTCACCTGTAGAAACACTGGGTTGACTAAATGTTAGCCAGCATGAGCCATGCAGATGCCTTTTTCTGCCATTGAAAAGTGGGGTCAGATATATTTCTACAGCAAGCTTTCAAGAAGGCTTATTTATTGCAAGGCTTGTTTGGGGCAGCTGCCTCACTGTGCAGTTAAGCCCCAGGGTAGTTTTTTGGGTTCACGTTGTGCAGTCCCAGAGCACACAAGCTTCAAACATTTCAGATGAAAATAAACCAGAAGACACATTCCAGACTCGTTGAGTCCATGGTTACAAACTGGAGCTAGTCTAAGAAAAACCCCTCCAAACACATGCATAGTGGGGGTATTATGTCTTCTGCATCAACTATTTTGTTTTATAGACTGTTGATAGATTCTTAATTTTTGTTATGTGGACACTGCCACTGACATCTCTTCTGATACTAAATAAAGATTTGAAGTGCTTATTACTCAATTAATTATTGAGCAATTGCAGCCCTTGTGGAACAGACTAGGAGTTGTCCACAGTGACTTGCCTGAGGTCAATAAAACCAGGAAAACTTCTGGAACTTCAATTTAATAACTGTGCTAAAGAAATAGAAAGGCTTCTTTGTTGCTAGGTGCAGTGTAAAGGTTTTCACAGTTCTCAGACAATGTCCTTTTGCGAGCCTGCCATCCCAGCTGTCCCCATGTGAACTTAATCAGCAGCATCAGAGAGCACTGCTACTCTTCAGAGTCATTTCTGGGGAAGCTGTCAGGTGACACACCAGACTTCAGCTGCTGGGGTATCATGTAGTCACCAGTTTTGAGTTTGGCCGCCAGAGATTGCCTTTAAAAAGGAACTTCAAAGGTTTTGAAATCTTCCCTCTCTGGAGCAGAATAATTAATTCACTCCATCAATCTTTGCCCAGGGGCCTGGCAATGTCACACAGTATTTTATGGCACACAACTTGTGATCTGTGCCCAATGTTCAGTAAAATAAGGTCCATGCTTCCTGATTCCAGAGAGAGCATCTGACATACCCAGGGCTTTCCATATGGAGGGAAATAGTAATGTAACTAGTGGTCAAAATACTGACTATAGGAGATTATGGTATCCCAGTGGAAAGTTTTATTAATCTCTTGAGAATACCTACAGCATTTAAAGGCTTTAGGGCTCTGGGTCCAAATGTGTTTGTGCTCACAACTTGCAGGAAAGCACTGGAGCAATTCTGGGGTTTGGTAGCTGAGAGAAACATCCTTTGAATGTGAAGTTGAAGGGAAAGGATGTCTTCTATTCCCACATACTTGATAATTCCTTTTGGTTTATGCTGTCAGATGCAGCTTCTGAGCATCAGAAAGCTTTCAGCAGCTTTGGGAAGGGCTGGCAGGAGGCATAAAGACATATGGGGATGAAGAAAAGGCTAGGTGTTGCACCCAAATCAGCCTGTGACTGAACCAGTGTTATTACCTCTTGTATTCTCTGCAGCTCTTCTGAGTGAGGTTGGCCTCTATTGCCATCACCAAGTTTAGATGGTAAAATCTCAAGTTTAGTAGGGTAAAATCTCATTCTCTGGACCCTGCCATTATTTCCTTAACAACCTTTGAAGTAAAGGGTTGGTGCAGATGACAGATGGAAACACTTATTTGTGTTTGGGAGTCAGCAAAAGAGAATATTGCAGGTGTGCTTCTCAGATTACTTTGGTTATTGACAGAATTAGTGTATATGTTTTGGATGGCTAATATTTGTGCCATCCTATGAGCCCTCCAGGAGTCCTTTAGGGGAACAGTATAGCCCATACAAAGTAGCACAGAATCTTTCTTTTCCCTCTTCTTCCTCCCCTGCTGCCCTTTTTAAACTTTATTTCCCATTACAGATTCTAAAACTCTAAGAAAATATTTACCTTAAATTCCACTTGGATGCTTTGAAACACAAAATTTCAACTTTTTTTTTTTTAATTGGAGATCTTAAATTGGAAATTACATAATAACCACTCAGGGTAATGACACAAATGCTTATGATCCCATGGTCTGAATTGTATTAGGTCATTTGTGGAATATATGAACCGAGAAACACCTTGGTAATTTAAGCCAAATGAGGCATAACATCATCATTTTCTCAAGTAGTTCTAACCCATCTCTGCATTCCATGAACAAAATGAAAATTCAGGACACCATGTAGCATAGGAACAACAAAAAGGTCTTGGGTTATGTAAGAAAACCTACAGGGCTTATATTCTCACTAAAAATGCAGATGTATAAGTAACATATATTAAACTGATGCAAGTTGTACCTGGGTGTTAGATAAGGTTCTCAAAGCTAGGTTTCACAGATCAGTAGTCTATGCCAAATTCTCTGAAATCGAATTACTATTAGAATATTCTACTTCAATTTTCATTCTACTTTTAGGATTTTGATGACTAGCCTTTCCATACTTGTAATATAATAGTCTATAGTAGAGCAGATGATGCACAAGATCTGTTAACTGATAAAAAAGACTGTGGTGCAATTTATGTGTAATTTAAACTGGTTTAATATTGAATTTTTACAGGAGCTTTCAAATTATAGTTAGAAAGAGAGTAAGAAATTAGAATATTGCTGTTATTTGCTTTTTTTTTTTTCAAATGGACTTTGAAAACTGTTGTTCTAGTTAAACAACATAGTGTCCTCATGACCTGAGACTGGTCAGATGAATAAGCATCTTTTCAGCTCTCCTGTCATTGCAGGGTCTGAGCAGCCACCTCATCTGCCTTGGATGCCCACTTCTGTATTTGGCAGTGCAATTCTGAATTAATAAATTTCTGGGCCAGAATCCAGAATCTAAGTTACTTGAGCATGGAAATCACCAGGAGATTGTCCTGTGTATCAGATTCAGAAGGAAGAGCATAAAGGCTGCATTAGCAAAGTTCTGGTCAGGTGTACTAAGGAGAGTGAGATTTTAATACTGTCTGCCGCATTGTTGAGCCTCAAAATGTTTGAATTTAGTTTGTTTTAGTTTGCTATCTCTTAAGAGCACCCTGAACCTGAGCATTCTGAAATGGAAAACAGCATGTTTTCTATTTTCCTTGGCTTTTCTCTGAGACTCAAGCAAACTCCATAATGTCTAAAAGGTCCTAAGGTCTATAGGAAAACATCTCCTTCAATAATTACTGCAAACACCAAGAAAATTAAGTCAAAAGTGGCTTACTTTCTTTCTATCAGGTCACACTAAGGGAAATGTATCCTACCATAGCAGGGCCATTTATTCACTTGACTGTGGTGGTGTTCGCAGGGATCCCAGAACAAGGGAAGAGATGAGAATCTTGACTCCATGTTTCAGAAGGCTGATTTATTATTATTTATTATTATATATGAGATATATTATATTAAAAGAAAATTATATACTAAAACTATACTAAAAGAATAGAGAGAAAAGGATTTAATCAGAAGACTAGCAAAGGAAAGGAATGGAATGATAAAATCTTGTGACTGCTCACAGCCTCAACACAGGTGGCTGTCATTGGTCATCAAGTAAAAACAATTTCACATGCTGGGTAAAAAATTCTCCAAATCACATTCCAAAGCAGCAAAACATCGAGAAGCTGAAGCTTCCCAGCTTCTCAGAAGAAAAAGATCCTAACAAAAGGATTTTTCAGAAAATATGTCTGTGACACCTGACAAGCCCAATTCCAAAGCGGAACATCACCTTGGCTTAGCAGTGTAGCAAATGACCACAGGGGGTTGTGTCCTGTGGGTTACAGTTCTTCTCTCTGTTAGAAAAGTTCATGGGGTTTTCTGTTCTTGTCCCACAGCTGCAGATGAAAGCATCCAAGTGGGTGAGCACCGACAGTTCCTATCACGCTCCATGTGCCAGTTAAACATTGTCCCTGGCAAACGCTACCTCCTCATGGGCAGAGATGGGCAAACTGTGGATTGCAACAACAAGTAAGTGCAAAACGGTCCCTGGGCAGCAGCAGCTGCTATCCTGGACCATAAACCCAGAGGATACTCAGTTTATTAGAATACCTCCAGAAAGTAAAGGCAAAAAAAAGCATCAAATTTCTCAGGGGATGATTCTGCTGCATTTACTAAAATGCAAAGTGTTCCACTCTATAGGCAAAAGCAGAGCTCTGGGGAGGAGCTGAGCCATCCAATTCTATTGGCTCATGGATCTGTGGTTCCCAGACCTCTCAGGATCAAATCTGGCCCTGGTTCCCCTGGGTTAAAAACTCACAGCTGGAAAAGGGCAATGGGATAAGCTACCCAGTCCATCTGTTGCAGATGCCTTAAACAGCTCCTGTGTTTGCAGAAGAAATGTGTGGGACCATGACTAAGAGCAGCTCCCAAGGTTGCTGTTACACCATGCATGTGGGTAGCATATTCTTGTCATTTCTCACTGTCACACTTTAATGAATAAAAGGGAATTTATCTGAGTGGGAATTTAGTATGACATTCTCAAATATTCAGGGAGGAAGACTTCATAAATGTTTCCTTTCCCTGCACAGAACTAGACAAAGGTAATGCCTCTGAAAGCTTCTAGGGAGGAGATCTCCATCAAGGTGTGAGCACCACTTCCTAAAAACCTTAAAAACTCCCATTCCCATCTCTATATGATGCCAAATTGAGTGCCTGGGTCAGTGGCCTGCTTCAAAAAAAAGCCTGATAGATACTGGGGTGTCCTTGCAGAGGTTTAATCTCCAACATCTTCTCCAGTTCAGGCATGAAATACTGGAAGTTACACAGCTTCTAATGGGTACACTCTGTTGGAACTAAACTTCCCTTCACTGTCCCACTGGTGTGCACTTGGGCTTTTTGTGTCATTCTGGAAACTCTAACAGAAACTCAGCTCAAGCTTACCTGACATACTCAACACACAAGTACAGCCAGGTCTGTCCTAGCTTGGCACTGACACATACCAGATTTTCATCGAAGCTCAGTTAACCTGCTGGTGAAGACAAGTTTCTTGGCTAGTATAACTCTTGATTTCAGAGATGCCTCTCTGGAGGGATGAGTAGATCAGGGATTAAACTTTCCCATTGCTCCATGTCAGGAATAATGACTAACCTTCTTTACCTGTCCCATTTTTCCTCAGGATGCAATACTTACTTGATGCACAAGCCTGGGTGGAGAAAATCCCGGAGGGCAGCGAGTGCCGCAGCACTCTGCGCCGACAGAGCTGTGCTCACCTGCAGGACTTCCTGAGCACCTCTGACAGCCTGTGCCATATCTGAACAACGGCTCTGACCCCCACATCTCTCTGGGGCTGCAGCTCACCTTCTGCCAGAATTCCTCCTGCAAAGCCTGTGCATACCAGTGGCACCTGAAACATGGCAGGGCTGCTTGCATTGCTGTTTCATTGATTGGGGTGTGAAGCATCCTCTTGTGGGTGTGTGTGTGGGTAATATAATAAAAATGCAGTTCCTCTACTAGATACTGTGCTTATTGTACCTGACACTGGGGAAGAGAGAGCATGAGTTTGTCTCTGTGAGCTATTCTACAACAGTGCAATTTTCCTGCAGAGAGTCAAAAGAAAAACACATTGTGCATTGTCTGAATAATTCCTGCAGTCCTGGGCAAAGAAAAAAATATTTTAAAAAAGACAAAGACATTTTTCATGGGTCAAAAAGAAAACTGGGTCTTCATGGGCTTACCTGTGTTACACTGCTGCTGAAAGAGTAGAGATATCAACACTCATGCTTAACACAGCAGCTGGTTTCTGGCTGTAATTGTGAGTCCTGCTGAACCCATGGCTGTATTCCATACACTTTTAAAGCTGCAACTAGGAGTGGTATGCTGTGCCTGCCCTGTGCTGGACTCTTCCACAGGCAGTCTTCCACAGGCTTGTTAGGCTGGTAGCTCACTGAGGGCACAGAATTGCTTTTAATTGCTCTCTGTACCCACATGTCTTTTAAGCTTTTCTTTTTCTTGAGTTTAACTCAAAACTGCTCTTTTCTTGGGATAAGAAAAAGTCTGTGGAAAATGTTTTGGTAACACTAATAAGCAGATGACTTTCAAGCACAGGTTTTGCTTCTTTAGCTTGCCAGCAAAATGCCATTTGGCAGTCATGTCTGAAGCAGAGAAGAACTGTGTAGGTCACCATCCTCACATGCTCATACCACTATTTGTGCCAGCAGCTACTGAGCACAAACATTTGCCACCTGGACTGCTTGTGCTACACTGCAGTAAAAATAAGAAGGGCCTGTGTCAATGATATGATGATTAGTAGATCCATGCTGAGGTGGTTAATTTGGAGTCAAATGATGTTACTGATAGAAAGGGCAACAGTGATGCTCATGTGGCCAAGACATTACACTGCAGCAGTACCCACCAAAACAGCTCCATCACCAGAAATTTCAGATTCACAGAAGGCAGTTCATTGCCTTGTGCCTGAACTGAGAACTGAACAGCTATCTTTGAATGCTGCGAACTCAAACTTAGCATCAGCAACATCTGGATATCAGCAACATCTTCCTCTCAGATGCCAAGCATTACATGGATGGAGGGTAGGGAAGGCTCATTTCAGGAAAAACCTCAATGATTGCTTCATGACATATGTAAAGGAAGATAAGAAACGTACTGAAGGTGTAAGACAGACACTTAAATTGACAGAGGACCTTGAGGTTTGCCCAAGCTTTCACATTTATGAAATTTGATTGTAATGCCTGGTCATACATTCTCTTTATTACACAGCTTATATAAATGTCAGTGATATGGCAAAATACAGCTGAGGTCAGTAAAGCAAGTACTAATTTCTATTAATATAAGATAAAGAATAGGTTGTTGCACTGACATACCCATTATCCAGTAATTCTGCCAATATTTATGAAAGAATACCTCTAAGGTTAAGAGCCAAATCCTTCCTTTCCACTCCACAAGGCTTGAGTTAAAACCAGTGTCTGACCCTTCTGCTGTGTGGAGTATATCAACAGCTCAGAAGTTCTTGCCTGGCAAACAAATCACCAAATAATTGCAACACTCAAGACTCTGTAAACTCGTGGTGAAAACATCTTTAAAATTTTATATCAGATCTAACATACATTTTACATATTTTCTTCCATTTTACTTGCAGGTGAGTCTAGGCTGGAACTGCTTAGTGTCTGAACGTTGCAAATGCAGTCTCAATGTGGGAGCTGTGTGTGACTATTAAAGTTATTTTGGGGGCAGAGGTAATAAACATGATTCTACCTCAACTTTGCCAATTGGGTCCCCTTTGCTTCCTAGGAAAACCTTTAAATATCTTGGCCTAGGATCTAGCATAGAGCAATCTCTATCCCCCTGTACGTTTCTGCCCCAAACTCCCAAACATATTCATAGGGAGAGGGAAGACAATAGTGGAGTTATTCTGTGCTGCCACAGCTGTTAATGTTTGCAGGTAACGCAGGGGCAGAGCTGCTGGAGACTCAGACAGCACCATGGAGGCCCTCTGGAGAGCTTTGGAAGCATTCATTTCCCCTTCAGCTGCCACAACCTGCAAAGGAACAGAGATGGAAATGGCATGGAAATGCTGCCTATAGTGGTGAAAATCCAGCTTTATAATGAGGAGAAAACCAACTAGCTTGGATACCTGGAATCATAAGACAAGAGGAAATGGCCTTTAAGTTGCTAAGGGGAGGTTCTTATTGGATATTAGGAAAAAAATTTGGTTGTCAAGCATTGGAAGAGGATGCCCAGGGAAGCGGTGGAGTCACTAATCCTGGGGTCATTTAAAGGGTATGTAGATGTGGTGCTTGGGGACATAGTTTAGTGGTGGACTCGGCAATGCTGGGTTTAAGGGTTGGATTTGGTGATCTGAGAGGTCTTGTCCATCCTAAACAATTCTGTGGTTCTCTGACAAGAAGATGAAAGCCTGGAGGTGGGTGTCACCTGTCACGGGTCTCACCTTAGCTTTTTTCTCTCGAGCAGCCTCTGCTTCAGCTGCCATTGCCCTCTGCATGGGCATGGGGATGCGAATGTCTTTGATCTCCACACGGGCCACTTTGACTCCCCACTGCTCCGTGGCACTGTCGAGGGTGGCCTTGGGGACAAACAACATGCCAGAAAGAGCACAGTGCTGGCAGAGGGAATGCCGTGTGGTGTGCCCTGCTTGGACAGAAGGACAGGGCAAACCACACAGCAGAAAGAGGGATGCTCCAGGGGCACCAGCACCCAGCATGGTGTGTGCACAGTGGGTACCACAGCCTCAGGAAACACCTGCTGGGCAACACCAGTGTCTCCTGTGGGGCTTCTCTCCTGCCTCCTAAATTATGATCCCCCATCCTCTCCTTAGGTGGTGGGCAGTTACTGAACTTCTCCCTTTAACAAAGAAATACTACAGCAAGTTC
This sequence comes from Melospiza georgiana, assembly GCF_028018845.1. Lineage (NCBI taxonomy): Eukaryota > Metazoa > Chordata > Aves > Passeriformes > Passerellidae > Melospiza > Melospiza georgiana. Next base: position 56,529,608 of record NC_080431.1, on the reverse strand, counting down.
CTTAAATAGCACTACACAGTAAAAGCACACTAAGGGTGAGACACAAGACAGCCCTGCAGCACTGGCAAACTCATCTGGGCTCTGGCTCCTGGGCTCTTCTGCAATCCACACCATGACCCTGTCTCTCTGCATGGCCACTCTCCTGGCTGCAGAGGGTACAGTCTCTCTTTGGTCTGACCGTGCCTTGTCTCTGACTGAAATTAACAAATTGGGTACTGGATTTTTCCTCTGCTCTCTGCCTGGCTGCCAAATCAAAAAAGAAACCAGATGGCATTTAAAAGCATACAGCAACTCAGTTTTGTGCTCTTAGTTGTAATGACAAGATATACAAGTCTTGCCTCAATGAAGGGTCTGCTCAAGACAGCACTTCCTCTGAGCAGATTTCTTTCTCTATGTTTGCAGCTGCCTCTGTGCAAGGGCTAAGCTGATTTTTTTTAATCACTGGATAATTTCAGAATTATAATTGCTTTTTGATAGAGATAACTCTGCTACAAGGGGCTGGGAAAATACCTTTAGAATAACTCTTTCTGACTCTATGCAATCAGATGTATAATTGAAAAAAAAAAAACAAAAAAAAATTAAGGGAGATTCTGTTATTCTTGTTGAAGAAAAAACAGAGAGATTATTTCTAATTTGCTACTCCCCAGAAGACATCTCCGTGCTTGCGAATTTTGAGTGCCGGATTTACCTGGATACTGTGTGCAATCTCCTGACGACCTGCCAGCAGCTGAGCCAAGCTCTGTGTACCCAGAACGTTTCTCAGGGCTGTCTGTGCCAGAAGCAAGGTGGCAGAGTGGACATCAGTGACATTGGCAACAGCACTGACAGCGCTGTGGATCCTGTAGTGCACCACCCCATCCACCTGGGCAGTAACAGCATCCCTCGTGAGAATCTGCATTGGAGAAATGCACACAGTCACAGAAAGATCCAACAACACATCCTTGCCTTAGGAAGGTTTGGTTTTTTTTTTTTAACCCTTAGTGAGTAAAAGGCATTGATAATTCAAATAAACTAAGAATTTCTCTTGATTTCTTTGTCATTCCCCCAAGAAATTACATCAAGAGAGCTGTCCAGCATCAACAAAGTTTAAGCTGGAGGAAAATGCTTTACATATCCTCTAAATAACTGCTTCAATTGTAAGTGAATCTCATAATTTGAATTAGTTTGTTTTGCAACTATAAATGATGGCTATTCTCTTCCTTTCTTTTAGAAAGGTCCATTAATGAGTTAATACATTTCATGCAGCTTGGAAGATCTGTGCTACTTCCCCTAAACAACGTATTTCTAAGAAATATCAACACACTAAAATAAAAAGTACAAGAAATTGTGAGAAGAAACTGAATGAAATATTTAACCATTCATGGAAGAGTTGTCACTTTTTGCCAGACAAGCTTCTTTGCCTCAGAAGGCAGCTGGCCTCAGTGGAGAACTGATGATGCTCCACTATCACTTTCCCTCCTCAGCATCTTTTGCCTGCAAGAGGATGCTTCACAAAAACCCTGCCAAATGCTGCAGAAGCCTGGCCAAAAGCTGCTAAGCCTTATACATTACAAGTTCTGCAACCATCTTCTTTCTAGCCTCACATTTTGCAGGAGCCATTTTTCATTTCACATCACACACCCCTGCACCCTGTGCTCTGAGAAAAGGCTCTTTCTGTTTACAAAAAGATAATAGTCCAAAAAGCATCTCCTAGGGAGCACAGTAGGAAAGGGGGGCCCAAAGGGTCTTGGGGCTGCCTCTTCTCCCTCTGCTCTTTGTTTAAAGAAGGGGACAGAAGTGCCAACTCCATAACAGAAGAATTTTTCTACCATGGGACTGAGGACACACAGAACCAAAACTTGATCAGAAGAGGATTGCTCAACAACTTATCCTTCAGATTAAATTTTTCAGTCAAAATTTGCCAACAAATGCCAGAAAATATATCCTACTTGGATGTATTTTCCTTCCTCCATCCATTCCTGCTTGGACCTGAGTTTTGTGAAACGTTGTCTGATAATTTCTGTTAATTTCATGGGATTTGTTACCTATGTTTAATTTGCCTCTCTAGACATATTTAGAAGGCTCTTTTGAATGGTGAGCTACACGTCAGATCCAATTTTATTAGGACATTAATTTGCAACTGGGAATTTTGTAGCCCACTTCTGTCTTGTCCTCCCTGTCTCACATTCATGCTTGTAACTCCCTTCCCTTATTTTTGACATCACAGTTCTGAGCACCAGCTTGACTTGCAGGGATGCACCTGCAGATTTTCACTAGGAGAATCACAGAATGGTTTGGGTTGGAAGGGACCTTAAAGATGACTCAGTTCCAACCTGCCTCCCATGGGCAGGGACACCTTCCCCTAGACCAGGTTTTTCAGAGCCCCATCCAACCTGGCTTTGAACACTTCCCAGGGATGGCACACCTATAATTTCTCTGGGCAAGAAGTTGCGTTGTAAGCAGCTTGAAATGCAGAAGATACAGCTGAAAAGCTAAGTTCCATATGGTAGCTAAATTCCATATGGTAGCTCAGTGTGGCAAAATTACAAAACATGCATTACTTTTATGTTATTATTACATTAATCTGCTGCATCTTTTGTTCCTGTCTTAGATGGCTGCTAGAGAAGTTACCTCTTGTGGAGGAATCTTACAGGCAACCGTCCTCAGATCAACCTTGGTAAATGTATCTGTACATGGAAGTACAAGGATCATTCCTGAAAAATAAAAATTATTAGATGAAACACCTCTGAAAATAAAGTCCAGATCCAGGTATCCTAGAGATAAACAGATGGATTCGGAATAACACTCTGCCTTATCTCTGCAGCTGTCCTTTCTGCTTACAAGACATGACAACAGTGATGTTTTGTATTTTCAAATGACAGAGGGAAGTGCAGATACCTGCAAATAATGTGAACTCATTAGAGCTTAATGACCTAGGACTCTTGTGTGGAAATGGGCAGCTTGAAGCTCTTGTCTGAAGTCTGCCATGAGACTTTTGGCAAAAATTCCTTCCATGCCTTAAATTTTCCCTTTTTAAATCACAAGCCATGTGTGGTTCAGTATGTGTCCTCAGGAAAGACATCACACAGGTTATTCCTGCGCACATGAGGAACATTGTCCCAAGATGTGACAAATCCTGTGAAGGAGTCTCCACTCTCCTTCACAGGAGAGGGAGACAGGACAAAACTTCCAATCTTCTGTTGTAACCTCAGCACCTTATTTGGTGCCCAGAGCCACACAGAAGAGCCCTGTACAGGCCTAGCTGCTCTTTGGACCACATGACTACTATTCAAGAGGAAGGACAGTACCTGAGAAAGTCTTTTTCCTGTTATTTCAATTTCCAGTTTGCCCTTTTCATTGCCCAGAGGTGCTAACTGCACCAATGCAGACTCCTCATGCAGCTGGGTTTGGTTTGTGATTTGTAAGCTGGTCCTAGGGAACAGCCTTGGTGCAGCTGCTGAGTGTCCCTGCCCTGACACATTTACCATTTTCAGGGCAGAGGACAGCTAAGCAGCTGGCAGCAACAAGCTGTCTCGGAAGCAAGGTGCAGGGAAAGAGGCCACGGTCACCCAAAAAAGACCATGGCAGACCTGAATCCTGCATTTAAACCTCCCTGCAGTCCCCTGACAGTGCGTGCAGCATGAACTCATCCTTCTGTTGCCCAGATTGCTCAGCAGCAAAGTCACACCTGGTATCAAGGCACTCAAACTTCTGTGCTAGGACAGGAGGGGGGCTGTATCTTCTCTCAAGAAAAGTAAACATTCTGCAGGTAAAGGAACTGCAGAGGGGACCTTCTCATTCCCCTCTACTCTATGAAGAAGGATTTCATGGAACCTCTGCAGTTCTCTATGTGGTCTGAGTGCATTGTAATAACAAACAAGTCCAGAGGGCTTTACCAGAGAAAAACTGCATGCACTCACCTGGTCCCTTCGCTTTCTTAGACAGGATGCGTCCCAGGCGAAATACAACAGCACGCTCATATTCTCTGACAACCTAGGAAAATATTTTAAATTTAGAATTTTACAACTAATTCTATTTTCATTCCCTGGTCCTTTAATTTTTGGCACCCATATTAAATGTGAAGAAAGTACAAATTATATAGGAAACAACAAAGCTGCAAATCACTTTCTTCATGTCTTCTACTTGACTCATGATTTGCTGGAAAAACTCAGCCCCTGCCCATGGAAACAGGTTACAAAACAGATCACATATTAAAATATTAATAATGATCTAAAAAGAACACACCCCAGAGCTCTCTCAACATCAGCAGCACACTCAGGGAAGTTGTAAGCAAAGGGGCTCTGACCTCAGGTAATCTATACCATCACTTAGTGCATCACAACTACTGAAGGCCTGGCATCCAACTGATGTTTAGCTGGAAATTTAACTGATGATGAATGTTTGGACTGGAAGAAATTAGTGAGGAAGTTGTGGAAATACAGAACATTTGTGGAAGAACCTGTGTGGATGTCATTTCCAGAGCACATCTTTGCTACAAACCCTTATGATTCCCAAACTGTGAGTGAGAGGTGCCTTGTCTAAACTAAATCAGTAAAAAAGTAACAGCATTGATAATAGAGCATTCTTCATGTGCTTCAAATCCTGCTAGCTTACCTTGACACATGCCCAGATGGAAATAGGAAAGGTAATAAGCACCAGGAGGCATGAAAGTGAAACCAGGATCCAGCCACAGATGCCAATTCCTTCCTGCCTGTCAGCTGTAAAAAATATAATGAAGAAGAGCAATGAATGTAAAATTTGTGAAGTCATCCCAGGGATGTACATCTAGCCCAGCTGCAATTATATGGGACCACAAAGTCCACAGAAACTCACTCCCTCTTCCTCTTTCCAAAAGAGCCATAAAGCCATAAAAAACAAAACCAAACATTCAGCTTTGTGGCCTGTCAGCACAGAAAATTAGAAAAGACTCAGAAAATACTTTTTTGCCACAGGAAAAAAAAAGAGGAAAATTAAATATATTACCAAAGCTGGGGGCTGTGAAGGAGAAATAAATGAACGGGTGAAACCATGAGTATGAAACTGTTGGGTGGGGCAAAGGGTTTAGTTTGTGTGAAACAAGAAGCAAGGTAAATGAGAGGAAATCCTGTTTTCTTTAGATGGACATTTTGAGGAATATTCATGGACCAGTCTATCCACTGGACCATAAACTTCAAAATTAGTTCTTGTCAAAATGCACGCCCAAGCATTTTAAGCAGTTATATTGGTACGTTCAGCTCATCTCATTCCAAAATTTCATTCTAATGAAATAAAACAAATATAAAACTAATTTCATTGTTTTAGTGCCTGAAGGGAAGGCAGTTTTAAAGTAAGTTATTTCAAAGGTGTAGGGCAGGACTGGAAATTTCTAATACCAAATAAAACTCACATGCAGACAGAAATGAGAAATAGGAAACAATTCAATTTATACTTTGTAAGAAAAAACCAGCTTGTCAGGACCCTGAAACAGCAGGAGGCTCCCTGATCCGTAAGGCAGGAGCTGGCAGAGCAGGACTGACAGGTTTGTCAGAACATTCCCAGCCGGGCTGTGCCTGCTGCAGTGGTGGCTGCACACCTGCGTGGGACATGGGACAAGTGACATCCACCCTTGGCTGCTCTGGTGGCTGCACACCTGGGTGTGATGTGTGACATGTGACATCCAGCCCCTGGCTGCACTGGTGGCTGCACACCTGGGTGTGACGTGTGACATGTGACATCCAGCCCCTGGCTGCTCCCAACTTTGCCCATTCTGCTTGTGAGGCCCCCGATGCAGACTGAATTACTCACAAATGAACATATTTGCATTCACAAGGGCCCTGGTTCAGGTCTCCCTGAGAGCTGGGCACAGAACTGGTGCATCAGGAGCCCAGCTTTCCTCCTCACCCTTCCCAAAAAACCAGCAATCTTAAATCCCTGGTTATTTTATGAGGTATCATCAGGCACTTTGCAGTCAGTGGCAAAATTGATTTAAGGAGCTTCCCTAAGCAAATTACTGTGCAAACCTTAAGGGCATAGGTATAAAAACAGGATTATTAGCATTCACTGTGAATATCTTTAACCCTTTAACTGTTATCTGTTCTCCTTACATTGCATTACACTAGTGGTGTAGGCTACAACAGGTACATAAAATACCAACAGTCAGGTGTCTTTCAATCAGTGGAAAGAGATCACAGAAAGTCACAGAATAGGCATCATTCATAATTCTTAATCTGAAATTTGAGCAAATTAATCATGAAGGGATGTTTTGTTCAGCAGAACTAAGCTTTTTAACTCTCTCTTAATATCACATAAATTACCAGCTTACAGAAAATATCTGAAGATATTTTTCTCCAGTGATAAATTTGATTATGAATAACCTCCTCAAAAGCAATTTTGGGTTGTAGCATCATCTACCATCATCCACCTGAGCCCACTGTGAAGATGCCTGGTGAGAATGGCACAATCCACAGACAGGGGAATAGATGGGAAGAAATGCCAGCACTCAGCAGATCGATGCTCAAGCAGCTGAGAAGAGTTAGGGGTCAAGATATTGCTCCTAACCACCATGGACAAAAAACATGCATCCAAAACTTGACAAAGTACAATTGAATCCTTCTCCACAAGAACTGTCCTAGAGATCCGGATGTCAGCTAATAATGTAGGTTACAATCAGAAAAGGAGAACAGGAAAATATTTCATTCTTTGAATGAAACTCCTAGCTCCCCCCAAGCCACCACAGATCTCTGAATACCCCAAAGTTTCAAACCATTTAACCACACAACAAATTAAAGACTCTGGGAAAAAAACAATAGTTAAGAACCAGTATATCCCGTGTATAATTGACCTGGGTTTGCCATGCCTGTATATGGATTATAATACTCATAACCAGAGAAAAACCTCATTTGACTCTTTAGTCCAGAGCAAATCAGGAGCTGCAATGCACCACAAAATGTGAGAGCTCATCACTCAGCAGTTGTGGAAAAACTCCAAGGTGATGGAATAAGATTCACTTCATTTTATCTTAATGCACTCATTAGGGTACATCACAAACAGACCTGGTAAACAAACTCATTATGTGGGTTTAACACTTGGAAAGCAAATGAAAAACTCAGTGTGGGCAAAAATCTCCCAGGCCTCCTGCAGCAACAAAAAGATGGAGTAGATTCAGCCTCTTTAACCACCACGCTTTCTACTCTAACCTTTCTGCTTTCTCCTAAGGGCTGAAAAATTCTTCTGTCTCCCCTAACTAGATCCTATTTTCCTCTCTCCAGTCCATCCTCCATACAGAAGTGTATCAATAGCTGAATCAGTCTTTCTCATGCATGGTGTCACGTTGGCAGAAGGTAGATGCTGATGCATCCTGGCAGGGCAGCGTGAGGCAACTTGCTCTGTCACTTACAGTGGCACATTCTGAGTTTTCATCTACAGCCTATGTCAGACATCAAGTGTAAAACAAATGTACTTTTTTGTTTGGTTAGTTTTGCTCCTTTTTAATATTATTGAGAAAAAACCCACTCACACACACAAAACAAGGCTTACCAATTAGATGTTCTGTGTTCATTTTCTTGGGTCTCTCTGTCTGGGGATCCATCCCCTTAGAGGGAAGCTCTGATCCCCTCATAGATGAGACAGCAGCAAACCTTGAAACTGCAGGGCTTGTGCAAGATGCAGAAGAGAGAGGCAGGATGAGAGAAGGAGAAATCCCTTGTGTTGGTGTCTTCTGGGAGTTGGTTACCCTGGTGAGGAGAGGATGTTCCCAAACACCAAGTCTTGTGTCTCTGGTGTAGCTGGATGTATTCTGTGGCTGTCCTCTGTTTGGGGTGCACTTGTCCCAGCTGGTCTTAGACCCCACAAAATACAAGCTGGAAATAATTTCTATGAATCCATCACTAGAGATTAAAACACCCACAAAAAAGCCAGGAAGATAAAGTGAGTCCTGTGAGCAGCAGCTGAGGTACAGCCTTAAGAAAATGAGGCTCAGGGGAGATCTCAACGCTCTCTACACCTGCCTGAAAGGAAAAGGATGTTGTAGCAAAGTGAGGATTGGTCTCTTCTATCAAGAAACAATAATAAGAATAAAAGGCTTCAAGGTGTGCCAGGGGAGGCTTAGATTAAATATGAGAAATACCTTACATCACCAAAAGAGTTGCCAAAGACTGGAACAGGCTACCCAGAGAAGTGGTAGGGTCCCCCTCCCTGGTGGCATTTAAAGCACATGTAGCTGTGGCACTTAAGGCTGTGGCTTAGCAGTGGACTTGGCAGTGCTGGGTTAATGGTTGGACTCAATGCTAAGTGGTCTTTTCCAACCTATGATGCCATAAAGCTAGAAGGCAGATTGCATGCTGCTCCTCTGCTGTTTTGGGGCCCAGCTGCTGTTCAGATCTCAAACACAAGCATAATAAACAATCAAAAGTCCAGGTGAGGTTTCCAAACTGTATAAAATAGCTCACCACACCCTTCTTCACACGGTCCATCAGTACAGGCTGAGCCCTGTTGATCTGGATAACCTCAAAACCACGGCAGAAGCATTTCAGTTCCCAAGCTTTAAAATTGTCCCCCAAGTAAGAATATTTTTCACAAAATATTTTGACAATCAAATTAAGCACAGCATTTCAGACTAAGCCATTTCTGAAGGCTGCAGCAGCAGAGGGCAACCCTCTCAAAGGACAAGGCTGTTGCTTGTTATTTTAATAAAATACAAGAGGTGGGGTTTTTTATATGTAATTTATGAGTTTGATATATAGCTGCATTAATTATAGGCCTGGTTTTTGTGGGCATCTGTTATCTAGAATATCTCTGAAGATCTGGCTCCAGCTTCATTTCACCCAAGTCCTCCTTCCTGCCCGTAATCACCTTGGCCCCAGATGGGTCATTCAAAGCTGACTGTTCCCCAGAGAATCCTTTTTCAGTCTCACAGAGAGGAAACTACACCCCCAAACTGACATTTCAAATTCCACTGAAAGAGATAAGCACAGCCTGAAAAATCAGGATTGACATGCTTTTTAAAATATGCTCCCAAAAATGTGACAATATTAATTTTAGGCCATTTGTAGCATTTTCATCATTATTTGACTTCTAAACACTGATGGTATGATCACATCTCTTCAGGACAGATGCTTGCTAGCAGGGCAGCATGTGCAGTGATAAGAGAAATGTGGTTTAATTATTTCAGAAACAAAAACATAATATACAAAACTATCCCAACAATTTTTTTTTCATTTTAGAGCAAAACTAAAATTATTGAAATTGATTAATTCTGAACCATTTCAATGCCACAATTTAAACAGCTGTTTATACCATCAGACTAATGAGCAGCACATGCTAGAAGTTAATAGACATAATTGCTCCCTGTTTATTGACAACTTCCTGAGGTGACTGTAAATAGTAAGGTGAGTAAAGCAGATGGTGTTTTGTGTTTGTGTTCAGGAACATCACAATATTAGGGGTTTTTTTTCATTTTAATATTATTTTTCATTTTAATGTTAGCTGCACTTTTTCCCTCTTTTCAAAACTTTGAAATCTAAGTCAGGGCAATCTTAACACTTTCTCCTTGGGGCTGTACTGGGGCATGTGGATAACTCATGTCCCAGATTACTATAAACCACTCAGAGATTAAAACACATGAGAGTTTTGGGGCAAAGCAGTTTACAAGCTGAAAGTTCGCTGGGTGCTGAACAGCCTGGTGCACTCCTGTGACACAGGGCACAGCCGCAAAGACTGAGCTCAAAGCTGCTTCAGCAGAACTTACTCACTTAGAAGCCACATCAGATGACTGGTTCAGGCTGATCTCAGTTCAGCTTTTTCTGCAGAGTTTTATGTTTGTGATACAGCTAAAGCCTTCAACTTCTACTCCAAAAGCAGCCTGAGGGCTCAGGTCAGGCACGATCAGATGGTTACCTGTGAGTACCATATTCTCCAACAGCTACATTTACAAACTGCACCAGTCCTTGACAATGTCTCTACCATGTCAACTTTCTCTCACTTACCTCAGAATCCGGTTGTAGAGACTTAATCCACAGCCATTTGTAAACAGCACCAATCCCAAAAATGCAAAGAATTGTCAGGCAGTCCTCACATGAGATTTGTAAACAAAATTTGCCTTTTTCTGACCTTCTTAGTCCCATACTACTTTTTTTCCCATGCACTGGGCTTTGGCCAGTCCCTATAGATTTCTCAGCCTAGTCTTTTCCTGGCCCCAAGTTCTGCCTACTTGTTTCAGGCTCAGCATTCCCTTTCCCCAGATCAAAATTAAGGAGACAGGACACGACAGAGCAGATTAACAGTACTGTCCTTTTGCTTGTAGGAACATTCCCATATGGCTGCTCCTCCTCATGAAAATGGCATCAGCTTTCAACAGCTGAAGGTCTGGAGATGACAGAAGGTCCCTCTTGGTCCACTAGAGGAAATATGAGAGAGAGACAAAGGCATTGCTCCTCTATCAAAACAGAAAGGCAGGCAAGTCACAAGAAATCCTTTCTTCTATTCTTTTAGTATAGTTTTAATGTAATATATACAATAAAATAATAAATCAAGCCTTCTGAAACATGGAGTCAGATCCTCGTCTCTTCCCTCATCCAAAGACCCCTGTGAACACTGTCACACTGTTTCTCTCCTATTCACTGCAGCTGCAATTAAAGCACTTGAAAGAGACACTGAAACTTGCTTGCAAACACAATCCCAGTATGTTCTTAGTTGTTGCAAAAAAGGTTTTATTTCAAGGAACACTTCACCACACCGTATCTATGCAGGCCATCAGTACACACAAAATAGAGCAATAATAGACAACTTGAACAGTGAAAAAAATCAGTTAGTCCAGAATTAAAGTCATGCAGGAAGAGCCCTTTCCTGGCACAGGCTCAGTTTAAGGTGGTTTGCCTCAGAGCAGACATTTCCTTGGCCGTCTAAAACCAGTGCTCAAGTAAGCATGAAGGAATGCAGGACAAATCACTCCTCTCAGAAATTCCAAGGTTGGGTCACAACACTTTGCTGCAATGCAGAACACAGACTCTATTCCTGAAGAGGAAAAAATTAATAAAAAACAATTTTACATCAGGAGAAATATTGAAAAAATTGAATTTTAATCCTAACCAGTGGAGAGTTGCTTTACAAAACCCAGCTCAGTAAGAACCAGAGAGCCCATTCCAGACATAAGAACTTTACAACTAAACACTTCTTAACCTATTCACTTGTCTAACACTGATGGAAGCATCAAACACTCTTCTCTGGTAAAGTGGCTGCACAACACCCAGTAACTACACTGCTTCAGGAGAAGAGCATTTAACACAGTGGATTTCACTACTTCTCACCTGTTTTCATTTGGAGAAACAAGGCTTGAGTCTCTTCAGCATCTCTGAGTTGTCCAGTGCTCAGACAGGAACCCCATACCCCATGACCATTCAACAAATATTTTTACAAACAGAGGCACAAAGTGCTTACATTCTGACAAAACAGTATTATTTGCTTTTGACTACAAGGTGACGTGAATCAGTTCAAACTTTAATTGCTTGATGGGGAAACTGGGATTAAAATAGGATGTCATACTCAGCACCTCAGTAATGTTACTGAGCAATTTGCTGTTGATAAGATACCTGTATCTTTATTTTCTCCAACTCATCTGCAAATCTACAAAGAACAAGTTACGGAAAGAATGACAAGCAGAATAAAGTGAAAGATGGTAGAGACCTCTTCCACAGATTTCTTAAGTCAAGATATCAATATCCAAGATATCAATTTTAAGAGCAATTCAGAGTGGAGAATCATGAGAATTTAACAGGTTTCACAAAATAAAAAAATGTAAGAACACAATATTTTTTTTTTAGATTTAATGTAATATGTAAGTTTGATTATTAAAATGTCAAAAAATTTAAGTTTTTAACCTACAAATTAAATAGGATATTTCTAATGACACTCCTTAGGAGGTAAATTTTATAATTTTGGACAGAATTCTGCATCAAAAAGAAACGTCATAAAGCAAGATCAAGATCAGTAGAAGTATCTTAATAAAAACAAGTTTATTCATTCATATTTTAGGTAAATATTCAAATAGTCATCCAAGTCTTTTTGCCATGACTGTAAACTTTTTATTTTAAAAAATTATGTTAAAAACCAATACAACAATTTCCATTAATGTTCTAAAAAAGTTTGTTCACATCTTGAAAGAAAATACATTAGCAACATCTCCCAGCATCATCAATCTTTAAAAAAGTAAAACTCTAGGTGCAGAACATTTCTACAGTGTAGTATCTCTACATTTTAATTTAGTCACATGATTGAATATCATTCATCTCTATTGTCTCTAGACCATGATCAAGAGCATACCTTAAATAGAAGATATTCAATGATGTGTTACACATTGCCACAGATACTAACATTATTAGAAGAGTGCACAACTCAATTTCACTAACAAAGCAAGACTTTTCTATATGCTGCATTGTAACAGTTAATTTAGCTATATGCCTTTAAAATCATGTATGTTTTCCAAGGAAAAATACTAAAAAAATCCATGGTCCAAATTCTTCTCCCACTTATATTCACAGGATAAGATAAGCACCATGAAGTTGTAGTTTATAGCTGAAAAGCATATAGAGAACCAGTTTGTTTGTGAGTATAAGGGAGAGGAGAACTTGCCCCATGTCTGTAAACATTCACATAAGTCTGCAGTCAAAAGTGCCAGATAGGCAGCCTATCCGCAGTACAATTATTTAATTCATTCAGAGGGGTGCTGGAGGCAAGGAGAATATTATGGAACCTTATTTTAGAGGCAAGTTAAAATGGTTTTATATACTTTGGAAAGACATATTGTCAGCTAGCTAAACCATACTCCAGTAAAACATAATCCACTTCTACCAAATACAGTACAGCATCATTTCCTATCTTTCTTGTTCAGACAAAGGAGTACTCAATTCAGCAGCAAGCCCATGACAGTATTTTGAAGCACAAGAAAAACCCCCACATACCTCTGACCTACCCTCCCCTTAACATACTGCTGATGCTAACAGGAGATCCTCATACATAGGAAGAAAACATCTGAAAAGACCATAAACTGACCTTGATTTGTACACACACAGGAAGTGTGCTTCTAGACAAAAGGTCATCTACAGCTTTAATTGTCTAGTTTCAATCTAGATCTCAGTCTCTATTAACCACATATACCATACAAAACATAACAGGATAGGTGCTTATTCACACTATTAAGTATACTTGGTCTTCCTACTCAGCTTGACAGTCAATTGCCCTTTTTACACAAACACCTATTTGAATGTTCCTGATCCTGTAAGAAACCAAACACTGAACTCTTAAAATTAAAGGAGCGTCAAGGATGCTCAGCAATTCACAGGATCAGACCCTGAATCAAATTGAATGCAATTCACAAATTAAGTTTGACATCTGACACAGCCTCCTGGAAACATTATACCCTCATGTTTTCCCTTTCCTTCCCCAGCTCAGACCATGCTCCCACTATCGCAGAGGCAGCCTTCAAAGTGAATAGGATCAGGCTCTGTCAAGCAAACACTGCAGTCTTTAGAAATGCCTGGTATTTACTGCCATCCACTCTGGGGCAGACTTGTCTGCAATGAAAATGGTGTTCCTGGTGTTGATGGATAGTTAGCAAAACCTTCAGGCTGAGCTGTATAGTTGTCCAGAGCAGAAGCAGAATGCGCCTTCAAGGAAGATAAGAAGTTAGGAAACAGCACTGACAAAATCAAGGAAACAAAAATCTAAATTAAGCAAAATTTCAGCCACAATACCAGTCCTGCTCAAGCAAAAACAAGTGGATTATATTCTGAAGTGTGCAAAGAATAGAGATGAGCAAGGCATCTATACAAAGATGTTAATCTGTAGTGCAACTATTGCTCTGAAATACCAGAGAATGAAGAAAGCAGTTGGATTAAGGGGGAAAACAAAGAAGTGTTAATGGCACCAGCTGATTTGGAAGACACAGCTTAATCAGGAGCTGTAATATTTTAGCGACTCAACTTTCCTTCTCTTCATTGCTCAGGTAAATAAGTGTTAATTTTAGTAACTAGATCTTATAAATAAGAATAATTACATTCCCTCAATGCAATCTGCATACATTTCTATAGAATCAGAATAGACTCTGAACTGCAAAGGCATGGTCTAGATGAAGTAACTTGCTTCTTCCAATCCCCTGATATTCAGAAGATACCTGACAATATGCTGCACTCTGAACAGTATTTAGACACATGTTCCATTTCAACAACTGATGTGTCACAGAAGAGAGAAAACATTAAGTCAAGACACTCAGCTCTCTCTTTCAGTATTATGAAGAGAAGGTCAAATTTCTTACAAGAGTCTGTACAGAGGCTGTTTTTAACAAAAGACAAACTAAACATATAAACATAGTCTGATGATAGTTTCAGTTAACTTATGTAGGTTGATGGGTCAAACAAGCTGTTTCATGGACAAGAGATGATGAAGCTACACATCACCCAAAGCCACTTCAAACTTATATTACAATTCTGTTTGTGGGAACTATCAAGAAAAAGGCACAACCAGAACAGACACAATTTCAAGACAATCTCATTACATATGCAGTGGCACATAACACACAGCAAATGGTCTATAGAAATCTGTAAGTTATTCAAATATCAGACTGGAACTGAGCACAAATTTTGCAATGGTACGGCCAGCTCGTTAGATTTAACACAAACCCTAAAATTAATTTACCCAAAATTAACTTGCATTATCTTTTCTTTTATTTCTCCCCATTTTACAAAGAGTTTTAGATAATGTTTTAATCTCACTTATAAAGCATTGTACACTGGCCTTGAGTAAAAAGTTAGTAGAAGTTGTTTTTTATCATCATCCTTTTAATCAGTTCTCACACAATTTTAATCATTTACTGATGTAAACTAATCCCAAGGAGTTAACAGGCAAGTAGGTGCTCAAGAGACCACTGGAAGCAGAACAGTACTAACAAATAGGCACATTACCTGTAGTAGTGCTGACTGTGCAGCTGCACTGTGCTGCAATTCTTGTAAGGAAGATTGTGCGGCACTTTGGGGAAAGCCAGGGATACCGGGGAGAGATAAAAGACCAGGAAAAACTGCATTTCCTGGAGTCTGTAGTCCAGAAGTCAAGCTGAAAGAATGTGAAAATGAGGCTATTATTAGGAACATCTGCACCATGTTTTATTCTGTTTCCCTCTATATAAGCTTATGTCTATATAAATCACAGAAGCAGTTCTTTTCCTAAATCTCATAAAGGCCAGAATTTCTAAACTGAATTCCTGTCTTTACCCATCTAAAAATCATTCATACATACACAAACCAAGATTGTCTGGAACACACCTAAGAGCACTCAAAATGTTTTGTACCTCAACTGTGTTGACAGTTCACACACAAAAAAAAACCACCTTAAAGACGAGAATTTATACTGATGACTTCCTTAAAATATCTAAGCTATTGTCTGCTATTACCTGTGTGTGTTAATGGATGCCCACGTGGAATCCATTCTTGTAAAAGCCTAGGAGGTGTCAAGTATCCTCATCTGGGAAATAAAATTACTGAGCACCTCACTGGATTAGATTGTCATAACAGGGACTATTGAGGCCAACCTATTTAATCACTACCCTATCAGCTTCTGATGGCAGGTGGAAATCTAGTAGTGAAGTAACTTTAAAAATTACCTGCAATTAGTCACTATGAGTGAAAATATTGCCTACACACCAAAAATAAAATCAGTGTTTGCTGAAGAGAAAAAGAAGTGGTTCTGACCTCCTCCAAAAACAGTAACCTACCCAGCCTGTGCCACAAGTGCAGAGTTGAAGTTTGAGCTAAAGGCCGAGGCAAACCCTGGCAGGACTGGAGCTGGAGATGGGGCTGTGGCAGCTGCCGGCAACGGTGCAACTGCTGCTACTGCAGAAGATGCCTGGAGGCCAGGGAAAGAAGGGAGAGCAGGAGTGACAGAGGGTGTGTTAGAGACAGGAAAACCAGGGAAGGATGGGTTTGATGATCCCAGAGGTCCCTGGGCAACAGAAAAAAGGGAAGGGACAGCACTGGACAAGTTAAGCGAGAAGGGTGGAGCGGAGACTGCTGCGGAGGCGGCGAGTCCTGAGAGCACGGCGGCGGTGGAACTCGCGTGGGGGGCGGGCACGGCTGCAGCGCTCGTAGCCGGGGTGGCCAGCAGAGACCCCGGGAGGGTGACGGGCGGGGTCAGTGCTGGGTTACCAGTAAAGGCAAAGTTACTGGTTAGAGACGTGAAAGGAGGAAGTCCATTGAACACGGGGGCAATGGGAGCAGAGGAGCCGTGTGGGGCGAGGGAAATGGAAGCCAGAGAACTGGAGTTGTTCAGAGGAGCACTCAAAGAGGAGAGCCCTGACAGCGCTGGGTTCAGGGAACTGGGCAAGCTGACGGGCACTGAAGCTGCTGAGGTGTACGCACGCCCGAGCCCTGAGAGTCCTAGGGTGCCATGAGAAGGGCTGGCTGAATGAGAAGGACCTTTGAAGGCCGACAGGGTAGGACTCATGGGTTCTGTTTTGACCAGAACTGGGATACTTGTGGCAGCTGGGGCTGATGAGAGCTGCTGGTCGGGATTAGTAGGACTTGTGCCATGCAAGAGGGAGGCTGATGAGCCACAGTTGACTGGCATAATCGATGGTGAAGTGGTTAAAGGTGACTGTGCAGGCAATGTGGGAGGAGTGGAACTAGAATTGGCTACAGATGGGGATGGAAGACCTGGAAAAATAGCCAGCCCAGGTGTGGAGGAACGCTGTGTGTTGGGGGTGGCTGATGGAGTGTAACATTTGTTGACAGAGGAAGTGGGAGGATCAGAGCTTTGATTAGCAAGAGCAGATAAAGAAGCAAGCTCACTTGTCACAGCAGAAGGTAAAGCAGATGAATTGATTAATGAAGTGTCATTTGATGTCAGAAATCCCTTTAAGACAGACAAAATTGGGTTAGGCAAGCTAAGCGAGCCAGGAATGGTGGTGGCAGGAGAATTAGCAATTGTAGATGGAACAGGACTAGAAATCCCTTGGGCATTGGGCGGCAAGGACAAAGGGAGGCCAGCAAAGACTGATGACAATGGAGCAGGATTATTAGCAGAAGCAACTGAAGAGGCTGCAGAGAAAGGGAGGCCAGCAAATGGTGTAGCAGCAGATGCAAAAGCTTCACTGGGTGCAGGTGTGGCACATGGAGTGGAAGAACCCTGCGGAGTGGGCATAGCAGCAGGGATAGAAGCCAGCCCAGAAAAAACTGAGGGGATAGGGGTAGAGGTTGCACTGTGAACAGATGTGACAGGAACACCAGGCAATGAAAGGGATTTGATGACAGTAGGGGTTGGGGTGGATGGCTGAGATGCATGGATGGAAGAGGAGACCTGTCCTGGGAAAACAGGAAGGACAGGGGTAGACATGTTCATCCCAGAGATGAGTGGAGTTGCAGGTGCTAATGGATGGCTTATTGCCTTGACAGGTGATGGGGTAGGGACTGGAGTAGCAGCAGGTGTTGAAGGATTAGAACCATGAGGAGTAAAGAGCTGATTCGCTTGTGCAGAAAAAGCTGCAAAGAAACAAAACCAGTAAGAATACTTGAAACTGTCAGAAAGGTTTGAAATCAACACAAAAACATTTCATACAGCATTTCAAAATATGATACACAAGCAACACCTAACACACAATGTCTACATATAAACAATGAACAGCGGGGCCTATGAAAACAAACCAAAAAGGTACACACAAATACATCACACAAATCATACACCATGTGGGCTTACACTCCTTTTTAAAATGCTCTGTGACATCTGCTACCTCTTCATGATCTCATGCAAAACAGTTAGAAACTCCAATACACTCTGTAAGAACATCTAAGTGATACAAGTAAACACCCTCCCTCTGGTCCCTAACATTTGGCAGTACCCAAACCAGATCTAATATTCCATCAGCATCAGATCACCTGGGTTCCTCTGCATCCACTCTCACTGAAGGTCAGAATTTCCTTCAGACCAGTTAATTCAAAGTATCATGATTTCAGAGAAGTTTAGTCAACAACTGAAGAAAGCTGATTTCAGGTGCTGGTAGTTTTCTTTCCTTCAAAATCAGGTCATTGTCTTCACTGTGCTTCCTTCAGATTTTGATTCTAAGAAGGTACACTCTGAAATTCATGTATCACACTACAGTATTAAACTAATATTGGCACTTGACTTTTGCAACAAGTATTTCTAGGAGTCTTTAGTCAGGTGTCTGCAATAAAGGCAAGCACCTGCCACTAAAAGTACCAGCTTGTGTCAATCCTACAAAGTAAGTTAGAGACATCAGTCAAGCTGCAGGAAAACAGGCAGGCACATGTGAATGTGGAGGTTAATGGAAAGGAGCTGCATTTATGAACACTGGCATGTCATGACTCTCAATATGCCTGCCTCTAGTCTCCTGTGGAATGTGAATATGTTAATAAATCATTGCTCTCAAACAACCCTCATGCTTTATTTTACTTTTGGAATAATCTGTTCAAATGCAAGAAAGACACTCATCCAACCAGTCAAACTCACCACCCAAAACTCTCTAGCAGCCTACATGTCTCTCTTGCCTGATTTCTACATGTAATTCTACACACAAATCCAGAAAATTATTCTTTAAAATCTTGGACCTAAGTTGACATGACAAACTTCAATTTAGTGTATGTTGAAACTCTAAAATGTGTAAATCTGAAAAAAACCTATTTCCTTTTACATACTCTTTTCAAAAAAAATAAAAACCCAGACTACCCAGCCCTGGATTGTGTTCTTTTCTCATTCTATTTCCAAGCTGAAGACTCTCAAAGATTACAGTTATTTAATCCTGACAGCCAAGGTAATCACAAATGAAATACAGCTGTACTAGAAGCCAGAGCTGAACTTTTCTTCCTAAGAGAATATTTCATTTCTTACACTGTATTCATTTAGCTGCATGAACTAACTTAGTAAAAATACATGCATATTTAAAGAGGGGTATACAAGAATTAGGTCATTCTTCAAAACATTTCTGTAGACCCATCCCTGGACACAGAGGAAGAAAGACAAAACACAACTTTTTTTTTTGGTCCCTAGGAATGTTTACAGTAGCTAAACTTATCACAGTCATTTCATCTATTTGCAGTATTTGTTAATATGCCTGACTCAATGGTCAGTAAATTCTCAGTTTGTCAAATTTAATAACATTATCGAAACCTTTTTATAAGTAGTTCCTAATGGGATTTATTATTATGCTTTGTACCAAGCGTACAAGCATCACACAAAAACAATTAAAAAATACACAACTGTCTTGGTAAAAAGAACAGGATCTTACAGGGTAAGACAAAAGTGCAGGCAGACACATTCTGGGATAAGACATTCAAAAATCTCTAAATGTCTCTTGCATTCCTACCTTCTTATTGCAACTAATCTATGAAATTAAAATGTCAATGAGTTTTCCAACAGATGTCCAGAATTTTGAAAACTGCAAATATTTACTGAAGTATTCAAGTGCATGAACATTGCAAAGGGTATTTTGATTTAGTTTTTAGCATTATTTCTCACATGCTTATATAATGAAGAGTACAAAAAAGTTTGATAAACTAACACAAAAGAATGAATTTTAGTGTTTCAGTGCTTCTAAGTACAAATGTCTGATGATTTTTTTTCTCCACTCTCAAGAGGTTCTATTCCACATACTTAGTGGCTGCATACTTAGAAGTTTATGAAGATCCCACTAAACAAGTTGTTAACATTTTCTGAACAAGTAACAAAAATACAATGAACACAAAAGTCCCCCTGAGGATTTGCAGTTTACCTTGATTTTGGGAAGGTTTTGCCTGGCTGGAAAGGTCCTCATTTTCTAAACAGAGAAGAGCAGCTTGTTATTGAAAGGCAAATTAAACTCCAGCAGTGAAAGATCCACTCCCAGCAATGAGCCAGGAAAAACAGCATGAATATTTTTAAGGATATGCATGCTTTACCTGATACCACTTGATTAGCAGTGTATGGTGGAGGAGCTGGTAAGCCTGGAGCTATGACATTGGCCATTGGAACTAAGCCAGCATTGTTGTAAGCACCTAAAATAACAAAGGCAATACACATCCCTGTTGTGAGAACAACCTGTATCTAGATGAACCAGTAAGCATCTTCACCTTTTAAAAAATATTTTCAAGACTGTAAGACATTC
The DNA here is from genome assembly GCF_028018845.1 of Melospiza georgiana. NCBI lineage: Eukaryota > Metazoa > Chordata > Aves > Passeriformes > Passerellidae > Melospiza > Melospiza georgiana. Next base: position 56,509,516 of record NC_080431.1, on the reverse strand, counting down.
CTTCATCAAAAAGCTAGACCAGTTAACTATACAGACTGGATGCTGGCTTTTGCCAATGTCTGCCTGAAGGGCATGCATTGTGATCCAAATTTTACTAAGGGCAATTGTCTTAAGAGAGCCTGAAAAAGTCAGGTTTCAATTCCTTTCAGTTTCATTTTGCCTGAAAAAACTCAAAGGGGACGAGTGATACAGTGTCCGCAGCATCACTGGTTCCTTTCCTATTCTTAATTAAAGGCTGTTGCAACTCCTTCTTCAGCATTAAAGCTGGACAAACAAAGGAGCCAAACACAGATCAGTAACCATGACCCTTTAACATTAGCCAGAAAATTCTGAGAAAAAAAATCCTTCTCAAATACTTAATCTAGTATTCTTCAATATTTCTTTAAATGTTAAGAAATTCAAGCGGGTTAGCAAAGTATTTTAATATAAAATTCTTACAGCAATTAACAAATTAAATATACCTTTTTTTCTCTGTTATTTTTTGAAGCAACTGAAACTGTTGTATTGCTGTGGTACAGAGTTCTGATGGAACACATCTGAATTTAAATTGCAGGAACACACACATATTTCACAGTGGCCCTGAATTAATAGTTTAAGAGCAAAAGAACTTGGGCTTCATGGGAAAAGGTAGCACTTGAATAATACTGAAAGTGCACCAATTTCTCATATAGAAGTCCTTTCTGATTTCATACTTTCATAGAAATTCCACCTGATGTTAAGATTTCTTGCACAAGAAAATCAGAAAAGCAACTAAAAATCACTGAATCACTCAGGAAGGAAATGGTCAAGAAGCAGAAAACAATTAATCATTCTAATCACACTGAAAACAGTCCCATTCAATAGTTTCAGGTCAGCATCTGCAATCTCATTAAACACATACACATATATATAATTTTGCCAGTTATGAGTTCTGTTGTCACAAGAGCTTTCTCAAAACACATGTTGCAGCCTAGTAAGGCCTTGAAACCTCAAAAGCTCTTTCATATACTAAAACTGTACTAACATTTCTATCCTGCCACAGGTCAAATTTTGTGCTTTAAGGTACTTTGGATAGGATTTATTCAATATAAATCCAAATTAGTCTGCAAGTTTCCTACATAGTTTCTTCAGAAAAAGTAATTTCTAGAGCATAAATAATAAATCATTCTTATTTTAGCCACTAGTAGTGCCCATTTTTCTAAAATGGCTACAAAAAGTCTTGCAGACATCAAGCTGATTAGATGACTCAGCTTTCAGCATGCTTCCTAGGAGTTCTGCTTCACTTTCTTATCAACTCCCTGAAATCCCCAGCATCAGTGAAAAGCAAGTGTTGTAACCAGAGCACTTCTTGTATTGCAGTACAGAATTTCAAGATTAGAAAAGGCTTTCAACTGCCTGCCAGACCTGCATCTGACTACTTTAAGTATTCTAAGCTTTCTTCCAAAGAAAGGGCAATTGCCTTGCCCCCTTCCAAAAATGTCTGGAGTCTAACAATTGATGCAGCAGAGCAAAGAGAGGAGCTTATGAATAAAGGCTCAATCTTACTTGAGGCACTAAGAAATAGTGCCATTGCTAAAAATAGAACAATGGCAGGAAGAAGCAATCACTGTTTCCCTTCTGAAACCGAAATATACTTTTCTTTTAGGAAACTGTTTACTCTCCATTATGATGGCAGAAGATAAAGCTGAAGGCAAGTGAGAAACAGATTACAGCCCATCAGCAAGTTCCTACATAGTTCCACCCAATTCAGGGCCATGGCTGACCATATTCCAAGTTGGGTTCTACAGCAACAAGTCAGACTTGTCAAGCCAAAGCCCAAGCCTTGGCCAAACATTACAACAAAGCCAAAGCCCTTGTCTTGTCTAACATACTCAACACCTCCCACAAATTTAAATATTTTGTCATCAGAACAGGATTGTGAATTTTGCTTATGGATACTGGAAAAAGAAGTCAATATATCCCTCTCTTTATCAATTCTGCTGTTATGAAAGAAAAGGTAGAAACCAGTACCCAGAGCATGCTCAGGGAGTAGAAGCCAACTTCAGATATGACCCTGGTCAGAGAAACCAACGCTTGACACAGTGCTTAAAAGGCAAATGCATGAACAATAGCATCAAGCTAGAACACACAGAAACCTTACTTGGTGCAATAGTTGCATGTGGCCGACATGGTGGGATGGGGTATGGAACTGGTTTGTGTGGATTGTACGTTGATGGAGCCTACATAAACAAAAAACAAATGGAAAAAGCAAGAGTGAAAGCATTAGGTAATGTCTCTCAGACAAAAAGCTAACGTTCTACTACTACAGACAGGCATTCTTTTCTACAAATATAGGTGATACGAAATTTTTTCATAATATCCATAGTGACTGCAAGTATTTCACTCTTTCTGAAAAGAGTGAAACAAACATCACTAGTACACCTTTAGATTTTAATAGAAAACTGAGCAGAAGTGGGAAAGGGAGCTCCTTTCTGCCTTGCAGTTCTCATACTCTGCAGTCTTGGACTGACTTCTCATTTTAGAGGTTTAGCATATTTAAAACTAGCAAATATTTCTGAAGGTTCCTACATTTTTAAAATAATACAGCTTTGTGGGAAACACCTCATAATAGAAGTGATAACAAAAAATTTGGACAATACCTCAGGTTGCAGGTTCACTGAAAGCTTGTCCCACGTGCTCAAAAATTTTGAAATACAGATCAGCTGTGTTAAGAAACAAGAACCTCTTTCTAAGGCACTGCTGTAATTCAAGTTTCAAAGATGGAGGCATTTTCTGTGCTCATGTGGGAAATCCTCAGAGAGCAGCTCATGATGGAATACCAAAAATGCTTTTAGTTTTCTCTTCTGCTACTGTAATTTAAATTCTGTCTTCAAGAGCACATACATTGTATCCAGTAGAGAATATTCCCCCTCTACAGATAAAAACTAGAGCTCATTTTCAAGTTAAATAAAACCATACTAGGTCATATTCATTACAGAAGTTTAGTTTCAATTAAATTGCTGCTCTACAGTCTTCTTGCAACATAACAGCATTTTATAACAAAGCCTTGTTGAATTGGCTGGTAGTTGCCTTGGGGATTTTTAAAGCGTCATTTATTTATTAATGACACTTATTATTTATTTTTAGACATACTGGTTTGGATGGTCCAAGTATACGGGCTGCTATTCCCTTTCCTTCATTAGTACATTCTTCTGTATCCTTTTTGATAGGGGTTCCCTGAAAGAAAAGAAAATTAAACCAAGCATTAATTTAGAACTACTTGTTGTACAATTTTGCCATATCTTATTTTTTTTCTACATTTGAGCTTTTGAATATTCTGAAAGCAAACATGATTGTGAGGAAAAAAACCCAAGTCAACTGTTTTAGGCTTGTAAAGTAATGAGTAAGAGCATTCCAACAGCCTGGCTTGTAACACTAAGCTTTTGTAAAGAGAGGCATTTAAACAGTGCATGTTGATGATATAATTCTGCATTTTGACTTGTGAATGGGATAATATTATTTCAGTTAATTTTGCTGTCCCTTAGGTGTTCACAGGAAATGCTTAACATGCTTAAGAGGCACACTAAGATTAGCAGTAGTTCTGTAGTGCCCATATCAGGTCACTTATCAACCTACCAGCAAGCTCCTTGACACCTCTCCTGATTCTGCGAAATACTGCTGGATATGAACAGTGTCTTATTTATGATACTGTTCAGGTAATCTTTACCTGAAGCAGCAGAGAAAGAATGAGCCAATAAAAATAATGCAAGTTTCCTGTAAATGTGGAATGGGGTAAAACAAGCAAGCAAACAAACAAATCAACCAAACAAACACACTTTGGTTTTGATTCCACTCCTCCTTCCATGTATATGAATTCTGGGTTTGGTTATACTACAATAAATCAAGGTTCATTTGTGAAAAGCAAAAGCATAGGATGATGCTTACTGGAAAAATTCCATTTATGCGGCTTGGCTTGCCCTTGGGATAAGGATTGCCAGGAATCATGCCACAGGATGATATCATAGCATGAGGAGCCTTACAACCTGTTTTTGAAGCCTGCAAAATAATCAAGAAAGAACATTATTTGTTATCAAATTCAATGCTCTTAAGATATAAGTTACTACTTCATGACATTTAGACTGCACGAATCAACCTACATGGAACAACTGAAGTCTGTGTCTCAAGTCTTATTCCAAATAATCCAAATAGCGTAAACTTCAGTCAAAGTCCCTCTCTGCTTACACTGACTTGGGCTTAAGCACTTGGTGCTCTCTAAAACCAACACAAACTGTTTCTTCCACCATTGATTCCAATTCTGTGTCTCTTTTTCCTAATGCCTGACAAAAACTTCTCCTTCTCTTGTACATGCTGTTTTCTTTTGAGTTACTTGTTTCAGCTGGTCTTACACCAGGAGCTCCCAGAAGTCCTCATGCTAAGCCCTGACCCCACAATGACACAATCATAACAGAACCAAAGATATTAGTTTATGTTGATTACCTGTTCGAGAATTCGTCTGCATCTTTTCTTCTCTGACATATTAATTCTGAACAGATCTTCAATCAGGCGATAATTCTGAGCATCAACAATGTTGCTGTAAAGACAGTGACAGACAATTACTGCCATTCCATCTGCATAAGCTGAAAATGCTGAAAAGTCACCCACAGTTAGACACTACCCAAAAGCATATTAAAAAAACATAACTAGTTCAGGTCATAATATTACTATTATTAAAAATCCTAGGCTTAAATATGGACTTCATACCTGTACGTAAAACAATATATTAGAACTAAAGATCAATACAGAGTAACGGATGATGATGGCTAAACTTTATTTCAAGAGTAAGTATGTAGAATAAATGAATTTTGCATCACAACAGTGATGCCTTGAGACTTAAGGCATCAACAGTTCACCAGAAAGCTTTAATTACTACTAACACACAATTCCTAGCACAGCAGAAAACCAGCAGCTACTCAATTTGCCACAATTTCTTGTCAGTCTGGTGGAAAAACAAGTTTTCATCTAATTTCATTTAGAATTAAAAAGATAATGTCTGGTAAATCTCTGTAAATTTTGCAGAGCTAGTGGAAGCCTTAATATAGTTCCAAAAGGTAATCCTTCTTTCTCTTTTTCCCCAAACAACACTAGACACACCAGAGAACAAAATATGTGACTTCAGGAAGACCAATGCCTGCTTCTTCCTATCTTATTCAAAATCCTGACCAACTATTTACCAGCACTTCTCTGTCAAATATTACCCATGTCATCCAAACTACTGGAAATACAGCACCAAAAAGAAGGACTCCTCAAAGGAGGATATTAGACAGAAATGAAATCAGCAGAACATTGAATGATGCCATGAAAAACACCTCAAAGAACAGTATTAAAATGTGAATGAGCTTTCAGCTTTGTTCAATATTCCTGATCAATGAAGTAAGCAGCAAAAGATTTGGGTTAGGATTTGTAATCATGACTCCCTTACTTTGCTCTAGTACTGTAGAAATTCAACAGCTAAGAAGTTATTGTGCTTTTGCCCTATGTCAGCTGAAGTGTAAAACTTGAACAGTCAAAGGGCTCCAGTCTCCTGAGTAGGTAACATGTTAGTTTTGTGTGCCACTAACTAACTTTCTTTTGGCTACTCTGTTTTGGTTTGGTCTGAAATAGACTTGGAGCACTGACATGGCTTCCTTAAGCTCAACTACTGCAGCAAAACCACGTCTGTATCCTGGGTCTTTGTACCATGAATTTACATGCCCCAGGAAGTTCAAGCAGCTGGCAGTACACCATTCACAGGGAAGACAGATATGCTTACAGCAAAAAACCCCTCAACAACCAAAAAAAGAACAATACTTTATAAAATAAATCCCCTGAACCAAGCAGAAGATTTCCATTTTAAATATGTGTAATAGATGATTTGAAGTAGCTCTGTTCACTAGGAATATTCCAACTTTCTCTGTAAACAAAAATTTAGAATATCAATTTTTTTTATAGACAGTAGATTTGTCAGTTTAAGAGATCCATTTACTTAACTCATCTCTACATATTAATTACTTAGAGGACTTTTCAAAAAAGGGTCAATGTCCAGAATTTCCTGTCTCAAGTCCTCCAGATTTCAGAGAGCAGAGAAACAAGCTTAAGGCCCTCTTTGTTCTCTACAAAATTTGAAGACCACAGTAAAAGCACCACCAAAAGTACCAGTCTTCCAGCAGGCAGAAGCTCACATAGCAGTAAGGACAAGACTCAAAGGAAGTATGGAATTTTCCACAATCATATAATCATTGGTTGGAAGGACCTTAAAAATCATCTAGCTCCAGAGCCCCTTCAGGTGAGCAGAGGGACCTTGTATAGAGCAGGTTGCTCAGAGCCCCATCCAGCCTGGCCTTGAACATTTCCAGGCATGGAAACATCTCCAGACAACCTGTGCTAGTGCCTCACCATCCTCACAGCACAGAATTTTCTCCTAATATCCACTTCAAATCTACTCTTTTTCAGCATGAAGCCATTCCCCTTGTCCTGTCACTACACTCCAGCCCTCTTACAGGCTCCCTTCAGGTTGAAATTAGGTCACTCCTACTTGTTCCAGGCAGAACAAACCCAGTTCTCTCAGTCTTATGTCTACTTCTACAACATCTGCTTCTAATTATTACTTTAAACAGCCCCATCAGCAATGGAATTCTGCTTAACCTTAACCACGCACAGTGCTTCCTTCTAGGAGATCTAAAGTTTTATATCCTCAAACATGAGCTAATACAAGTTAAGGAACACAGCAGAAGAGATACTTACGAAGCTAAGATTTCAAGGGCAATAAGTTTATCTTTACTGAAGGTGAAGCAGTTGAGAATATTAACCATTTTTGATGCTGGAACTGCCACTATTTTCTGATAGAGAAAGAAAAAAAAGTGTGTAAAAAATAAAACAGTACAAGTATTTTAAACTCAGAACACAATTCAGTAACAGCTTCATATGGTATATTTCAGTAAACTTTTAATAGCCTCTTCCTCCCATTGGGAAGAAGACTCTATAGGCTAAATTATGAACAAACACATCCAAAAACCACTCACCAAAAGCAAACAGTAGAGTTAACAAGAGTTAGAAAGGGCTACATCTCCTTCTGTGATACACAGGAGAGTAAAAGTCACTTTAGTCAGAAAAGACACCCCAATTCAGAAGTATGAAATTTCACAGCTTGGTACCACTGAAGGAGATGAAGAAGAAGCTTTGAAGATTTTGAAGGGTATACTGACTCATCAGTTGAAAAGTAGGTGTCATAAAATTAAAATGACATTAAGAGAGCAAATTTATTCCACAAGATCATGTCACAAGAACTTACATGTTGTAAAGCCTTTATTGCCTTAAGCTGTGGTTCTGCCCAGGAGAAGTATCTCAGTAATTCAACAACCTGCAACAGTAAGGCCTCCCATTAATCTTTCAGATATATTAAAAATGTATGCTAACAGACTCAATATAACCTTTACACTTTTGTAGCACATTGGTATACTGCTACAAAACATCTGTGATGGCTGATTGTCATTGCCTATCAGCATCTAACATTCTATTTATTTCTAAGTAAGCATCTAAAAATTCTATTTTATGAGATGAAGCTTTTCCATGGAAATATTAAAACACTTACCTTTTTGCATATATTTGCATATATGAATAAGTAAAAAACCCCCAAGTATCAAGTATTAAATCAAGTATCTCTGAAAAAGCTTATCAACTATCAGGATCCCAAACAGTATATTCCCAAACATACACCAAACAAAGCCAGCAGGAAAAGGAGGAGGACAAAGAGAATCTAGAAATTATCATGTTATACATTATCTCTATTTAGACAATACACACAAAACAATTCTAAATTCCATTATGATAAATTTATACAACTTTCCAGACACAAAAAGAATGAAAATGTACTGATTTTGATGACAAAGCAACCTGGAACTCTTTTTAATAGTGTCATGCTAATATAGTAACAAGGAATTAAATCTCCTCAATAAATATGAAAAGCTAATATGATCAGCCTCAGTATGACTGAAGACAATCACTGTGTATTACTGAATACACAAAAACAATAACTCCCATTAAACCCATAAGAGCATTGACTTTACCTGTTCACTGGAAAAGTATCCATGAACATATTCAATAGCTTTTAATTTGTACTCCGTCAATACAGCCTAAAAGATACAGAAAAAAAAAGGATGCATAATTAGTGACTCAAAAATTATAATTACAGCACAACCATCTGCTAATCTATTAATCTAAAATCTGCCCCTACAAAGTGACATTTGTATTAATTACATTGCAGCATTTTGAAGTAACAGTGCACTTCTTAGGTAACTGAGAACAGTGAAAAACAGGAAGATGCGATTTAATTCTTCTGTCAAAAAAATACTCCTTTTTTTATGTACTTGATTTTGCTTTTTTGTTGTTGCTTATAACTGTGCTGAGAGAACATCATCACTCTTCTTTTTCTTCCAATAATTTACATCAACTTAAAGTTAAACAAGATAATGCTGATTATTCACAACAGTTGATTATTCAGGCAATTTCATTCTATGGCCCCTGTAAAGTAACTGACAAAGTATCTCACTTCAGTGAATTTAAGAAGAAATTGGATAATGAGTCTATACAGACAAAATTAAATACACAACAAAGCTTGCTCCAGAGATGGATACTGTCTTATCATTATCCTTATGCGTTCCAAATTTTAACAGGCAGTCACACCATACAAACAATGCACAGTACTTTAATGCAGCACTGGCCTTTTGACTTTGTGGCAGGACAGCTGTGTGGATAAGCACGTGAGCTGTCTAACAGCCAGGACTTCCTCCCTCCCCGGTACCCAACCCTCTGTGACAGGTACAAGATTTAAAGACAGCTAACAGCTGAATTCCTGCCCCAAGCCAATGAAAACACCGTTCTTCCACAGTTTCCAAGTCCCCCCTCTAATGCTTGATCTCATGTATTCTCAAACCACCTTCAGCTTTACCCACACACTCACTTCTATTTTCCTCCCAACAACCCTCTTCCTTTTTGTACCTCATTAAGAGACAAACTACCAGACACACTGAAGTCACAGGAGCAGAAAAAATTTCTGCCTTTATGCTCATTTTTTCTTCTATTCCTTCCTCCTCTTCATGTGTTTTGGAAAAAAGCAGGGTATGTATTTTATTTTTACTGAAACAAACATTACTTTCCCTTCTTAAATCAACAAATGAATGACTTTATACAAGAGTACAAACAGAAAGCACTGCTATGCATATTTATGGGAGGAACAAACAAACAAACAAACCCCCCAAAGTCTATTTTGCTAGTACTTGTAAATACATACAGGGGAAAAGAGTAAGCTACACATGAAGACATTTAAATAATTGTTCCTGCTAACTGTAGGACTGAATGGAACATGCCAACACAACAAACTTGTAAACCACATAATACAGAAGGTGCTATCACAGAGCTAGAAATGAAGCTTAAACAAAAACATAGCAGCAAAGACACAAAACCAGCATTTGGACAATGAACATTACACCACAACAGCACTACTATTATTAACACAGCACAGCACTGACCCTTAGATCAACAGTGAGGAGTTGGAATACAGAAATACAAGCAGATAGCATAGAGGAAACATAAGTGCCTAAAATCACATGTCTAAACCCTTTTGTCTGAAGTCTTTAGTAATCACAGAGCGTATTCTGAAGGACCGCACTGCAGTAATATAACTGAAACATTGCTCCCTCCCACCATCAATCATCAGAGAAAGCGTTCCTGTGCTAGTCATTCCTTGACCTTTTTTTTTGTGGTTCTCAGATTTTCCACACAAATTCGTAAGTTGGTAGGAAAGTCCACACCCTGAAATATCTCAGACTGTCATGTTCTTAGCTGTTTTATGAGAGAGACCTTAGGACCATGACCTTATGCAAAAATGTAGTTGTGATAAGAAAGACACCCCTGGGGCTTCTGGTGAACAGTTTTATACAACAATATGGTTTTATACCTCGATATGGGTTTATACCTCGATAGAGTGCAAAATAATAATACTGCAATTGCAGCCATCACTGCCTCACACCGAAAAGAAACTGAACTGAAACTCAACTCCAGAACCCAAGTCCAAATAAAGGAAATTTACCTCCACTAGAAAAACCAACACAACAAAAAATTCTGCTTAATACAAAAATGCTATGGACTACTGTTGTGCCACAAGGAAATCCCATTTGAAACAAGCCCTTCATTGTCACACCAAGACACCTTCGGCAGGTAAACTGTTCTACTGTGACACTTAACCTCTGCTTAACTGCAACAAAATACATTGTCACAGGTTTCTGCTTCCCAGGCAAAACAAGAAACATTAATCTCAAAGGTTCTGATTTTTCCTCTGCTTTTCTCCTTCTAGCGTTCAGGGAAGTGTGCCAAGCACTAACCTCAAGCTTTCCTCTTAAAATCAGTCCCCTGTGCAGAGAGAAACCAGAGCCCTGCCAGACACGAGGAAGCCCAGGTTTGTATCTCTGCTCCCCACAACCTGCAGTATTTTGTTCAGAGAGTTTTAAAACAGAAAATGAAGAAGCACAGCTCAGAGCAATCATCAAAACGCAGGACTGACATCCCAGAGGAAGAAGGTGTGCACACAGTCACTCCTGAGCTGTGGGAGACGTGATTTCCAAGAAGGACAACAGAATGCAGCTCAGAAATCAGTGTTCCACTGTCCTATTTGTGCATTGTACCTCCTAAACAAGAGTATAGAGGCGGGTACTTCTCACTGTCTCCGGACAGGCCAAGCAACCAAAGCACTTTCCCCAAAAAGACACGCTTTTTGGTTTTCTCCCTCATCTTCCTTGAAAGTAAAAATGCTGCAGCAAATTTATCCAAGTGCTTATTTACAATGAGGGCTCAAGATCATCCAGACCCAACCACGCCTGCTATGAGCAGGGACGTCTCCCACTAGACCAGGTTGCCTTATCTAACGTGGCCCTGAACACCGCCAGGATTGGAGCATCCCTGGGCAACCTGTTCCACTGCCTCACCACTCCACAGTAAAGAATTTCTTGTTAATATCTAAGCTAAATGTCCCCCTCCTTTCGATTTGTAGCCAGTACTCCTTGCCCTACAGTCCATCACCAAATTATTAAACTAACACACAAAACGAGAATTTACCTTCCTAATTTCATCCAGCACGGTTTCAAATGATTTCTTATCCATCTTGATTATTGCCGACACTTAAACGTGGAGGAAATAATAGTAGTGATAAAAAAAAGTCTTTGAGCATACAGGGAAAAAAAAGTATTTAAAAAAACAAATAAATAAAAAACGCCAGGCGCGGAAGGCGGCCGGGGCTGTGCTCGGCCCCGGGGATGGAGCGCTGCCGCCTCTGCGGTGGCGGACACGGAGACAAAAGCGCCCTCCGGGAGCTGCCCGGTGCTCCCGCTCCCCGCGCGTCCCGCGGGCGCTCCGGCGGGCGCAGGGGTCGCGGCGGCGGCAGGGAGGGAAAGGAAGGGAAAGGAAAGGGAGGAGAAGGGAAGGGCGGCAGCGGCCCCGCTCAGCACGCGGCACCGCGGCCCGGCCGGCCCGGGGCGCCCCCGCAGAGCATCGTTCGCGGCGCCGCCGCCCTGCGATCCCGGCGGGCAGAACCGGGGCGGACGCGGGCGGCCCCCGGGGCAGGCGGGCTAGGGAGGCCCGGGAGCGGCGTGAGCCCACAGACAGCGCACCCCCTCCGCCGGTCCCGCCTCCGTGCCGTCGCGCCCTTATGGCATCACGGCGCTGAGCAAAGGCCCTTTTCCGCGCTGGGCGACGACAGCGATGCCTGCGCAGGAGCTGCGAGAACTCGGGGCGGACTCGCCCCTCGCCCAGCTCCCGGCGCCACTCCGGAGCGCTGAGCGCTGCCCCAGGGCACCAGCGCGCCCGCCCCGCGCCGCCGCCGCGCCACAGCCCGCGGTCCCGGTCCCGGCACGGCGCGGGGAGCAGCGGCCGCCGGGGCCGTGTGGGAGGGGCGGCGGCCACGTGGCTGCCATGGCAACCGGCCCGGCCCCCGGGAGGCGGGAGCGGCGGCGGGGCCGGGGCTGCCATGGCCGGGACTCTGCTGGCGCTGCTGGCCCTGCTCGGCGTCTCCCAGGTGCGCGGCGACCGCCCGGGGCTTCGTGCCAGGGCCTCCGGTTAGGGTGGGCAGCGGGGAGGGCCCGGCGGGGCCGCTGCGAGGGGCGCGCCCAGGGCGGGGGGTGCGGGCGGCGCCCCGGGACCCGCCCGCTCTCGGTGCCTCCCGCGCCGCCTATGGCGTGTGGGTTCCGGGCGGAGGCTGCGGCACCGGGCGGCTTCGCAGCCCCGCCGAGGTAGTGCCTGCGCGGGGCGGCCCCTTGCAGGGGTTCAGGCGGCGTGCTGCGCCCCAGCGGGGAGACGGGAGTTTGTGGGTCACTGACTTCCCGCTGGAGGCTGGCAGGTGTTCTCCTTGCTTGACTGCTCGCGGTTTTCCTTCGTGTCAGGCCGGCCTGTCCGTCCGCAGCTCTGTGCCATCAGGGTGTCTGTCCCCTGGTCCCGGCAGGGCGAGCGGCACAGGTGTCAGCTGGCCTGGGCCTTCAGGGTCGCCCGCGTTAATTCTTAGCTCTGTGCTGAGTGCTCCGTTTCAGTGCCTAGCTTCCCCTCTTCTGCTGGAAAAATAGAACAAGAAGGTGGGGAATTATTTTTTTTCCGTTATTGTTTAAAATGTATACATTGACCCGAATCTGACTGTTCCTGGCATTTTACAATTCTCCATTTCCAAGGTGTCGTGTTCATTCTTGACCTGTATTATTTTTCTTTTTCTGATTTTCACATCCTGAAGTGGCTACTGAATTTGGTGCATTTTGAACCTTCTGTACTATCTTCCTCATTTTGGAGAGTGATTTGCAGATATTAACAGCAGCTCTGGTGTACGAAATTTCAGGGTGTGTGTTTTGCCTTCTAATTCCAGAGTTCCCCAATCCAAAGAACTTGATTCGCTAGTTTTGAGATTGTTGAAGCTTTCCAAACCCCTGGCCGCAAGCCTGCTTCTATTTATCTGTCTTTAAATTGAGTAAATGAATTTATGATGCTTTTACTTTCACCTGCTATTTCCTTTGATCCCACCCTCAATGGAATTTAACTACTGTATATTTATTTTGTATTCTCAGGTTTTAAAAGCTAAGAACTTCTCTCATTGGAAGGGAGAGCAACAGATGTACAAGCTGGACATAGGCTGGCCTAAAGCTCCCGAATACTTCACTGGCCAAACATTTTGTGTTGCTGTTGACTCTCTCCATGGTTTGGTCTATGTAGGACAAGTGAGTGGAAATACCATATTTCTCTCTGTGTTGTTTTTGTAGTTTTTTTGCCTTTAAAACGTCTGGTTAAGATTAGGATATATATGTGTATGTTTAATTACATATATGTACATATATATATATAAATATGAATAATGATTTTATCAAACTCAGAGAAAATATAAATGGAGATGTCTCTGCTAAATCTATTTTTGAAAGCAGTTCTGGCACAACATTTTTTTGTGGGGTTTTTTTAAAGCATTACATTTCTGTGGTATGAATGCATGATCCAACTTCACTGAGTTACAGCAGCTTGTTCCCTCAGCTGTAAGATAAAATGTGATTCTGGAGCAACTGAATCTCCGTTCTTTGAGGCCTCGTGCCATGAAATCAAAACCACACAGCTCTTTCAACCAGCTAGAGTAACTGGAGGTAAATTATTTCCTCTACCCAGGTTCATGTGTGAGTATCTCTAGGCCCTGGATAAGTCATTCTCTCCATGGGATGTGGTGGGAATGTCGTGTAAAGCACAGTATGAGTACTTGAGTGCCATGCAGCTGATGAGTACTGTTGCAGTTTGTCACGCCCATTACATTGGGCACACTTTTCAGCAGGAACACAAAATCACAATTCAAGCTGAAGACCGGGATAGCTGCAGCACTTGGCTGCTCTGAAGGCTGGACTCAGTGTGATATAAGGTGACAGTCTAGACTGACTGGAAGGTTTTTCATACTAAATTTAAACCCATATTTCTTTTTCCTTTTCTTGCTGGAAAAAGAGTTCCAGCAAACAATCATATCAGGAGATTCTTTCAATTTGTGAAACATTGCAAAAACTTCACAAAGAGGAATTTTAAACTATAAAATTAGTTACTTAATATGTTTTCCTTAGAACTTTTTTTACCTTTTCAGCGGGGAGACAATGTGCCAAAGGTACTTGTATTCTCAGAAGAAGGCTATTTTCTTCACTCCTGGAATGATACTGTTGAAATGCCTCATGGTATCTTTGTATGGAACACTGAAACAGGAAGTTCAGTATGGCTCACAGATGTTGGAACAGGTATGCATCATAGTGATATGAGAAATATTCAGGGGAAGAAAATGTAATATAAAAAACTCACTTATTTAAGTCTCTCACACAATTCTGAGATAAATTTGTGCTTTACTTGCCATGAACCAACTTCCCATGTGCTGCACAAAATAGTCTGAAGTTTCATGAGTTGTGCTGTGTCTGCTTACAGCTGCTGAGCTTGGTCAGACCTCCTCCCTACCACCCAGAAGTATCAGGGAAAAAAGCCTGATAGACATAAGTTTAGCCTGGCTAGACCTAGGTTTAGTGATCCTAATACAGTAGAGGAATAGTGTCAGAGCCTGTGAATTTACTCACCCACTGTCATATAGAATTTTAGAATTTGTTGTAGAATTTTGTATGTTATATTAATATCACTTATCAGATCTTCAGTCTTTGAAGTTTTAATTCTTACATTTTGTTTTGTTAAGATGTTTTTGCATTTTCTTTTTCCTTGATTCAGGGAAATATGGACACACGGTGAAGCAGTATAGCCCTTTGGGTAAACTTTTGCAGGTCTTGGGCACACCTGGTAATGCTGGTTCAAGTTTGATTCCCCTGCAGTTTGATCAACCAGCAGATATCTTTGTGGAGGCAACTGGAGAAATGTATGTTGTTGATGGAGATGGAGGAATGAACAACAGATTGCTCAAACTATCAGATGGTATGGAAAAAAGGAACTCTTGCAGTAAAACTGGATTTTAAATAACATGGCTTGGGAATATTTTTAGGCGAGTACTAGACAGAACTGTCATTTAACTTTAGTTTGAAGACCTTATAGAATCAGAACCTGTTTTATTGCTTGCTACTTCAGGAGAAATCTCCTAGTCATTCATGAGAAGAGACTGATAGAATGGCTATGTTCAGTGGTTACCCCAGGACATTCATTCTCCAAGAAAGAAAGCTAAGGGGGATTCTTATTGCTGTCTTTAGTCACTAAAAGGAGGCCATAGAGAAGACAGAGGCACATTTGTTTTGAGATATACAGTGAAGAATGAGGAACACAGAGCAAAAGATTCAAGAGGGGTGAATTTCTGTTTGATTTTTGTTGGAAAGCATTCAGAGTTAGGGTGGTCAGACAGTGAATGACAGGGTTGTCCAAAGATGGTTTGCACTCTCCATTCCTGTAGATTCTCAAAAACTGATGAGTTATGGGCAATTTGATCTAACTTAAGAGTTGGATTTTTTATCAAGGCTAGTCCTGCTTTGAGGAGCAGGTTGGACCAGGCAGTGTCTGGAAGACTTTTATACTTTAATTGTTCTGTGGTTCTAATTAGCTCACTCATACTCCTCAGTTCAGGCAGTGACTAAAGAGTCCACAGGTGGAATAAGTGGAGGAGATACTGTTTCTCCATTTTCCTTTCAAAAACCAGATACTTTCCTATTACTTAGTTTGCCAAATGGTAAATTGTTAAAAGTGAAAACTTCCAGGTAACAAGTTTTAAAAATCAGTTTAGGAAATAAATGAATAGCATAATTGGCCAACTTCTTTTTTTACCTTTTTGTATTTTTTTTTTAATTCAGTGTTTAACAGAACCTTGGATTATGGCTCTTGTATATTACTGACTACATTTTTGTAACCATAATCATGAAACCACTAATAACAATTTAGGCATCACTGTAGTAGCCATGTTTTCTCTGAGATTTATGTATTGGGAGTACTGTGTTTAAACAGTTTAGAAATCTCACCTTTTACAAACTACCCAAGGTAACTTTGCAAGAGGTTGACTTAAAAACTGGTTTATTTGTTGTTTTCTCACTGTGATTTTTTAACTTTTATTTTTCATGGTGCTCACTGTTCAGACTACAAAGAGTTATGGCTGACTGGAACAAATGGGAGTGGCATTGGTCAGTTCAAGATTCCTCACAGTGTGACAGTGGATGCTTTTGGACGGGTAAAGAATTGAGGAAATTTTTTAATTTCATCTTCTAACAGACTTGTTTATATGTATTTGAACAAAACAAAACATATTTTTTTGTTTAAGCTGTGTCACTTTATGGGGTTACAGTTTCCAAGCTGAAATTTCATAGTGCAGGTTCTGTGGAAGCAGCTGACTCCAATGTTAATACCAGGATCCTGATCACTTATACTGTCAATGTCCATGCAACAACAGAGTTTGTAACAGATTGCCATTGTGAGACTACAGGAGAATTGTGTTCTGTAATACATAAAAACACTTCTGTTTCTTCATGGAGAAGCAGCAGCCTGCTGGGGCCATCCTGACCTTGATTAACAGCTCTTCTCCCATGGGAAAGTGCATACCAAAGGATCGAGTCCAGCCATAAATATCTGTGCTTTGATGTAAAACCCAGAAAACTGGGCTATGAATGTGTGGGATGAATGATAAGAGCTAGAAACATTGGCTCTGCTCTTTCTGGTTTTTTGTGGTCACTTTCTCTCTCCTGCTGGCTGGCTGTGTAGTTGATCTTAAAACTTGTTTACAGAAGAAGCATAGAAATACTCAAGTGTGTTTATTAAAGACGATCCTGCTAGATGACAAAGTGGTGGTCCATTACCCTCAGTTGCTACGCTTCAAGAGGCTTTAATTTCATATTTTGAAATTCCAAATAACATTTAGGTGATAGTGAGACTCTAGCTAGGTTGTGGACATTATTATCTTTTACATGCAGCTCAAGGCATTCCAAGAGTCTGCTTCTGCCAGGCATTAATTGTAAGTCTGGCTTTTGGTCTTCTGGTCCTAGAGAGGAGTTATGCAGTCACTTCCTAATCTGTTTCAGGGAAAATAAGATTGCTTCACTAAAACACCACTGGTTGAAGCTAATTCTGCTGATGCAGTCTGAATCAGAATAAGAAATGTATATAAAATGAATTCTCTGCCAAAACTAGCAGAGTGGGAGAAAAAACAGGAGGAGCATGGTCACTTTATGCTGCAGAATAACTGTGAGTTTATTCATTCAAAGACAGTGACCGGGATAAGCTATGATTTTACTGCCAACATAGTGTGGATCATCATTTTAAGTTGAGAATTAATTGTTAATTCGTAAGAAATCTAAGACAATGCTTTAATAGTGCTTCATTTAAAAACAGTGATGAAAGGTCTAAGGTTATGTTTATTGCTCCCTTTTTGGTGATACTCCAGAAAAGTCATGAAGTTTACTTACCAGACTTATGACTTGTCAGCAGCTAAAACTTCAGTGATTGTTGTACAAAAAATGCCTTCATTGGAACTGTCTAGTGGTATTGCTGGCTTGCAGTGTTTGTGAACCCAGTTAACACAGGGTGGGACAGAGACAAAACTGGTTAGACAAAACCAGCTAAACATGCTCTAAGTGTTTAAATGGCTAAATATTTGTACTAGTATTAGGCATGTCAGGAGTGTTTGCAGATCATGATCATGAAATGAGACTACCACTGGAAAAAAATGCAGGTGACAGACCTTAAGACAGATCTTCTGAATTTAATAGGCGGAAATATGTCCTCATTGTGGGGATAAAAATCCTACCAAATACGTCATATAGCCACAAAAAAAGAAGAGAAGGTGATGATTTCTCTGTTAAAGTAGTATAAAATAATTTGTGTGTGTTAACTTGTAGGTCAGTTTTGGTATATATCTGGCAATCTGATCTATTGATTTAGTTTTGAATGGCAAGGTATGCATTCTTCCAGGGTACAGTCTTCCATTTTTACTACAGGGAACTTTGCTCTCATAGGAAACAAATGTATTTAATTTTTTCTCTTTGTTGACCATGATTTTTCTTTTTGATAGGTATGGGTTGCAGACAGAGGCAACAAGAGAATCCAAGTTTTTGATAAAGTCACAGGAGAATGGCTTGGGTCTTGGAACGGATGTTTTTCAGAAGATGGACCCTATTCTGTCAGGTATTGTTGAACAGTTCTAGTAGCACACAATTATGTAAATAAGGTGTACTCTTACTGGTGAATTAAAATGTTGACATTTAATGCATGCTGACAAGGAGTTAACCAGTGAAATTAGGTGCTGGATGTCCTAACGTATGCAAAGATCTGCACAGTTGCATCTTGACAGAGAAATGCTGGCTTTATAGCAAGCCCTGTAGACTTGAGTGCAGGATTGGGAGCTTCACTTTAAAGTTGTTATGTTAATAATCTTACTCTGTTGCAGCTTTTACAGGAAGAAAGATTTTCTTGAACAAGTTTTCTGTAGCATAATGTGTCTTGGTAAGCAGCCATATGAAGAGCAAGGCTTACAACTTAATTCTCAATGTTACATTGCATTTTGTTTTGGTCGTAGCTTTCAAAATTGTGATTGTTAAAGAGATTTTGTTTGTGTTAAAATGAGGAGTTCATAGTTCAAAAATATGTTTATCTTTCACAGGTTTACTGCCGATTACAAATACCTGATTGTAGCTCAGCTGAATATCAACCGGTTGGCAATCTTGGCAGCACCTCCAGTTGGCTCCATTGGGGACTGTGCCATAGTCCACAGTGTCCAGCTGGCTGATGAAACCAAACCACACCTTGTGGATGTGGACATGAAGAGTGGAGCAGTCTATGTTGCAGAGATTGGAGCCCAGCAAGTACAAAAATATGTACCCTTAAGCTGATGGTTTCTCACAACTGCTGTGGCACAAGCTGTGTGACATTTAAGACCTATGACCACATTTCCTTGAGTTCTTTGTGGATTGTGTTTCCTTAGACAAGCACAGAACTGCACAAGTGCTCCCAGAACTGTAGAACTAAGAGTCTCTCCTAGCTGTTTTGGAGTTCTGAAGAAGTACTTGGTGTTGAGCTGTTACTTGTTTAAGTAATGATATGGTGGCTTTTACTTTTGTTCCAATTATAAAATGATAAGCATTTTAATTTTATTATATAAAACTTTAGAAACACAACTCTTCATCTTAAATGTATAGAGCCAACTTGGGGCTCTGCTTAGCCTGTGTTTGTTGTTAAATGGTCAGAAATGTCTGAAAGAAGTTCTATAAATTATTTCCTGAGAGAAGAGCACTTCATTTCAATGTTCCTTCACTTTGTTTTCTGAATGGTTGTGCTGATACTGTCCAACAGAGAATATAAGGATGTGTCACAATGTTAAATTAGATGCTGCTGGATATTGGTGTCAGTACTGGCATCTGCCTTAGGTGGTTAATGACATAAGTATTGAAATCTGTTTTCAGCTCTAGCTAAAGCCATAAAGTCTGTAATAAGCTTAAGCTAAATTGATATTAGACACTTCAAACTAAATTAAAAGCATCTCCACAGCAGCCAAGTACTGATTCTTAACTAAATTAGTTCTTAACCTTATTTGATTTATATCAGCATGAGTTTTCAGTTCCGTAAGATTTCATAGTAGAACATATTGAGGTTCAAGTCGTGTAAGTTCCTCAAGAAAAACAAATTGCAATTTGCTATGAAAGTTTTAATCAGCAGTAGAGACTGGGAGACATATGATTTTCTTCTGATTTAATTGAAGCTCTGTCAGTTAACAGCAAAGCATCTGTTTTAATTTATTTCCACAACTCAGACTTCATCAGCTTCATTAATGTGTAGAGTTAAGTTTCTTACACTATATTATAGCAGATGTCTCTAAGCTCTGTCCTAAAAAATCCTGCTTCTCCATTCCCAGAACAAAGTGGTTCTCCTTTCTTTGCATGTTGCTACAAGATTTTAAGTTCACTTTATAGCATAGAGGGAACCAGGTATGGGAAAAATGGGATGGGGAAAATGGCATGGCAGAAATGAAACCATGTATAACTGATTACCATGGTAAAACTGTGGATCCACATTCCATATTTTCTAGCTCTTGGAAAAAATATCAGAGGATTTTTGCTGTTTCCACACATTTATTCTACTGTGTGGATTATTTTAATGCTAATTACCAGCTAAGAGAGGTTGTTTTTTTCTACTTTCTTAGAAAGGGAATATGAAAATGGAATTGTACTGATGGGAAATAACTACTTCAGTGAATATTGTCAAAAGCAAATGCTACTTAATTTGGTAGGTTTCAACCTATGATCACAAACTTGTGAGTCAGCAGATGAAAAAGCTGTTCAAAAAAGTCAGATTCATATTTTCTCTGAAAAGTAATTCAGCTATGGAGCCTGACTGCCTGATTTCAGCATTATGTGAGATTAATGCCCTAAATGTGAAAGCTTTGTTGTTGGCTACATCCACAACAATAAGACCAGATCCTATCTGGGGCTGCCCTCACTCAAGCCTTAAAAGCAGAACTTCAAGGTTATACACTAGCCAATATGGCCCATCACTCATGTGGTCTTGAATGGGAGCTAGTAAGCAATATTTATTTGCTGACAAAGTAGCAGTACTTCCTCTAGACCAATGTGAATATGTCCACACAGTGTGTTGTGTGGCTTTTCTAACTAGTTTTTGACTAGCTCAGGGATCTCTGCTCTGTGTGCAATTTAGCTATTTCTTGTCTACACAAGGTGGGTTTATTTTATAAAATTTTACTATAAAATCATGATTTGAGCATATATTGATGTGTAGGGGGTCCAGGCATACCCATCTTTCTTCACTACATCCTGTCCTTATTTATTTTTCCTTTGTCACATCCATTTGAAAATAGAACTCCAAGCTCTCTGGGAACATGTTTTTGTATTCAGTAAAGCAAAGAAGTGCACTTTTGGATGTTGGCAAATAACTTACTTGTACAAGTTTCTGCTTGCTGCATGGATCTGCTCTCAGCTCTTTCTCATGAGCTTTTGGCTCCAAGAAGTGGAGAGCATCCATCCAGTTTTGTGTGGATTTACTGAAATACATCAAGGTGCCAAAATGTGCCTTGCCACTAGGCATTTGGGTATCTGTGATAACAAGGGTCAAGGGATGCTTATTATTAATAATTATGAGATGCTTAGACTCTATTTTATCTCTGTGTTTCTGGCTAGACTGAGAAAATGATTTTGTGCACTAACTTGCTAATTATCTGAATTTTTTTCTTATGTATCATCTTGAAACCAATTTCTGAAGAAATGCATAGCAGGAGAATTTGATAAAATAAATTGAGAGATTCGCATTAATAAACTCTTGGGTGTTTTATTTCTGTACAAATATAAATACACTCAATTGTAATGGATTGCCCTTCTAAATACAGGGCCTTCAGCACTTAAAAAAGATATTTAATAATTTCTGATAGCAAGATTTGAATGTAATCTAAAATTCCATGTTATCTTTATGCATCACTATTTCTGTGGCCAATCTCTTTTGCATTCTAATTTATGTATCAACACAGAGACATAAATATCTCTCATATGTTTCCCTCTGAGTAATTAGTAAAATACAATGATGAGTTACATAAGTGCCAAGTTTTTTAAAAAAAGCATTTAAACTGTATACCCTTATGATGCTAATTGGGAAATTAAAAAGAAACTAACAAAACACTTCTTATACCAAATCAGGTTTTATTTTCAGAAAAGATTTACTTAGCAGTCTGTCTTGTTTTTAAAAGAACTAGAAGGATTTTCTATGGATTAGAAATACTTGCACAAGAAAAAAAGTAACGTACTGCAGTGTTAACTAGATAAGAGAGGAACCTAAGGTGATTGCTAAAACCATGCAGAAATCTAATTTCAGGTAATCAGTGCCTGCTTTTACATGTGAACAGTAATCACTGGAGTATTCAACTAATGGAAATAGAAATACCCTCTATTTTAATTTCTCCAATTTTGCAGCCTTTTTTTTTTTTGGGTAAGTATCCAGGTTGTTAACTGGATGTGGTTACAGGAGATCACATAGGCCTCTCCCTGCACAGAATCATAGAATGGTTTGGACTGGAAAAGACCTTCAAGGTCATCTGGTTCCAGCCCCTCTGCCATGGGCAGGGAACTTTGCACTATATCAGGTGGCTCAGATATCCAACCCCACCTTGAACACTTCCAGAGATGGAGCATCCACAACTTGATTGGCAAACCTGTGAAAGTGCCCCATTATTCATGATTGATTTGTGATGCTCAACAGCCTTTTTGTGTGTGTGTGTGTTCTCACAGTCAGAAATGTATTACCTATATTTGGCCAGAACAGAAAAAGCCTGAGTGAGGTTTGTGCTATGCAAGTTCAGGTCAGTGAGGCTGAGCACCTCAATAAAAGCTGAAGGGGAGGGTACAAAAGTATGTTTGCGGGTCTGTTCATTGCTGGGAGTTCACTGCCTCTGTGGGTAAGTTTTCTGCCTTACAGAGGTTATTAACCTTTTAGAAGCATCAGTAGTCACTTATCTCAGTTAGCACTTACTTTCCTAACAATTTGTATCCCGAGAAGCTTTCTCAAGCAATCCATCAGCCACAAGTGTGTTTGCAGTCACTCAGATTGCGTGTACCCAACGTAAGAGGGCACCAAACCCCTGCTAATGCTTGGGGCACTCCGTGTGAGGACAGACCTAACTCCTGGCGCTTCCTGAACGCTTTCAGTAAGTCAACAAAGATAATGAAGTGCTCCAGACTTCCTTTCTCTTTTCAAAATAGACTGCTTGAAGCATAAGCTGATCATAGAATCATAGTAATTTTGCCCTGTTATTACTGGATTTATGTCCATCTTTTATTTCCTTGGTTTTCCTAGGGAAAAAAAATCAGTAATTCAGTGTCCAGAGACAACTGGATATTGTGAATTGATTCTTGTAGTGCTTCTATCCTTGGTTTCAATTGAATTAATAGTGATAGGTTGCTTTGGAAACATAGCTGTTTATAACAGTATAACTGTAGCAGAATAATTATACCAAGAGAGTGATGCCAGTATGTTTCTGTACAGAGGTGACCCTGAGTAAGATTAGAGCTAAATTTACTTAATCTCATTCACCAATTTTACTGTACCCCTCCTTCCTCAGCCTTTGTTTTAAAAAATCTTGCTCTGGTTTTGTATTACTATTTTATCCCACTCCTTTGGGAAAATGCATCCACAAAAATTGTATTTTCCAGTAGCTGCCATAAAAAGGATAGAACACAGGCTTTTCTTCAGGTAAATGATTTAATATTGTTGAATCATTCAGTCTTTCAGTGTTCATAAATCATTAAATTCATGTTGCTTATATGAAATTTTAAAAGTAGGAGCATATGAATTGATGCGCACAGGATGATTTGTTACTGTATTAAAGCCAAAGTAACACTGATACAAATGAGATATTGAACAGACATTCTTTATCATAGTATCACATGTTTCAAGTCTTAGGAAACCACATGTAATTGTATAACTGGATCTGCAAAACAGGTGAAAAATACTGCCCATTTACCACAGGAATAAGCCTGATAATTCAGTCTCAGCTGTGGAGGAATCTCTTACAAACAGATAAAGACTTCAGAAATCTCTTTAATCTCTTGAAGAGTCTGTACAGTTAAATTTTTCCTACCAGTCAATAAATATTAGGAAGGGCATGCTTTATATTTAATCTGGGTTAATTTGTTTTCAACACGCTGTCTTCTGTTTCCAGGTAGTTTAGAGATGTAATATGGCTTTTTTTTTTTTCTTATCACCCATGGAATCATTTATAGATGAGTACTGAGTCATCTCTTCCTCTACTCCTTATCTAAACCATATAGTTTGGAAAACTTGACTTGCAATGGATAACTGATAAGACTATAATTTCAAAACATTTTTGTACCACTTTTTAATAAAAACAAACAAATGCTTTTAGTGGTGAAGGTACTTCATTAATAGGACATAGAGTCACAAAGTCAGTTATTTTGTCTTACTGAAAGTCAAAAGTTTCAGCAAAGGGATCAGAGTTGCCCTCATTTCAATCTGATCACCTTTGATGTTCCTCCCAAGGGTCATGCTCTGGGTGCCTGTGCCATGTGTCCATCATCCCATAGACAAAAAGCACTATACTCTCTGCATCAGGTACTAAAATATAAAAAAATAATTTTTTTGAGGGAACACATCTCCCACAGTCTAACACAAACACAAGGTAGCACAAGCTAATTTTTGTTGAAAGATTGGAGCCCTTGAAAAATGTTGGCATTCAAATGAAGGTGCTCTTTCAATGTTTTAATGATTTCCAGCCAAGACACAATGCTGATGGTTGTGCTGGTTTATCTCATGTGCAGTGGTGTAGCTGGAAGAAGCAGGCAGAAGATGACTCTTGGCTCCCAAATGAGGCCTCTCACTGCAATGTTCATGCAGTGGGTGACTGGTCTGCAAGCAAATACCCATAATTGTCTCTACAGGAATGCTGTAAAAGAGAAAGGAATCATACTAGGCATGTGCTTCAAAATGTGTATAAATCTTACAGTGGAAAAATGTCTTTAATCAATTAAGGAGGAGACCTGGATGTCAGGGGGAAGGAGAGGGGAGGGGTCTCCCTAGCAGAGTCCACACTAGCTCTGTAATAAGGCTTGCCCCATCTTGCTTAATGCCCAGTCTAATTTCAGAGCTTTTAGTAATGAAAACTAGAAAATTGTTATAAGAGCAGGAGATTTAATTATAAATAAGAATTGCCATGATTAGCCTCAAAGCTGTTGCCTTAACAAGGGTTTGTGATGGATGATGCTACCAGATAAAACAGAAAGAAAGTCTGAACCATATTTAAGAAAATTAGCTAAAGGAGTTAAAAATATTTGGGATGACTTTAGAGGTGGTACCTTGCAATTGATTTGAAAATGCTTGCCAGTGTTCTAACAGGGACGCATGGTGCAGCAGACAGCTCCTGATTTTCATTTTGCCCAATTTTCTTGTCACAGATGTCCTTCTTTCTCATAGAGTCAGGAGGAAATACAGGCCACAAAAAATATTTACCAAACATTTTTTATGAATTAAACTATTACTATTAATAGATTCAATTTACTATTTTCTTTACTGTTAAGTCTAATGGTCTGACCCATGAAGACCTACCTCCAGAGCTCACCCAGCTGCAAAGGGCTGCCACAGACAGCTCCCACCATGTACTTACCTTCTCTTTGTCCTGCTGCTTTCCAGTCACAATTCCTCCATCCTCACACAGATGTCGGCAGTGCACAAGTCTTCTTCCCTGCACAACTCCCCAGCAATGCACAGAACAGAAGGACGGATTGCGCACCAGGAAGCCCTGGAGGGGCTTATGTTTAAAAAGTCTATTTCTTTTTAAATCAAGCATTGCAAAGAAAGGCACAGATTACCTAAAAAGGGAGATTTGCTGACACTCTAGAAGAGTCCACCTCTAAAGCAGAGCTGGCCACCAGGAGTCCACCAAAAGGTTGCCAGGTACTGTGAAACCCATGCAGCTCTGCAGAGCAGCCATGTAAGGTCTGGTGTGTCCCAGCTGCTTCTCCCTGTGCCCTTCCTGTCTTGCATGGAACCAGAGGGCCCTTCAGTCACCATGGCTGCTCTCTGAGCAGCACCTTCCTTCTCCAACACAGCAAGCAATCACGCTCCCTATGTAAAACCTATAATGATCTGCAGACACAACTTTTGCAAGGAGAAATATTATCTCTCGTTAGCCCATTTGTGGCAGTTGAAAAGCCTTTGGGTATGCAAGGCCTTATGCAACTTCTTTTTTTTTTTTTCAACTTTCTCACTAGGTATATTAAAGGACACCACCTTCCCCAGCAAATTTCAACTTGCTCAAGATGCTGTAACAAATTTCAGATTGTACAGATTGCATACTGTATGTATCCTTAACACAAACACACACACACACTCAGGTATACAGATAATATATCAGGAGAGTTGTGCAGCAGGTGCAGTATGTATAATCTAACATTCATACAGATGTATGCTATTTTAATTTAATTTTTATTGATCTAGTCTGGGTCCAAGGCATGCTGGGAGAGGAGAGTGGTAGCAAATGCTTCTATAATGAAACTTCCTAAGCCACCCAACATCAGCAGTGGTTCCCTGCTGTGCTTGCTCTGAACAGAGACAGTCCTTGCCCTTGAGGTCTTCCCCAAGGAAATGGGCTGGTGTTAAAGAAAAGCAATATATAATTCAGTAAGACAATCTGAAACTTCCATCCTTTCAAAAAGAGGTCTTGTTTGGTGTGAGGGATCCATTAGACCAGCTCAGGTGTCCCAAGGAATTCTATTGTGCCAATCTAACTCACTGCAGTAATTATGGTGTATGAGTTTGAATGGATTTTATTAAACCTTAGTTCTCACTCTTTTGCTTGAGAGAAATTTTAGCTAGGATAAGAAAGGAATAATAGCTGCTTGACCCAAAATCTTTATCAGAGAAGAAACATTTGCAGTTTGATCTAAAAATCTCAAACCCTGTGTAATTTCAGAAGAAAAAGAAACAGCACTTGGCACTACACAATACATGAGATAAAAGCCCACACATTGCCAAGAGGGCATGACATAAGAACTCTGCAGAAAATGAAGCAGTGGGAAAATTAATAGAGAGGAAATTATGAGCACCTTCTAAAAAGTTTTATTATAAACATACCTCTTAGCCCATGGAAGAATTTCTTTTTCACTGCAATGTGGTTAGAGGTGAATCCAAGTAAACAGAACATTCAAAACTTAAGTGGAACACAGTGGCATTTCACTCAAGTACAAATCAATGACACAGGCTGGAAATGTATCCTTTTTGTTTGGCAAAGATTTATGCAAGCCTAGTCAAATTGATGTGGTTCCTGGTGCACACATTTAAAGAGCTAGCACCAGGATAGAGCTATCCCTAGGATAGCAGTCTCGAATCTGAAGTGTAAATTAGACTCCAAATCAGGAGTGGCAATTGGTAACATTTCAATAAACACCAGCAGGCTGAGTGACTGATAATCCCACTGCCCATCCCTCGCTAGCCCGTGCCTCCTCACTGAGGGTGAGTGACAAAACCAGGTACATCCTCTGAAGTGAAATAATTAAATGAGCTGAATCCTCCACGGCAGGGTGTTCAAATTGCAAATACTGCTGCTTTTTGAAATTCAGTAGAGAATTTATTAGCCTTTTATACAGATAATCAGATGCAGTGGGGGAGGGATGAACGGTAAAATTGAAGCAATACTGGCAACCCAGAAACTGTGGGACAAATGGGATTGGGTTGCTTCATTCCCGTTCTGGGATAAGACTATTTTAGCTGCTGCAGTTAGCTTAATTGCCTGGCCTTAGTTTTTTTTAAGTGGGTGAAAGTAAACCTGAAGCCTTGTGTTGGTCCCTTATGTTTTGCTTTCTTGCTTGCTCTGTAAAGAAAGGGAATGAAACAAAAGGGGAAGCTGACCACTCCTCCTCCAGGCTGGAGAGGTCTCCAGGTGCCCATCAAGGGGTGCTCTGCAGCAATGCCCTCCCCTACAGACCCCCCTGAGGAGATAGAAGGGAAGAGAGAACAGAACCAGCCCTGGACACTTCTCCCATTTTCTCTGCAGATGTTTTACTCGGAGCCCAGTGTCAGACCCCAACCTCTGGTGTCCTGTTCCTCTTCTTCAACAAGGCTCTTGAGGAAACTCCCAGGACTGCAGTGGGCTTATCAAAATATGAGCTGAATGATCAATAAAGCAAGTAATGTCACCCAGCCAAAACCTTCCAACATTCACCTTTATTAGACATTGGTTTTGTTTACTTTTGACCTCTGAAGTTAAACTATTCAGGCTGAAGTCACCCATGCAATAGATTTCTTTATCTTTGGCTTAAATCAGTGACTTCTAAGAAAGTATATTGTTTTCCACTTATTCAGAAGAATTTTAAAGCAGGCAGAAGCTCTAATACCTTCCTACTAAATATGGCTTTAAATTAAGCAAAGGTCATGTCCTCTGCACGAGATATTTCCACTTGTTATTCCTGTGGAAAATATGTGGATGAATGACTGTGCAGTGGGCCTGGAGATGTCAGAGGAAAGGGAAGCTGGAGGAGACCACCCAGGAGAGAACACTGAATAAGACAGGAGCCCCTGGGGAGAAAATAAATTGGTAATCATGTCATTAAAGATTGTAGCCATGATGCATGTGGGGAAAGGGCAGATTTAAAGTTGCACAGATGGCATTATCTCTGACACTTGCTAGGTTTTTGCCTGCTTGAGTTAGTAGATTTAACAAGGTATTAAATGTGCATATGTACATGTACAGTATTGTTTTCTGACAACGTGCCTTTGACTGGGTAAACCTGTTTGCAATTGACAATACCTTGACACACAATGCCAGTGATCCCTAAGACATATCTGAGGAGAATGGAAAATTACAGTGTGAAGTGGGCTTTCAGTGTTACTGAGAAAGAAAATAATCTGTGTCACCAGAGGTGGGCTGCTGCTTTGGATCTCACTCTCTCATCACAGTTTTCCTTACAGCTGTGTCCGATGGTGTTTACAGTGCATGTGTCTAAGTGGAGGGGAGAAAACTGTTTGCCAGAAGCCTCAAGAATGCACAACAAAACATTCTTCTTGGTTTTGTCGGTTACTTGTTTTTCTTACTTCTGTAATCAGCTCTTTTACTCCTTCTTAGCTTTAAATTTTATTTAGCTGACCTTGCCTGTACACAGATCCACAAATAGAACAAGCAAGTCTCCCCTCTCAAAGTGTAAGATTCAAAAATTAGTTTGTAATGGAAGATGCTTTCAATCTTTTTAAAAGAAATACTAATTTGAGTTACAACAAGGACTATTAAACAATTTCCTCTACTGAGCTACAATAGATGTTTTCATCTCTACACCTCTTCTCATTGCTCACTATAATTCTTACTGCTTATATATCTTGATGGGTTTTAATATGCTTAAAATGCTTCTCCAGAGTATTTTCCTAGATTATCAGGAGCAGAGTTGTTATATGGTTGGTCCTTTCATGTTCTGAGCATCATATTACTTTATCAATTAAGATTTTCTGAATAGTCCAATCTTGCTAAAATTTGCAAATCAAATAACTTTTAATTTAAAAGAGAATGATTTGATGGTAGTGTCTACTGAGTTTTAGCTAAAGTAAATCAAAACACACTCAGCTGAAATTGTCTTGAAAGCAGAAAGGCAGTTCCACTGTGAATCTGTGGGGGTGGAGGTGATGAATTACACTGTGAAAGAAAATGAAAACCAGATGGCACTTGCCAAACACCAACACAGGGCAGTTATGCATAGTGGAGGCACAGCCACATAGCACTTGCTCAAACCTGTTACCTAGATCCTCACCAGGCTGCTGAGCACAGTGAAGCCCGAGGTGCCTGGTGACATCGGGGTTTTGTGAGACAAAGACAAAGCAGCAGCTCGGGCTGAACGAGCCCAGGCTGCAGATAAGATGAGGGACAGGCACTTTGCCAGGACCTCCCCAGCACTGGTGACTTTGCCCAGAACTTCTGCACTGTTTGGAACCCCGACCAGTGCCTGCAGGGCAGGGAGCTGCTGGCTGCTCTGATAACGGGGAATGAGGGGGGATTTGAAGGCTGAGCCTGAACAGAGAGTTTTTTCCCTTACACAACAGCTCAGGCATCAGTTTGGTGGCCACAAATAGTTTTAAACTTACAACTTCAGTTGCATTATGAATCTTAGCTTGGTGTAGGTGGAACTCAGATTTTATATAGGAGGAGATAAAACTTGTAGGAAAAGGTTAAAACACTGACTGCACTGCAACCAGGAATAAAATTGTCACTGACAGCTACAGCAAAAACAGGATTTTCCCCTATGCAAATAGATCACATATTTTGTTGTTGCTAATATGACCCCACTCACTAGGACCAGAGCGAACAGAAGATACTAGCTGGTGATGAGGGATTGACATCAGAATTGGGATGGTTCTGCTCCTCCAAAGCATCCACAGTTTACTGACTGGGGAGTGCAGCTGTAAGTGAACAGAAGTTTTTTCTCAGTGAGTTACTGCTTATTAAATGTTGTTGTTTGAATTTCTTTGCAACTTTAAAGTAGATTTTCCAATCAGCAGATGAGTCATTCCCCTAATCCGCTTTATTTTGCCAACAGACAAGTAAGAAAACTCAGCTGATATACACCTTGGCATATTGCCATTTTATGATTCAGTCTACTATCATAATTGTTTGTTGTTCTGCTTTGTTTCAGTGAAAATGATGGATTATAATAATTATTTTGCATATTTGTACTTCTTTTTTAGTCCTTAGATCTAGAAAGGGGTTTGGACCAATTTTCCTGCAAGAGAATCACAACAGAGGCATGCCATTTTTATTTAGAGATACCTAGGCTAATTTCTATTATCAACATCTCTTATTAGCAACATTAAAGAGGAAAATCAATCCCCAAGAAAATCCTTATGGGCACTTTCCCATCAGTAAAAGGTTATGGCACTGCAGAGTTAAAGCCTCATCATCTCTGCATGACTGTTGTTGCTGGGTTTGTTCCAGTTAAAGTATCTTGTGAAATGGTCACATGAGTGCTTTATGATTGAATTCAGCAATTTATAGAAGATTCCCTTTGGCTAGAATTTTCCAGCCAGCAGCTGAGATGCAGTAACTGACAGCATGCCTGGAGCAAAGAAAGGAACAAATTTTAACTGGAGATCCTAACAGCTTGTGTAGGGACACATTTTTAGGGGTTCTGCCATGCTGTGGCACCATGCATGGAGCTCAAGGTGAAAATGTTTTGATCCATTAAAGCTGCAAAACTGACCCCTCCTTCAGCTCGGGTGAATGTTGCACGTCACAATATAGAAAGCTTCTCTGGGACGGTTTCCGGAGAAGATTTCTCATCCACCACATTGTGAAGGCAAGAATCCAATAGATCTGTTAGCTGTTTTTCTTGCAATTCTACCTGCAAGCTGACCTGAGACGTGCAGCCTCTGGCCATAGCCCTGATTTACACATGCTTAATGCTCTCCATGGGGAAAAAAAATTTCTCTTTTCCCTGAACAGTTGGAGGAGGGTCTGAACTCCTGTATCTCAGGTTGAAAGGCTGGATGGCAAACACTATGTCCACTCTATTAAAAATAACAAAAAAGAGGGTTTGGTCCCTAACCCTGAATGACATGGACTGTCTCACATCCACACAGCCCAGGACATGTTCCTCTTGTAGCACTTCCACCCCATCCTCTCTCTGGATGTCCTCTGGCACCCTTGTTGGTGTCCCTTCAGCAACAGAACTATGATTTAGAGGGCTGGGGAACCTCACCTTGTTTTCTTTTTATGAAATAATATAGTGTTTGCTCTGCAACTCTGAACTTCAAGAAGCTGTAAGTGGATGTTTTATTCACATCAGTGTGGCATGAGGACATACCTCAATGATGGAGGGCCAGGCCCACTCATGGTGCCTTCTGACAAGAGTTGCTGAGAAAAGACTCTCCCCAGAAGCACTTCTGGGCTGTCTCTTGGAAAACATTCATTGGAGTGGCCTGGTCAGCCCTTGAGCAAACTAAAAATTCAGCAGAGAAGAGTTGGGGACCAGTTCTCAGCCCCACCCCCTGCCTCACATTTGTTTAGCTGTACTAACAAACCAGGAGTCAGCACCTTATTCCACCAAAACAGTATTACCAAATCACCAGAAAAGGAATTACCTGAGTCAAATTCAACATTGCACACACTCTTCTCCCTGCCAGGGAGCAAGCATTCCCATCAAATAGTTTAATCCAGATTAGAAATATATATATATATATATATATATATATATATATATATATATACACAAATCTGACAGAGAAGGAATCTTAAATGTCTCAAGTCAAACTGCCTCCTGGGAAAGTCAGCGCATGCCCGACTTCCACTCAAGGTCCCATCAAGAATTATGGTTTCATCTTATGCAAAACACCCAAAGTTTTTTGGCAGAATATTTGAAAATTAATACTGCAGCACAATCATAAGAATTCCTCTCTTTTTAATGGGATTTTCTGCCTGGTTAATAAACAAATTGTCTTTTAAATGAAAGCTGCCTCTGAGTTTGTTCTCCTGCTGGATTCCAGCCCAGCTGACTAAGAAGGAAACTCCAGAGAAGTTCTGTTCTCTCTGACAATGATCATGCCATGAAGTGATATGTAATGGTTATTCATTTATTTATTTGCTTACTGACTTGCCATAGTTAATCTCTGTTGCATTGCTGCCTGCTGTCTCTCCCATTGTTTTAAAAGGAATGTTGCACCTTGGGTTGTTTTTTTTGCTCACAGTACTTTAGCCACCTAAATCTCTTGGTGGTGGTGTGTCCTGTCTTCTAGCCCTGGGGATTTTCTGTCATAATCATCCTTTATCTATCTTAGGGTTAACTCTGCAGTTCTTTTTCCCTAGAGATGGGAGAATGGATAGACAAATTGAGCCAACAATGAATGAAAGCAGCAGGGCTGCACACCCTAGCAGGGTAAAATGCTTGACTTAACCAGCACTGCTTTAGACAAACAGAGTTTCTTCCCAGTTAGCTTACTGGTCACAATCTCTACAATTGCTATGCTCTGTAGTCATAGGCTTCTCAGACAAAGAGTTATACATTTTAATTTATCTGTGAGGCAACCAGCACAGCATCAGTGCTTCTGAATGTAGACAATAATTCATTCTGGCACTGTGCTGTGCTGTGTTAATATGAAAATGCAGGGCTGATTTTGTTTATTTGTTTTGTGTAAGGAGATTGATGCTAAATTTACACCTGCAAATCCAAAAGGATCATTGCAGTTTAAGATAATTGCATAGCTTAGCATAGTTGTAAAAGTGCAGTTGATTCTGGCACTGGGAGCCTGCCTTTGATGTGTCTCAGGTTCACCTCCTGGAATGGAGTGCCAGTTCGTCCCACAATCCATCATTTATTTATTTAAATCTAAAATAATCAAGATTGGTTCCCAAGGCCCTATGGAACTGCCATAATAAATTATGCAAAAATACTGTCAAGTTAAGCCTCAGCAGTTCAGCAGTTCAGCTATCTACCTCCACTGTCAGCTGGAATGCATGTCTCTGCCTCCTCTGAAAACCCTCTTACATAAACGCCTTTTGCAATGTGCCTGGAAAGTCAGCAAATTTGGAATCTTTAAAAGAAGCAGAGGAAAACTTTCCACAACCATCAAATATAACACTTTGCAAGTGCTGTGCTTTTCCCAGTTACTGGGAACTTCTGAGGAAAGGCCATTTCTTGGTTTTGCAGACCCAGTCCACAGGTGACTTTACTGTGCACACAAAACTGAGTGTGTCAGAGGACAAGACACTCTTAATCCAAACAGAGACTGTAAGGAAAACTGCAAGGGATGACCACAGATACATTTCTGCTTTCCCAGGAAAACACCACAAACTCCAAAGAGACTCTGAAGCACTGATCACAGCTCCTGAGATACCAGTATCTTATCTCTGCATTGGGTCTGTGTGGCAAGGTTTTGTTGGGGGTGCTACTCAGATGGTGGCTGTGAGAAGCTGCCAGGCACTTCCCCATGCCCCACAGAGCCAATGCCAGCTGGCTCCAAGACAGACCCACTGCTGGCCAAGGCCAAGGCCATCAGATAGTGCCTCTGGAATAACAGAGTTAAGAAAGGAAAATAAAACCACAGCAACTTCAGCTGGAGAGAGAAGTGAGGATATGGGAGAGAAACAGCCCTGTAGACACCAGGGTCAGTGGAGAAGGAGGGGCAGGAGGTGCTCCAGGTGCCAGAGCTGGGATTCCTCTGAGAGCTGTGAATAAGACCGTGGTGAGGTAGCTCTGGCCCTACAGCCCACAGAGGTCCACAGTGGAGCAGCCATCCCCCTGCTGCCCATAGAGATGTGTGATGAACTGTCTGTAACCCCCATTCCCTGTCTTCCTGGGGGAAAAAGGCAGAGTTCAGGAGGGAAATTAAACCCAGGAAGAAGGGAGGGGTGGGGAGAAGTTGTCATAAGACTTGGTTCTATTTCTCACTATCCCACACAGATTTAATTGGCAATAAACTGAACTAATTTCCCCAAGTTGAGCCTTTTTAGCCTGTGATAGTTCTTGGTATTGGTAACATAATCGTCTTTATCTCAACCTGTTTTTTTGTATTTTCTCTCCCCGGCCCAGCTCAGTAGGAGAGTGACTGAGCAGTTTTAGTGGGCACCTGGCACCCAGCCAGGGTTAAGCCACCACATACTCCCAAGTATTCTGTCTGGATTTCAGTTGTTGAGCTGCATGAGGCATGTTTGCCAGCATCTAACCCTGAGAGAGCCATCACGTGGATCACGTTGTCAGTGTTTGTGCCCAAGAGGGAAGGCTGTGTGTGTCTCATGAGACACATATTATGAAAACTGGCTCAGAGGAATGCTAGCAAAGGAAGAAGAAAATGATAAATAAAGTAGGCTTAAAATAGTGAAAATATTTAAACTATTATTTTTACTGTAGAAGCTCTATACTCTCACTTTTTTTCCCTAAAGCCCATGTCCCTGGTATCTCCGGAATAACTTCCCAGTATATCCTATTTCTTCCTACTCTTGTCAGAACTGTGGCAAAAAGGTCAACTGTCACAAAATACCATTAAATTCCTTTAGCCTCCAAAATGCTTGGCTGCATCTAGTCTGCCTGTTGGCATTGCTCTTTGTTATGTAGTAACTCCTGTGCTCGTGAATTGTCTGGAAAAATGCTTGTGGGCCCATTTCAAAATCACACCAAGAGCTTTTTGTAAAAATGCAACACAGTTTTGGCAATCTCAGTTGCATGAAGCACCTTCTGCAATCAACAGAGATAAACAGACTGTGTCCAGCCAAGGATGCTGCCCATCCAAAAAAAGCTCTTGACTCAGGGGACTTGAGATTTGCAGCTGCATCTCAGCCTGTTGTCCATGTGCATTTTTGGTCTCCACAATGTCTGTGACTTGGGATGGATTCTATGAAAAGTCCAGGTTAACTATGGGCCTGCTACTAGGTAGAAATAAAGCACCTTTCTGAAATCTGGTTCCTAAACACAAACAAGGGAACTGTAATGGAAGCTTGAGTGAATGGAGACTTTAGCTAGATCACTAAGTCCCATTTCTCCAGATCTCATCTCTTTAGAGATGAGATCTCTTAGACCTTACAATAACAAATAGAGCCATGTGCAAACACTTTCAATTATAGAGTGAAGTACAAACACTTTCAATTATAAAGGAGTTACACTCTCTTTGAAAATCATCCTTAGCCAAGGCCACATCCCAAATGGGCTCTGTTTTTCAGTGCTTCAGTACAGAAGCAGCCTCATGGGAATGCTAAACACACTGGGACCAGTAGTAAATATTGTGTGATATTGGAAGGTCACTTACCCTCAGTGTTTTCTGAATGAAAGACTACTTAGAATGGGGAAAAGTAAAAGGCTTTAAAAAAAAAAGACATCCTATTAACTGAGGCTGTATATTGAGTTTTTCTAACATGGCATTGCTGAAGTCTCCAAAGCAACTCAGCTTTCAAAACTTGCAAGACCACTAAAAGATCAGGGAGCACAATCCAGGAACTGAAGTGGAAGAGTTGTATTTAGTTTTGATGCAATTACCAGGATGCATATTTAAATCATACATGTACATGCTGTATGCTACCCCAAAGTTGTGTTTAAACTTCTTTTCTTATTGAAAGGCAATGACTGGCCTGCCTTTTGCACAGGTGAATGCAATTTAGATATGTTCATAGGTAAAGCAGACACAGCAGCTGGAGCATTAATTAAACGTTTGCCTAACTACATAAACAGACAGTGATATATCTTCATAGCATCTGGCAGTTTAACCATTCACTAGTCATCCTATAATTAGCATGCTGATGAATTTAATAGAATACTGTTCTAATGTACTGCCAGATGGTCCTTCTGACTTACAAGGGGAATGACAATCTCTGTCATGTTTACTTCAAGGGTAGCAGAACAGCCAAAAAGATCCTTCATAGACTAAACACTGGTGATATAAGAGGTTACATTTGCTGCCCTCAGAAAGCTTTAAGTGTTGCTATATGAAGGAAGCACCACAGCTCAAGAACTTCACATGAAGAGTATGCTTGACTTCCCTTGTTTATTTCTGCTATTTGATAAGGACATTAGCTTGCTTGTTGTGTTTGCAGATGAACTTTGTGTAAGAGAAATAAGCACCAAGCCCAAGGTGCTGTGGAACAGGAGGAGGTGGATGATATTGACTAGCGCTTAGAGAGGTCTGCTCTTCAGCAAGGCCTGTGAGATGATCCCTGGCCACCTCAGTGGAGCTTTAAGTTAGTCCAAACATTACACAAGTGAGTCTTTGCTGTAGCTCCATTCATTAGAAAATTAC
Organism: Melospiza georgiana; assembly: GCF_028018845.1. Lineage (NCBI taxonomy): Eukaryota > Metazoa > Chordata > Aves > Passeriformes > Passerellidae > Melospiza > Melospiza georgiana. The sequence goes on along the minus strand of NC_080431.1, from coordinate 56,473,312 downwards.
ATTTACAAAGCAACTAGTGAAATGGCAAGGATAATAAAATGAGGAATATCCATAGAAGAGAAACTAAAAGACAGAGATGGTGACATACTTGGTGTCAATAAGTAAAGACAATTATTATGTAGCCAGCAGAGAATTTCAATAACCTTCAGTATCATTCTGGAGTTTATAACAGACTTCAGTGGAATTAGTAGTCAAACTACAGCAATCTTATTATCAAAGAATGTCTTTTAGCTAAGAACCTCTGGGAGAAGATATCGTGCATGACAGATAAATCTCAGTGGTTCTTTCATTCTGAAGCTGGATGCAGCCTGCTAGGCCAAAGTCTCCTTCATGACAACTATTGATTATGTCCCAGCTGAGCTCCAGCTAACATTCTGAACATTAAAACTTGCTGACTGGTTTTTACTCAGCCTTTCTGTACAATCCTCTTCTCTTAAATAACAAATTATACTGCCAAAATATCAGTGAAGAGACTCTGTATAGACTTCTACCTCATCAGCATAAACAACATGCTCCACACTAATATCCTAAATTCCCTGCTACAGAGAACAATTGCTTTTAACTTCAGGATCTTTCAAACCATTTCTAGAATGACAAAGATCTCAAACTACTTTTATGGGCTCCTGCAGTGATTCTGACCTAAAGGGCATTGCACAGTGAGGATTGGTGATCCACTTAGCAGTGACTCTGCGAAGGCACAAAGCCATGCTGTGCTGTGCACCAACAGCATCACCTTCAGGCCTGTGCCATGCTTGCACTTCTGCCTTGGTACAGGGCAGATTTGGTCGGGTGATGATAACAGTGGAGCAGCTCCCACTCCAAACCAGTGATTACACACCTGCCTGGCCTTGCCTTTATCTCACAGCAACCAAAAAGTTCTTATGTGAACGTCCTCTCTGTTTGACAGTAGAAATGATGAATGGAGTTGTTTTCTTGTAAGAAAATCCTACAAAAGCTTGAATGACCAGAACAAACCAATCCTTGCATCTGATGGGATCTGTAGGGCATGCTGCTACTCTCCAGTGCCACACAACACGGAGTTCCAGCATCTAAAGGGAGATGTAAGTTTAACTCTACACTTTTCCTTCTTTATGCTGTTAGCTTGTTAAAGTCTTATATTTAAATGATGCTTTACAGAATCCAGGTGCCTTTCTTTCTGGGATCATAACCCCGGTGTGCAAACCCCTTGTCGCAGCCGGCAGGTTCCAGTCAGGAACGCCTCTCTGGAGAAAGGATCCTGAGGGAAAGGGGACCCTGGGAGGGTGCGTGCGTGACTGCCCAGGCCGCAAGGCGCGTCGCCCCGCTGGCTCCCGTGGCGGCCAGGGAGAGCAAGAAGGGGCCGTCTGGACGCGTTCCCTGGCCGAATACTGGGTGTCCCATGAGGGATGGGGCAGGGGAAGGGAAAGCCGGGGGACGCTTGCCCTGCATTTGCCCGGGTGTGAAGCGGGGCCTTCCCGCGCAGCCGGCGGGCAGCAAGCGGGGCGGCCCGGCCCGGCCCGGCCCGGGCACCGCGGCGGCTCCGGGGGCCAAGAGGAGGCGGAGGGGTCCGGCCCTGGTGACGGCCGGGGCGAGGGCTGCCCGCACCCTCCCCTCCAGGAAGATGCTCCCGGGCCACCACTGCCTCTGCCACCGGCTGGGTCGGTTCGGAGCGACCCCCGCCCGCTCGGCGTACGAGGAGAGGGGCGGCGAGGGGACTGGCGCTCACAGGCTCCGCTCCTGATACCCCGGGGATGGGGCAGGATACGCGACGGGTTATTGCAGTGCCAGGGTTGTTGCTGTGCCAGGGTTATTGCGGCGCCAGGGTTATTGCTGAGCTAGGCGGCGGGGCAAGGGGGAGCCCCCGTGCGTGGAACTCCACCGCGCTACCCCAAGAATGAGCCGACAAATACGAACGTGTTGGGTGGGGCTGGCACGGCCGTATGCAAGGATGTCATGCTGGACGCTCTGCATACATCCAGGCGGACGATGCCCGTTGCTCTGCCCCAACGCTGTGGCCCCGACACAGAAGGTCACCAAATTGTTCAGGGCATGATTTGTCCCCAGTAAAGCCGCGGCAGCTGTTACCAATCACTTCTTTGTTTTCCATATGCCTTAGGATAATTTCGAGGAGAATCTGCTCCATGATCTTGCCTGGCACAGACGTGAAACTGACTGGTCTGTAGTTCTCTGGGTTTTTGGCTTTCCCGTTTTTAAAAATGGGGGTTATATTTCCCTTTTCCCCGTCATTGGTGTCTTGGTTTCAGACAATTTAAAGGAGAACACTCTGGAATGAGTTGTCTCCCTTTATAGGAGAATATATATGAATATATCTGAATTGCATTCACCTTTGGGAAAGCTGGTCAAGTTGTTGTCATCTTCAAGCTAGTTTGTGATAACTTCCAAGATCCCAGGGCAATTTGCATTTCCTATTTGAGCTCGTTGCATAATGAGGGCAATCCACATACTCCAGGTAGCACTGGTGGTGTGACATACTGCAGGGACCTTTCCTTTAAACATCCAGCCCAGCACTGGTAGTCAGGGTGCCAGAAGAAGCTGTGCTTCAGTGCCAATCACTTCTGAGGCAGCTCAAGCCCCTTCGTAGGCTGCAAGAATCTCTTCTGCAGTTGGAGTACAGCTGGCTCAGATCCTCTGTATCTGACTCCACAACCCAAGAGGTCATCCTCGAGTGTCTCCAGGTACCTTCTGCCAGAGGCTCCAGGCTGTGGTGTACAGCATTTAATTCATATCCTGTCCTGCCTGGCCCAAAGGCTGTGTGAGTAATTTCTTGTTTGATCTCTTCAAAGGCTTGCTGTTGTTCAGGGCCACACTTTAAACAGTTTTTCCTCTGTGTCACAAGGCAGAGAGGGCTTACAATCTGGTTGTATTCTGAGATGTGCATCCTCCAAAAACCCACAGCGCCTAGGAAAACCTGTGTTTTTTTTCTTTATGGTCAGTGAGGACATGGCAGCTATCTCTGCAGATTCCTGTAGAGTTCCTGTGGGCACTCTGCAGGAATCTTTTGACAGCCATCTTGACACTACACTCCTAGGAGCTGGATTTCCTGGGCAGGTCCCTTGACCTTATTTTGTTTAATGACAAAAACAGCTTTCCAGGGAATCTGAATTATTTTTTCCTGTTTCTCAGAAACATCTTCTGCTGTGTTGCCCTATACAATGAGGTCATTGATAGTGTTCCAGAGCTTCACCCTTTTCAGTGCAGTCTGGATCAGTCTATAGAAAGTGGTGGGACTGTGCTTCCACCTCTGATGCAGTCAATTCCAATTGTACTGCATGTCCCTCCAGATGACAGCAAACTGTCAAGAGTGGGGTCCCATTTTGCTGCCTCGCATGCCAGTTCATACTGAAGTTCCAGCGTGTCTGTCACAGCAGCACTCCAGCACATACCCTGCAGCATGGCCAGCCCGAACTGCCCATGGGCATGGCCTCGTAGTCCTGGGGGGTCGGCAGCAGCCCTGTGGCAACATCTTTGTCGGGCAGCTGGAGGGGGATAACAATGAGGGATCCAGAGCCCCTCTCAGGCTTCTCCTGGCTGTGCCCTGCCTTCTACAGGAGCTCCTGCACCGCCTGAGCCTCCACCCAGGGGAGATCCAGGCAGCCCCAGCCTGGTGGGGTCCATGCTGGGGGTGTCACAGCAGCGGGGGTGGAATGTGTGTGGGCACAGGGCGCTCCGGGTTCCTCAAGTGGGGATGGGGCAGCAGGGGGATCACCAGCTACTTTGGGCGCAGCAGGGCTGGCCGGGCACTGGCAGCTCCCGGTCTTCTGCTGCTGTCAAGAAGTCACTGTCGGTCTCGGTGTCGCTGTCATGCCGGGCACTACGCAGGGTCCCACGGGCAGCGGCCACCGCTGCTCCGCCCTGTGGCTAAGCACAAACGACACTGGCCCCGGCCCCAAGGTTCCCCTGGTCCCCTTGGCTGCCCCCGCACCCCTGCCTGCCATCATCTTCCTCTGCAGAGCCCTGTGCAATAAATATGCTGATACAAAAAAATGCGTTTTTAACATACAAAGGCAGTGTATTGTTGGAATCCATAAAGTTAGAGGGTTTTTAGGAAATGGTTAAAAAAGTATAGGCCTCAGACTGAAGTTTTGTTAGCATTGCAAATACAGCAGAAAAGTTTCCCAAGCAGTAGAGCATACATGACAAATAACAATAGGCCTCTGTAGAATTGGCTTATGGATGGCAACAAGGTTATTTAATGTATATCTTTAGAAGGTTAGCATGAATAGAGCTCTGTTCTTTGTCTCTCATGAACCAGTCTTTGTTTTAACTACCATTACGTGTGTTTTATAAGATGGGATAGAATGCTTGTCAATATGTGTTGTTCTATGTATGATTGGCTGAAATCTAGACTGAGATGGTTTTATGTCATTCTGTAATACTCCACCTTCCCTGACATTCCCTGTGGATCAGCGAGCTGTTAACATCCTGTCTCCATTGTCTTAACAATGACCTGAGACTAATGTGCTGAAAATAAAAAAAGCTCTTCACTGGTCTGGTTTGTCCAGTGTTGTCCATATCTGGACGTAGTCACAGTGGCCCATGGTTTCCTCAGTAATGCGTGGGTTCCTGACACAATTGGACATATATTTTCCCATATATTCCTGACCCTTGCAGCAACCCTCAGATATTTCTCTTTCTCAGATGGGTTCTAAGTTTATTCAAGGGGAAAATTCCAATTTGGGGCAGAGTATTTCTTCAGGGCGTGGACTACATCATTCCACGTGCCACACCACGCAGGATTTTCCACCACAGGGGCAAGTCTCCCTGGAAATCCCATCCGTGATTCTAAACATGCTGTAGGCCATATAGAGGAGAGTTAACAGAATAAACAACAACAATGTGGCATCTTTAACATCCAGAGGGAAGTGAACTTTCTCTAAAGGTGACTGTCAGACCTGAAGGGGGAAAGGGAGGTAAAAGGCTGGGGAAAATAATTTCCTACTGGTTTCCCAACAGGGTAGGTTTGATTAAATAGTAAACCCTCAAAAGTAGCAGCTGAGACCAGGACAGGCAAACAGCAATAATACACAACAAACAGCAATAATCCCAAATAATTCTAATTGCCTCTGATATTATCTTTATATAAGCTATTATCATACATTAAATCAACACAACAATTGTGGTTTGTGTCCTTGATCCAAAAAAAGATCCACATCTTGGGCAAAATGACCCATGTACATGGAGAGGTATACATGCCTAGGTGCCGCAGCCCCATGATTAAACCAGGCAGCATGGTGACCAGTGAGTTCTGAACCCAACACAAAATGTTCAGGGCAAAATTGTTATTTTTTCCAATTTGTCTTTCATGTCCCTGAAAGTTGGGAGGCAAATTGTCTTGGTTTGAGACAATTTAGGGAGAAAAACTCTGGAATGGGTTGCTTCCACTGATGCCTTAGAATTTTAGCTTGCACATTGTCATGTATTTGTAAAACTGTTATTCTTTAGTGTATAGCCCTAAACTCCATATACTATGATAGCTCATGTCTTCACATTTTGGTCAGACAAAACAATTCCTCTCTAGGCCTAGGAATCAAGGACACCTTACTGTCTCAGGCCCCAAGAAGTATAAACAAAAGTGAGTTGGGGTGGAGCAAACTGGGGGTAAAATGTCTTCATTACCTGAAGCTATAATTGTAAGATTAAACCAAATATGCAAATGGACCAAACTTATAAAAGCGTGAAAATTCATGAACCATCATCCATTTTGGGTATAGCCCCTGGGGGTGCTTCATCTGCCCGAAATATACCAGCTTTTATTCTCTTAATTTTGTCTGCCCTCTGTTTCAGGTAGCCCCAAAAATGTTGACACCAGCCCAAGGGTGGGCAGTGTGCCTTGGACTGACCTGCTGAACAGCCCTCAGCAGGCCAGAGAAAGAATGTCTTAGATAAGAGAAAATTAACAACCTTGAAAATCACAGCTGAAGAATCCTCACTCCTTCAACTGCCAGGCTGGGAAAAGAGAGTGACACATCTCAGGGTCATTCTGACCTGCAGAGATTCCAAGACCTGGCGTCCCTGAGTGGGCACTTGGTGAGCAGCCACACCACCAGATATCAGACGCTGAATCCCAGCCCAAGAAGAGACACACCACGGGAGAAAAATTCCAGAATGAGCAGCTTGACCTCTGCCGAGACAAGTCACTTCATGCTTGAACCAGAAGAGTGGATGACCATGGTTCCTGGGAATCCTCACCTGCGAGCTGCTGGCCAGTGACCAGGACAACCTCTGGTCCAACCTTGCAGACAATTCAGCTTTTGGCAAGAACCATCAAAATTGAGAACATGGGGGTAACATACTCCGAGGAGCAGGTCAACATCTTATCAGCCCTACAGGACATGGCAGCCACACATCCTGTGGAAATTGCTGAAGAGGAATTTAGGGATCTTTTGCTACGGGTGCCGTGTAATTATCCACACTCAGAGTGCCATTTGTTGTTTGAGCCAAGCTTTTGGAAACAGATCAACAGACACTTTTATCTTTTGGCCACAAGAAAAGATAAAAGGGCAGCGAAGCTTTTACCTTCAGCAAGGGTAATGCTGAAGGCAATTTCGCAGAACAGCAGGAAGGCTGCCGGTCAGCAGCAGGCAACACAGACTCCTACAGAGGTTGAGGGGGGGAAGTCAACCTGCCATCAGCAGGAAGATTGGGATTTCACCTATTTTGAGGCTTGTTATCCCAAATTAAGAAAGCCAAAGAGGAGCCTCACTGCAGAAGCAGCGGTGGGACAGGTGTGGAGGGGTGCGGATGAGATGGCGGGGCCTGAAGGGGAGGGGGAGCTGCCTTTTGGCGACTGGCAGAGCCATGCCACAGGGGCACCGGACAGCCAGCAGCAGCCTGGGGCGGCAGCAGGGGCAGCCGGGAGGGCCACGGGAGCGGTGGGAAGCATGGGAGTGGTGGTTGCACGTGGGGCGGTGCCAAAGATGCACATGAAGGGAACAACTCGCGCAACTGCAATGGCGAGCAATCAGCAGCCATCCGAGTCATGGGTCGCAGGAACTGTGTCAAGCAGGACCGGGCCAGTTGGGATGGGGCACAGAATTGCGGGAGCCAAATACACAGCAGCGACATGCACAGTGCCAGCGATGGCAAAACACAGAAGTCAGAGTGGGGAAGGTTTTTCCTGTTTCACAGATGTGTCACAGGCACCGGCAGGGCGGGAACCACGTGCGCCAGTTGTGGGTGTTGGCACAGAGCCAGGGGAGGTGAATCCCAGTGGGGATCAGAGCAGCCAAGCTCAGCAGCTCTCACAGTCTCAGCCTCAGTCAAAATCTCAGATTAGAGGTCTTTTGCAAATATAGAAGATACCATGTGAGGCACTCAAAAACCAGTCAGATTTTTCAGTCAATGCAAGGCACAGATTTTCAGTCATGCTTTTTCTTCAATAGCAAATACTTTTCTTTCAGTCATGAATGTTTGGTTTTAATCTTCACAAAATTTGCAAGCATTGCACAGGAATTTCAAATCCCTGTTCGCCATCCAGGATCAAGGGCAATGGCCACAGCTCAGCAGGGGGTGCAGATGCCACTGATGCTGGTGAGTCCCAAGATGGGAGAGGCTGCAGCACGGCAGCAGCCACAACAGATGACTTCACTTTACAAGCAAGTGCCCGTGGAGATGCAGGTACACACAGCACAAACAATTCCAATGATAGATTGGGCAGGTATTAGGATGAAATTAGCTAAAGAAAGAATTTTATTATGAGGCACAGGAGTCTTCTTGGTTCCAGTGAATTATGATGCACAGGGCCAAAAACAAAGATGGGAACGAATAAATCATGAAGTAGTCAAAGATCTAGCAGAGGCCATCAGAGATAATGGACTGGGATCTTCACATTTTAAACAGCTTTTAAAACTCGCTTTCAATATATATGACTTAACACCATATGATCTCAGATGTCTTGCATCAATGATCTTTACAAGTCCTCATGTGGGACATGAGATGGAGAAGAGCTCCTGCTGAGATGCGAGCCAGATATCAGGGCAGAAAAAATGCAAACCTCACCATGGCACAGTTGACAGGTGATCCTCCTGAGGACAACCCGATGCAGCAAGCGGAGAGACTTCCACGAGAGGTGTTGAGCGATATCAAAAAGCAGCACGAAAGGCAATTCTAAAAATTGCACGAGCAGGAGTTCAAGACACCATTTACATGGAAATCAGGCAAGGTCCTTCGGAGTCTTTCTCTTCATTCACAGATCGTCTCATGCAAGCAGTGGATCGACAAGTGACATATGAGGTGGTGAAACCACATCTACTAAAGGGCTTTGCGTTTGCTAATGCAAACGAGGAGTGCAAACAAATCATCAGTGCATTGCCACATCAGACCTCTCTGGCAGAGATGGTGGAAGCGTGCAGCAAGGTGGGAACTCCTCAACACATGGCGTCCATCATGGAGGAACGGTTGGGGGAACAGTTAGAGGGACAGTTGGAGGAACGGATAGAGAAAATGTTCCAAGCGCAAAATGAAAGATTAGATAGGGTTTTGGCAAACTTTGAAAAGAACAGCAGTTCTCCTGGAGGACAATGTTACAAATGTGGGCCATTTGGACACTTTAAGAGAAACTGCCCACAAATGCCAAGGACTGAAAAGCCATTGGACATTTGTCCAAGGTCCAGGAGAGGAAAACACCTTGCAAGTGAGTGCCGCTCTCAGACAGATATGGATGGAAAACCTCTACCGCATCCAGGAAACTCAAAAAGGAGCGTGCATCACCAGTGCATGACGACTTTTTAATAATTGGCAAGGACCGAAGCAGTATCCTTGGACTTGTCATTTACCCCTCGATCATCTTGGCAAATCATAGTGAAGAGCTGACAGTTCTAGCCAAAGCTCTTCAACCACCACTGATTGTTCCAGAAAATACCCCGGTAGCCAAAGCTATCATTTTGCCCCCATGTGCAGTAGAACAAGTCATGCCGGTGTTTGATCAGCAGGAATTTTCCTCTGGTGACCACGTGGAAGAACACACTTCCTGGATAAAACACATAGGTAGGGATCAACCCACCATCACCTGTCAGTTGATGTGCGGCAAAAAGTTGATCACCATCAGAGGGAGGCTTGACACAGGGGCTGATGTCACAGTCATATCATACATATTTTGGCCCCAGGAATGGAAGTTCCCTGTGTCTGCAGAGTGAGAACGCGGTTGTTGTCACAGGAACAGGAGACAAAACAGCAATCATTCATTGTGCAAAAGCACATCACTGTATGGAGAAGGGACCTTTTAGCAAAACGGGGCATGAAATTGGAAGTGGATTTTTAGTGCAGGTCACTGCAGCACTCACCACTCTGAAACTTATTTGGAAAACAGACAATCCTGTCTGGGTGGAACGAAAGAAATTGAGTGCTCTGAAGAGCCTGGTCAAAGAACAACTGCAAAAGGGACACATGAAATCAATGAACAGCCCATGGAATTCTCCAGTGTTTGTCATTCAGAAGAAAATCCCAGGCTCATGGAGACTGCTACATGATCTCAGAAAAATCAGCAAGGTCATTGAGAACATGGGACTGCTTCAACTGGGACTACATTCTCTCTCAATGATTCCAAGAGATTGGCCACTTGTGACCATTGATCTCAAGGACTGTTTCTTCAGCATTCTGCTTCATCCAGATGATGCTCTTCGACTTGCATTCTCCATGCCAAGCATCAACAAGGAGGAGCCTCTGCAAAGGTACCATTGGGTGGTTCTTCCACAAAGCCTGAAGAACTTGCCAACTATCTGCCAATGGTATGTGGCGCGAGCTTTGTCTCCGTCACGGAAAAAACACCCGGGGGTAAAAATCATTTATTACATGGATGATCTGCTCATCACAGCACCAACACAACAGGAGCTGCAAGAAGCTCGTGACTGTGTGATTGCCGAAGTGCAAAAATGAAATGTTGAGCAGACCCCCTCAGCAAAGCAATCTGCGGAATCAGCGTTTTTAAAATTCAGGAGACCGCACCATGGAAATACCTGGGGTGGAAGAATTTGGAGCGAACAATAAGATCACAGAAAATGGAAGTCAGCTCAAAAGCCAGCAATTTGCATGACCTGCAACAGCTTCTAGGAGAAATTAGCTGGATGAAGCCAATCTTGGGGATCACAAATGATGATATCCCATCATTACTTGATCTTTCGAGAAGGGACAATGTGGAGGGCTTTGTTCAAATGTGGCTTATAATAAGAGGCCATGAACATATACAGCTGGTTAAAAAATAAAAGGCAGCTGTAAGCAGCAAGTTCTTAGGCTTTTCCCTTAACAACAGTAAACACCACGTCCTTGAGGAAGTGGTGAGAAAGGCATGGTGGAAAACATGGAGGCCTTGAATGATAAATAACAAGTCAACAACAGGATGAGAAAACAAGTATTAGTCTCAACAAGAAAACCACAGGTTTCGGCAACAAAGGAGGGGTTGGTGTGTAATCTGTGGCCAATGATGAGCTCGGGTTTTGTAATATATATAAGCTTAATTAACACCACTATAAAAGTGTGTAAGTGGGATCAATAAATCGGAGTTCGATGCTCATCAATTGGATGGTTGCCTCCCTTCACTTCGTCAAATGGTGACCCTGACGTGATACAGCAACGCACCACGGAGGAGTGAAGACACGGCTCCTGAGAAGCAGCCAGGATGGCAGAAAACGCGGAGAACAGAAAAAAAAAAAGGGATAAAAAAGAAGCTGAGACGCATTGTGCCTTGGGTGTTGTACAGGCGAGCCCGACCAATATTGCTGCACGGACCTTGAAGAGCTGCAATCAGCGCTGACGATTTTAGGTATGGAAAAGGCAAGAAGAACATGATTTATTTACTGCCTTTTTACAGAAAAGGCAGGTTAAGGGGACAGATTTGCAAAAGGATTTACCAGGGCTATTGGCTTATGGCTACAATAGGGGAGTTTTTATTACCTCCATACGGTTCACGAGTTAACAGAGTGGCGTAAATTCGGTGATTTATTATGGGAGACTACTTTAGAGGACGATGAAACTACCAAGAAGTTAGGTAAATTAGGGTGGGTCGTTCACAACAAATTGCTGCATTTTCAGGCTGAGAAAAAGGCTGCCCAGCAGGCTACTGCCACTCATAGGCGTAATAAAGATTACGATCAGGACAGGGGATACGATGAGGACAGGGGAATACCATTAGCCCCTGCAATGAGGATGGTCTTATTACCTGCTTCGCCGCCCTCTTCTGCTTCAAGCCAGGCTACACGGAGCGCTTCTGAGGCTTCCATACCCCCTGAACAACATGAACTATGGCCAAGACCACCCGATAATCTCCTGAAAATCAATGAGCCGATCCCTGGGGCGGAAAACGACCTAGCGGGGGCTATTGCAAGGGAACGGAGGTTGGCCTGGGCTGCGCTTGCCAGAGATGCTATGGAAAAGGGGGACGAGGAAGTTATTAGCGCTGCTACCAAGCTGGCTTGTCCTGTTGTATTCAATCCACAGGAGGGAGGGGGCATGCAGGCTACTATTACAGCTCTTGATTGGAAATTGCTGTTTAAATGAGGTCTACTGTTAGTCAGTTTGGAGTGAAAAGTGAGCCAGCCAAACAGATGTTAGATTATATTTTTGATACCAATCTCCTTCTGGTGAATGATTGTCGTGGATTAGCTAAATTGATCTTTACTCAACATCAGCAGTTGTTATTTAATGCGCATTGGCAGGGGCTTGTGAACGAGTGTGTGGCGGTCGAGAGGCAGCCCGGAGACCTTCTCCATGGCATAACTGTTAATGAGCTTATGGGTCTGGGACCTTTTCTTCGTACTGAGGCGCAAGCCTTGTTAGGGCAAGAGAAGTGCCGGGAGGCCATGAGGTTGGTCAGACTCGCTATAGAGAGGGTAAAAGAGCCGGGGGGGGACCCATGTATGTGGGAATCAAGCAAGGCAGAGAAGAATCATTCAGTTCATTTATTGATAAAGCTGCTGCTGCAATTGAAAGGGCTGGGGTGCCAGAATATATGAGAGGGGCATTACTTAAACAGTGTGCTCTTCAAAATTGTAATTCTGCTACTAGGAGCGTGCTTCATACCCTAGGTGCCAATTGGACTATAGAGGAGGCATTAGAGACGATGGCTTTGATGCCAACAGGACCACAGGCTTTTGTGGTAGATGCGATCAAACAATTAGGAATAGGCTTACAAGAACAGGCAAAGTCCTCTCAAAGTCAGGTGTTAGCTGCTCTTGTACCGGTCCAAGCGTCAGCTGCACTGGCACCAGCAAATAGAGGCAACCGCATGAAATGTTACCGATGCGGAGGCATGGGTCATCTGCACCGGGAATGCCAGCCCACAGGACTCTGATGCCCAAAGATGCCATTCGGATACTCATAATACAGGCGCTTGCAGATGGAAATCGAGAAACTTCCCCAAGAACACAAACCTCAGCAACCGTGCCCAGACACAAGTCGTCGCTGCAGCAGCAACAGCACCCCCTCCTGCCTCCAACCTGCCACAGCAGGGAGCCTCAGCATGGACCTGGCAGCTGCAGTAGATGTTGTGTTGATGACCCCGCACCCGCAAAAAATCCTGACAGGGATTCAGGGACCTATCATCATACAGGATAAAGCGGTGGGTGCTCTGTTCTTCGGAAGATCATCTGCGTCTATGTTGGGATTATTTGTTTTGCCTGGAGTCATTGATGCGGATTACACGGGAGAGATTATGGTGATGACATATACCCCTTTTCCCCCACTTCAAATCAATAAGGGACAGAGGATCGCTCAGCTAGTGCCACTTGAGCAAATGACTAAGGGAATGCAGCCCATAAGAGGACAAGAGATGTGGGATCTCAGCACAGAGAGAGCAGGACACGGACGGGGGCGGACCAGGTCCCCTGTGACGTCTCGGGCGAGGAGGGGCCGTGCTCGGGATTCTATGTCTCGAGGCTCCACACCCTCTCCAGACTTGGTGCCTTTAGTTGAAACCCTTTATATGAGCCTTTAGATGAGTCCAAGTCTCATCCCTTCAAGGGAGACGTTCTGGTGTTCGAGCTCCATTTTCAGCTGAATTAAAAGCCAGGCAGACTCGGTCTCAAATGAGATCGCAGACGCGGCAGTCGACTGGAAGAGCAGTCGAGCTCACTCTGTCATCCGAGCTGGGGAGGCCGGTGACAGCGCCACTTAGTGGGAGGAGGACAGAAGTGCACGACATGCCGGATATGTTCGGTGGAGCCACATCGCCATCTCGTGGCGAGACTGCAACAATGCAGCAATTTTGCCCAACATTATACAAAAGAAAGAGTACTTCAAAGAAGACAATGATGACGCAACAAAGGGATTATCCATCGACTTCAGGATATCGTAAAGACGATGAAAGTTCAGATGAAGCACAGCAACAAGGAGAAGATGTCATAAGGATCACAGCATCGGAAGGTGTTCCGGCATGGATGCTGTCAGCAGCAGAAGCAGCAAAAAGCTTCTTGCATTCATTTGATACAGCAAAAAAGAAATATCAACGAGATCCTCGAGTTTCCTTTTCGGATTTAGGAGCGAGGCCAAAAACCTCAAGGCAAAAAAGGAGGTACGATGAATCACCGATGACATCGACAACACCATTATTCATGCAAATCCCAATGGAGTCTCAAGAAGAGGAATTTCAAGAGCTGGTGAAGACGATGGATTGGAAGCGAATCAGAAAAGCATTGGCAAAAGAAAAGCATTTATTTCCGGGATCAGGAGATCTGACAATGCCGGTGACATATGATGCCCAGGGACAGAATCCAAGGTGGGAAAGGATGGGTCATGAGACACTCAAAGACTTAGGGAAGGCGGCTCAAACTTTTGGGCTGAACTCACAATATTTCAAACAGCTACTAAGAGGGACTTTCACCACGTATGACCTCATGCCGTATGATATTCGAAGTATTGTGGCAATGATTCTCACTGACACACAGAGTCTCGTCTGGGAAAAAAGGTGGAGAAAATATCTTTCTGACTTGCAGAATAGATATCAAGGTGGGCCAAACGCGAACCTCACAGAAGGGCAGTTAGCAGGAGATCCTCCAGACGACAACCCAGGGGAACAAGCAGTGCGGCTTCCACGAAGAGTGTTAAGCGACATCAAAGAAGCAGAACGAATGGCAATCATGCAAATTACACCAACAGGAGCTCCGGATGTCCCGTTCACTTGCATCAGGCAAGGTCCCACAGAGCCATTCATGTCGTTCATCGATCAACTCACACAAGCCGTGGATCGACAGGTGATGATCGAAGAAGCGAAGAGGCCTCTCTTAGAGAGCTTGGCTTTCGGCAATGCCAACTCGGATTGTCAACGGGTCATTAGCACCATGCCAGGACGGCCATCCTTGGCAGAGATGGTGGGGGCCTGCAGCAAGGTGGGAACATCTCAGCATGTCGCAGCAATTGTGAAGAATGAATTAAGAGAGGAATGGGAAGAACAGTTAAAGGGACATTCAGAAAGGCAATCAGAGGACAAGACATTAGAGAAGATGCTCGAAAAAATACTCCATCAACAGGACGAGAACATCAACAAAGTTCTTGCAACGATGCAGAAAAAGAACAATCCCCCAAGAGGACAGTGCTACAAATGTGGGGAGTTTGGGCACATGAAAAGGAATTGTCCACGAACACATACGCCAGTGCCAGCACAGAAAGCGGAAAGGCCAATTTGTGCGCGGTGCGGAAGAGGAAGACACTCTGTGAAAGAATGTTATTCCCAGACAGACATGGACGGAAATCCGTTACCGCATCCGGGAAATGGAAAGCGCAGCGCGGCCGTAACTCGCCAGCGCGCTCAGACACAAGTACTGGCGGTGTCACAAGAACAGACAGGGGAATCATCAGTGAGCGACAAGCAGATGCCCTCAGCAAAACCCTCAGTCAATTCCACAGTGACCCAGACCTTCTCCCACCAGGGTCACAGTGTGCATTGGCAGCTTCAAAACTAGTATGCTTTCTAGATGAAAGTCATGCGGAGATACCAACAGGTATCCGCGGGGATTCATACAAGAAACAAGATTTCTTGATAGTTGGACAAGATAAATGCAGTATTCTTGGACTCATTGTTTATCCAACGGTTGTCTCAGCGGACAAAAATACTGAATTAACAGTTTTGGCAAGAGCGCTTCGTCCACCATTGACTGTACCGGAAAATACTGTGGTTGCGAGAGCTTTCGCATTGCCGCCACACGCAGTTGGAGAGGTCATGTCAATCTTCGACAAAGAAGGTTTCCCTATGAAAGAACATGTTGAAGTACATACAACATGGGTGAAGCACATAGGTCGAGACCGACCCACGCTCACATGCCAATTGACATGTGGGGATAGGACAATAGCAATCAGAGGTATGCTCGACACAGGGGCGGATGTAACAGTAATATCGTACATCTTTTGGCCACGCAGTTGGAGCTTGGTCGCGCCAATAGGTTCTCTCTCAGGCATAGGGGGAGCATCTCTGTGTCTGCAAAGTGAGAATTCTGCCGTTGTCACGGGACCAGGAGACAAGACGGCGATCATTCGTCCTTTTGTAGTCCAAAAGCCGATCACAGTCTGGGGTCGGGACCTTTTGGCACAATGGGGCGCGAAGATCGAAGTGGATTTTTAATAGGGGTCACTGCGGCACTTGCCACATTGAAGTTGACATGGAAAACAGATGATCCGGTTTGGGTGGATCAGTGGCCCCTTGAGCAGAAAAAATTGAGTGCTTTGAAAGACCTGGTCCAAGAACAATTGCAGAAGGGACGCATCAAGCCAACAGACAGCCCTTGGAATTCTCCAGTGTTTGTCATCAAGAAAAAGCTATCGGGGAAATGGAGGTTGTTACATGATCTCAGGAAGATCAATGAAGTCATAGAAGACATGGGACCACTTCAGCTGGGACTTCCATCTGTCTCAATGATTCCCAGAGATTGGCAGCTTGTGGTCATTGACCTCAAGGATTGTTTTTTCATGATTCCACTCCATCCAGATAATGCTCCGAGATTTGCCTTTTCAGTTCCGAGTATCAACAAGGAAACGCCTCTGCAGCGGTACCACTGGGTCGTTCTTCCACAAGGCCTCAAAAATTCTCCGACGATCTGTCAATGGTACGTGGCACGAGCTTTGGCACCAGCGCGGAAGAAATTTCCGAAGGTGAAGATCATTCATTACATGGATGATTTGCTCATTGCAGCATCAACACAACAGGAGCTGCGAAAAGCTCGTGACTGTGTGATTGCAGAGGTGCAAAAGGCAGGTCTGGAAATCAGCATTTCGAAGATTCAGGAGGTTGCGCCTTGGAAATATCTAGGGTGGAAAATTTCAGAGAGAACAATAAAACCTCAAAAAATGGAGATCAGCACTAAGATCAGCAATTTGCATGATTTGCAACAGCTTTTGGGAGAAATCAACTGGATGAGGCCAGTTTTGGGAATCACAAACAGCGACATCCCAGCGTTGCTTGATCTTTTGAGAGGGGACACAGACATTTGATCTCCCAGGACACTCATGCCAGAAGCGAAAAAGGAGTTGGAGAAAGTCACGGACGCGATACAGAAAAGGCAGGCACTTAGGTTTGTTCCAACGTTGCCTTTTCAGTTGGCAGTGCTGGGGAAGAAAACGCAGTTCCATGGCTTGATCTTCCAATGGGACGAATCACAAAAGGACTCTTTGATAATAATAGAGTGGATTTTCCTACCACACAGGCCCGCAAAAACAATTCTCACAGATTTAGAGATGGCAGCACAAATCATCATAAAGGCGAGAACAAGGTTGCTGACAATGGCAGGAAGAGAATTCTCAGTCATCAGATTACCTCTGAAGCGAGACTATTTCGATTGGGCAATGCAACAATCGAAAGACCTGTTAATCGCGTTGTTAGCGTTCCCAGGAACTTTCACAGTCCACTTTCCACAACATAGAATACTGCAATCGCAAATATGTTACAGAGCAAAACCAAGAATAAGTGAAGAATCTTTGGACGGGATCACAGTGTTCTCAGACGGCTCAGGGAAGACACACAAGTCAGTGATCACGTGGAGAGACTCAACGACAGGGGATTGGGAATCAGATGTGAGGATGGTTCAGGGCTCTCCACAAATTGTGGAGTTGGCAGCCGTTGTCCGAGCATTTCAGTTGTTCGAACAACCTCCCAATCTGGTGACAGATTCCGCATATGTCGCGGGTGTGGTCAAGAGATTGGAAGGTTCGCTCTTGAAAGAAGTCAGTAATGAGGTTTTATACTCATATCTGACAAGCTTGAAAACACTGCTAGAGAGCAGGGAAAGAGAATATTTTATCACACACATTAGAGCGCACACAACACTTCCGGGATTTTTAGCGGAAGGGAATGCTCGGGCGGACAGGTTGACAATGCCCATTTCGCAAACACTGCCAGACATTTTTGAGCAGGCAAGACTAAGTCATGCGCTCTTTCATCAGAATGCGCAAGCGCTGATGGAGTCCTTTGGTCTCACAAATAGTCAGGCGAGGGAGATCATTAGTGCTTGTCCAGACTGTCAGCTTGTGCAGCCACCTTCTTCTACCGGAGCAATCAATCCGCAGGGGCTGCAAAGTCTGCAGTTGTGGCAAGCTGATGTCACGAAGTATCCATCTTTTGGGAGGCTCAAAAATGTTCATGTTTCTGTAGATACATTCTCAGGTGCAGTCTTTGCTTCAGCACATGCAGGGGAAACAGCAGACCATGCTTGTCGACATTTTCTGCAAGCATTCGCATCATTAGGTGTGCCTCAGGAGATAAAAACAGATAATGGTCCAACGTATACAGGCAGGGTGCTTGACTGATTCCTGAAAAGATGGGGTGTCAAGCACACATTTGGTATTCCACATTCGCCCACAGGTCAGGCGATCATTGAAAGAACACATCACACCCTGAAATCCCTTCTGGACAGGCAGAGAAGGGGTGAACCAGAGGCAACACCTCGCATGAAATTAAATAAGGCACTGTATGTGCTGAATTTTCTAAATAGCTCATCCTCAGAACCTAATCCACCAATCGTGAGACATTTTCTAAACAGCACACAGGCAAAGCTAAGGGAAAATCCTTTAGTTTTGATCAGAAACCCAGAAGACAGGACAAATAGAGGGTCCTTTCAAACTAATCACTTGGGGCAAGGGTTTCGCTTCTGTTTCCACAGATCGAGGTCTGAAGTGGGTGTCAGCGCGACACGTGAAGCCATTTCGAACGCGAGAACACGAGAACGCTGATCCAAGAAACAAAGAGACGAGTACTCAGACAGAAGTCGAGACTCAGACTGCAAAGAGCGACTCAGCAGAGAAATAAAAGGAAACTAAGGACTTTGGGGAATTTTCTTTAGGGTCTTGAATGAAAAGCAAAACAATGATTTCACACAAAAGCGAAGTAATGAGTTTCATGATGCTTATGTCCATCATTCTTTCATTCATTGCAATAAGCAATGGTAGAATTCTTTGACATCTCTCCCATTTGGAGAGGAATTTTAAGGGTAGGGTTCTATGTTTTGATAGTTCTCCTAGTCCTCATACTTGTCGTCCCATGCATATTTGCATGTTTAAAACGTGCCATGAATCAGATAGCAAAAGAGGTTTTCTTGGTGCAAACAGAAAGGGGAGATGTGGGATCTCAGCACCTTAGGACAGATGTGCAGAGTGACCGAGACCACCCTTGGGGGGCTCAGGAGTCCTGGAATGTTGCCAGAAGTGTCTGGTGGCTGGACTTTGATCCTACATGGGAGACGACAACTGTATGAGGATAGGAGGATTTAACTGGGTAAATGGTGAAGGGATAAGTTAATTAGAGTGTGAAACACAGGGTTTAAGATTTCTGTACAGGGGGGTCTAAAGAAGTAAGATGGAGGAATTGGGGCGTGTCCTCTTCTTCTTCTTCTTTTTCTTCTTGGCCTCCATCTTCTGTGGTGATGTTGGCACTTTGGGATTGGTTATTACTAAAAGTGCACTGGTTAATAAGGGTAAAAGGTATTGGGGAAAATTGATAAATATTGTATACGTAATTTTGAGTATAAAGATAGGTGACTGCCCCGGGGGCTCTCAGTGTGCTCATGACTGGCTTGCTGTGCAGACCTCTGTTGGGCCAAGAGAAAATCTTTTAGATAAACAATTAATAAACACCGAGACGGAGAAAAAACCCTGAAGCCTATTCTCGTCCTTTGAAGCGCGGGCTGTCCAAGGCCACCCCGGGCCTTTCCAGGTCTTTAAAACAGCCGAGAAACCGACAAAGAGAGGGGGGAAAGTGCTTTTGGTTCCACTGGAGGCCTTACTTTGTTGACTTTAAGCCTTTCTGAGAGACCAAAGAAAAGGATGGAAGTAGAGTTCAGAGGACAAAAAAGGTCATTCTCAGGTCTACTGGATACTGGAGCAGATTCCAGCATCATTAGCCCTAGCTGTTGGCCTCAACACTGGCCTTTGCAGCCAGCAGCCACTACAGTGACCGGGTCGGAGGATTTACCCTGGCTAGCCGTTCACCTCCTCTCCGAGTTCGCATAGATGGGAAACAGCTAACCGCTATTTTTTCAGTAGTCTAGTTACCGCCTACTGTGCAATGCCTTATAGGGCAGGACATTATGGCTCAGTTGGGGGTGGTTTTAACTAATGAACACCCTTTGGAGTAAAAGCCATTGCTTGGACTTTCCCAATTCCCATCACCTGGACTGTTGACACCCCGGTACGGGTTAAGCAATGGCCCTTAAAAGAGGAAAGTCTTCAACATGCACATCAGCTGGTATCAGAAAAATTTCAACAGGGACACTTGTGGTTATCTACCAGCCCCTGGAAAACTCCAATTTTTGTAATAAAGAAAAAGTCGGGAAAGGATAGGTTGCTCCACGATGTGCGTGCTGTTAATGATCAAATGGAGCCTATGGGCGCATTACAACCTGGATTACCTAACCCTGCCATGATTCCAATAGATTGGCCTCTGCTAATCATTGACCTAAAAGATTGGTTTTTTACTATTGCCCTTCATCCACAGGATATGCGACAGTTTGCTTTTACATTGCCTGCAATTAACAGGGAAGGGCCTGATCAAAGGTTCGAGTGGACCGTACTTCCATAGGGAATGCGCAACAGCCCCACCTTGTTTCAGCTTTATGTTAATGCAGCATTGCAGCCATTAAGAAAACAATGGCCTAATACAGTGATATATCATTACATGGATGATGTATTGTTTGCTCAGCCTGTGCCTTTTCCTGTGGGACTCAGCGCAACAATCCTGATGTGCAGAGTCACTGAGACAACCCTTGGGGGGCTTGGAGGTCCTGGAACGTTGCCAGAAGTGTTTGGTGGTTAGACTTTGATCCTGCACAGGACATAACAGCTGTATGAGGATGGGAGGATCACATGGGGATAAATGGTGAAGAGATAGATTAATTATAGTCTGAAACACAGGTTTTGGAATCTCGCTACAGGGGGGTTCTAAGGGGACAAGATGGAGGAATTAGGGCGTGTCCTGTCCTTCTTCTTCTTCTTCTTGTCATCCATCTTCAGTGGTGATGGTGGCACTTTGAGATTGGTTCTTACTGAATGTGCACTTGTCAATAAGGGTGAAAGGTATTGGGGGGAAAAGGTAAATATCTTATACGTAGTTTTTGGTATAAAGATAAGTGACCGCCCCGAGGGCAGTCAGTGTGCTCATGGCTGGCTTGCTGTGCGGACCTCTGTCAGGCTGGAAGAAAATATTGTAGATAAAAATTAATAAACAACACTGAAGACTGAAAAACCTGAAGACTCCTTTTGTCCTTTGGAGCACGGGCTGCCCCAAGGCCATCCCAAGCCTTTCCAGGCCATTAGAGAACAGTTGAGGAACGGGACATTTTACAGAACAGCAAATCGAGAAAATAAGGACCACACTGGCGCAGTATTCTTTAGTGATAGCTCCTGAGAAAATTCAAACAACAGCCCTCTGGAAATATCTGGGATGGTCCATGTCAAAGCAAACCGTAAAACCTCAGAAATTGCAGTTGAAAATAAACATGGCAACTTTAAATGATGCTCAAAAACTTTTGGGTGATTTGCAGTGGTTAAAACCAATAGTGGGAATACCCAACGAACTACTAAATGAGTTGCGCCCGCTGCTAAAGGGAACTGACCCAATCTGCCCAGTGCGAATGATTGACAAACAACAGCAGGTCATTCAGCAAATTTTGGACCGTGTTACACATGGACACGTTTATAGAAGGGATCCAGACCTACCCATAGACTTGACCATTTGGAATGGTCCACAATATCTTCTTGGAGCACTAACACAATTTAAAAAGAAAACGGGGAAGACATGGATACTAGAATGGATCTCCCCTCCGCTACAGCAAACTAAAACTCTTCTTCAAAAAGTTGAAATGTTAGCAGATCTAATAAAGAGGGGCCGAGAAAGGATGTTACAGGTGGCTGGGGCAGAACCAGCTATCATCAGGATGCCAATGAAAAAGGACACTTTGGATTGGTATTTGAGTAATTCGAAAGAACTGCAGGAAGCTCTCTTAGGTGCATGTTGCCCCATTGAAACAGACAACCTTCGAACAGCTTTGCTTCAGTGGATAGGGGACTGGGACTGGATAACTCACCCAAAGAGAGAAAACTCCCCTATACCAGATGCCATTACTGCATTTACAGATGCTGGTAGGAAGTCAAGAACTGCTGCAATAACTTGGCAAGAAAAGGGAGTATGGAAATATCACATTCTGCAAGCAGAGGCAATGGACAGCCTACAAACCATGGAACTGTTACCAGTGGTATGGGCAATGGCACAGCTTAAGGAACCTTTGAATATTGTTACAGACTCTTTGTATGTTGCAGGAGTTGTAGCAAGAATTGAAGATGCCTCCATAAAGGAGGTACAAAATCAGAGACTGTATGAACTATTCATGCAACTGAAGACGGCTACAAGATCAAGGGAGCACGCTTATGCTGTAATTCATGTTAGAAGCCACAAATGGAATGTCGATTTAGGAGAAGGGAATGATAGGGCAGATAGATTGGTCACCATAACCCAAAACACACCCCCGTCAAATGATCAATTGGCACGAGAAGCTCACTCTATGTTTCATCAAAATGCAAAAGGCTTAAGTAGAGAATTTAAGGTAACACTCACAGAAGCAAAAGCCATTGTGAGGGCCTGCCCAACTTGTAGTCATATGGGGGTAGTGGTTTAGGCCTAGGAGTAAACCCACAAGGCAAATAAACGAATTATGGCAAATGGATGTCACACACGTTCCTAGTTTTGGTAGGCTAAAATATGTACATGTGTCTATTGATAGTTAGAGCAAATATATTTGGGCAACGGCTCAGACCGGAGAAAGAGCTATACATGTGGAAAGGCATTTGTACAGTTGCTTTGCAGTGATGGGTACACCAAAAAGAATTAAAACGGATAATGGTTCTGCCTATATCAGCCAGAGGATAGGGAGATTCTTAAGAAATTGGGCAATCAAACATGTTACAGGTATCCCAAATTCCCCAACAGGGCAAGCTATCATCGAAAGGGCACATGGTACCTTGAAAAGGTATTTAGCCAAGCATGAGGGAATAACTGACCCCCAGACGAGATTGCTAAAAAGTTTATTTGTGATTAATCACCTGTGTGTATTTGGGGATGCAGGGCAACCCCCGGCAGAACTACATTATAAGCCACAAGAGGCTGCTGAGCAGAAAAAGGAAATATGGGTGAGATACCGGGACCCCAAGAGGAGTTGTGGAAGGATCCTGCTAAGGTCCTGTTCTGGGGAAGGGGATATCTCTGTATTTCCACCCCTACAGGAGCACTGTGGGTACCTGCCAAGTGGACTAAACCTGTTCTTGATGCAGCAATTTGTGGACCACCTCACGGAAGGGGACAAGGAACGTCTGGAGAAGAAACTGCCCCTGATCCTGCAACCACTACGGCTACAGCTGAAGGGACACTCGAAAGCGATCGTCAGGGCAGTAACACGCCACTGCCGGATGGCCAGGGACCTGATTGACACCATCGAATCATTATCATCTTTCCACATAAGGGGACCGGGCAAGAGAGAACTGCCTTAAATGCCACAGCCCGGATTGTGCCGCTTGGGTGGCACTATATTGTGGGGGTTGTGGTAGGACTTTTTGGGTGGAACAGTCATTGCTTTGGAGTTTGTGGTGTAACACCTGTAACCATAAACACACATGGGACCATAACTGGGAGCGGGAACTACGGAGTCAGACAGGGCTAAATACAGCTTCAGCTTTAGATCTTTATGAGTCTCACAAGCAGAAAATCTTGGCTTACCATCGGTGGGAGGTTCAGTGTATTCTGAAAAGAGTTAAGGCTCAAAGTGAGTCATACATAGCCTCCGCAAGGTGTAGAAAATTGGTGCCCTTAACACAGTGTTCTGTCGTAGGACCCATTAGAGATCCCAATATGGCATTAGATCACTGCATTAAGAGATTACAGGGGTGGAGACTACAAGTGTCAGGGACAGTAAGGTTAAAGACTGATAAGAAAAAGAAAGCAAGAAAGAAAACAGAGAAATGAGGCTTATTTTTGTTATACTGCTTAGTGCAGTGGTGGCTGGAGAGGTAAAGGTAACACACTTTAATGAACCTAGAGATAATACATGGATAACGCTTGCTAAACAAATTAACCAATCATCGCTTTGTCTCAGCCTTGGAGGGGTTACTAACCCATTTTGAACATGCTTGGTGGGACTCCAGTATGGTCTTCTCGAGAATTTTGCAGTCTGGTCAATAACCAAACTCTATGCATGCGTAATATGACAAACATTAAATTGCCCGCACAACAAGGGTATACTGCAAGTCAAAGTGATGGCTACCGCCAATGCTTACTAATCCAATCACTTAATACTCCTTTGCGCTCTCCTCCAGAGGAATTGTATCTTTTCGGAAGTGCAAACGCCAGTATGACAAACACCTCAAATGGCGGATGGTTCAGCTTTGATCCTTTAAATCTTCAAAAATTGAATTAGCATAAAGGAACATGGGCTACTCTAGATTCATCTCTGAGTCTGGGCACAGTGTCCCAGCAACTTTACAGACAATGTAAAGGCACTAAGAACGTGACACCGATGAAATTACCCACAGGGATATTTTTAATTTGTGGGGACAGAGCCTGGAATGGTATACCAGCCCGGCCACAGGGTGGACCTTGTTATTTGGGTAAATTGTCATTATTTCACCCCAATGTATCTATACTAATGCAATTAAGCCAAAATGCAAGCAGACAGAGGCGTAGCCTACATGACTTAGACTGTAGTCAGATAGGAGATCCACGGTTCTGGAGTGAGCTGAAACAAGTAGTGGTTTCAACTATCTTGCCAGGAAGTGCTGCAAACAAAGCTATGAACTTAGCTAAACAACTAGGGTGCTGGGCTAAGGGTGAATTAAATAAGACGTCACAAATTTTAGATATGTTAACTGCAGATGTACAAAGTGTTAATCATGCTGTTTTGCAAAATAGAGCCGCTATAGAATTTTTGCTTTTAGCACAAGGCCATGGGTGTGAAGAGTTTGAAAGGATGTGCTGCATGAATTTGTCTGATCACTCTGTATCTATTCATGCTAAGATAAAAGAGTTGCAGCAAGGACTTCACAATCTCAAAGAAGAAGGAGGACTGGGAATTGATGAATGGCTTAAAAGTTTGGGACTTGGGCCGTGGCTAAGGAACCTTGTGACATACGCTATAGGGATATTAGGCGTGCTTTTAATGCTTTTACTTATTTTACCTTGTCTTTTTAATTGTACTCAAAATATGGTTAGTAGAATGATAGAGAAAACTTGGGAGACTAGCCTCCTTGCACAAAAAGAAAAAAATGGGGGAAGTGTGGAGGGCTTTGTTCAAATGTGGCTTATAATAAGAGGCCATGAACATATACAGCTGGTTAAAAAATAAAAGGCAGCTGTAAGCAGCAAGTTCTCAGGCTTTTCCCTTAACAACAGTAAACACCACGTCCTCGAGGAAGTGGTGAGAAAGGCATGATGGAAAACATGGAGGCCTTGAATGATAAATAACAAGTCAATAACAGGATGAGAAAAAAAGTATTAGTCTCAACAAGAAAACCACAGGTTTCGGCAACAAAGGAGGGGTTGGTGTGTAATCTGTGGCCAGTGATGAGCTCGGGTTTTGTAATATGTATAAGCTTAATTAACACCACTATAAAAGTGTGTAAGTGGGATCAATAAATCGGAGTTCGATGCTCATCAATCGGATGGTCATCTCCCTTCACTTCGTCAGGACAATAACATCAAATCTCCCAGAACTCTCACACCTGAGGCACAAAAAGAACTTGAGAAAGTTACAGAGATCATTCATCAGAAACAGGCACACCATTTTGTGGAATCACTGCCCTTCCAGTTGGCAGTGTTGGGGGACAAAATACAGTTTCATGGCCTGATTTTTCAATGGGATTCATCTCAAAGAGACCCTCTCTTAATCATAGAGTGGATTTTTTTATCTTACAGGTCTCCAAAGACAATCCTCATGACCTGGAGATGGCATCTCAAATTATTATAAAAGCAAGGACAAGGTTGCTGACAATGTCAGGCAAAGATTTTTCAACAATTTACTTACCACTGAAAAACAATATTTTGATTGAGCAATGCAGAAATCAAAAAAATTTGTTAATTGCATTGTTAGAGTATCCTGGTGTCAGCACAATTCATTTTCCAAGCCATAGATTGCTGAAAGCAAAAATTTTAGGGAAAAGTCAAAAATAAGTGAGGAACCATTGGATGGAATGACGGTATTTACTGATGGTTCAGGGAAGACTCATAAATCAGTAATCACGTGGCAAAATTCGGTTACAGAAGCGTGGGACTCAGACATAAAGATAGTGCAAGGTTCACCACAAATTGTGGAGTTAGCAGCACAGGTCAGAGTTTTTCAATTGTTCCAGCAACTCCTCAATTTGATCACAGATTCAGCATACACTGGGAATATTGTCAAATGATTGGAAGGATCACTTTTAAAAGAGACAAACAATGACATTTTATATTCATACTTATCATGTATGAGAACATTGCTGAAAAACATGAAACCCAAATATTTTGTTGCCCACACCAGAGTACATTCTTCTATTGCAGGACTTCTAGCAGAAGGGAATGCCCATGCAGACAAATTAACCATGTCCATTTCACAAATTTTACCAGACATTTTTGAGCAAGCAAGATAGAGTCATATATTTTTTCATCAAAATGCACAGGCATTGATGGAATCCTTTCGCATTTCCAAAAGCCAAGCAAGGGAAATCATTAGTGCTTGCCCAGACTGTCAGCGTGTCCAACCACCTGCATCCACAGGAGCAGTCAATCTGAGAGGATTGCAGAGTCTCCAATTGTGGCAAGCTGATGTCACAAAATATCCATCTTTTGGGAAACTCAAAAATATTCATGTCTCAGTTGATACTTTTTCAGGAGCAATTTTTGCATCCATGCACACAGAATAAACGGAGCAGTCAATCCGAGAGTATTGCAGAGTCTCCAGTTGTGGTAAGCTGATGTCACAAAATATCCATCTTTTGGGAAACTCAAAAATGTTCATGTCTCAGTTGATACTTTTTCAGGAGCAATTTTTGCACCCTTTCACACAGGAGAAACTGCACAACATGCCTGTCAACATTTTTTGCAAGATTTTGCATCATTAGGGGTGCCACAAGAAATAAATACAGACAATGGTTCAACTTACGTAGGAAAAGTGCTTCACAAATATCCGAAAAAGTGGGGTGTCAGACATACCTTTGGTATTCCCCACTTTCCCACAGGTCAAGCAATCATTGGAAGAACTCATCATACCCTGAAATCCCTTTTGGATAAACAAAAAAGGGGGGAGGCAGAAGCAACACCTTACATGCGGTTGAACAAATATTTGTATCTGTTGAATTTTTAAAACGGTTCTTTTTCAGAGCCCACTCCACCAATTATCCGACATTTCTCCAAGAGCACACAAGCAAAACTAAGGGGGAATCCTTTAGTTTTGATCCAAAATCCAGACACAGGACAAATTGAAGGTTCTTTCAAACTAATTACTTGGGGCAAGGGTTTTGCTTGTGTTTCCACAGGGCGAGGACTGAAGTGGGCAAGACATGTGAAGCCCTACCAGACCCAGACACAAGCAGACACAGATCCCGGAAACAAAGAGGCAAGCATGCAGAGAGAAGCAGATGACAAGACCATGAACATCTCCTCAATCAATATATAAGGAGTCCAAGGACTTGGGGTTTCTTTTGGGGCTTGGGTGTCATTGCATTGCAAAGCTTCTCACAGGGAATGAAGCCATGAACTTGAGGTTCAATCAGGTGTTTTTAATGTGCCTCATTCTCTCACTTGTTACCTTGGGCAGTGGGGCAAATTTGTCTATGAACAAACCAAAGAAAATATTCAGGAAGCTTTGGCCAATGCAGCAGGTTTGGACAGCATCTGTTTGACACATTCAAGGCTGAGGAAACCATTTTCAACATGCTTGGTGTGCTTGTTTTGCAGAGAAAAGAAGAAACCTCACAACTTTGTAAAAGTTGTAAAGCTTGGTAAGTTTATTACAGCAC
Organism: Melospiza georgiana; assembly: GCF_028018845.1. Taxonomy (NCBI): domain Eukaryota; kingdom Metazoa; phylum Chordata; class Aves; order Passeriformes; family Passerellidae; genus Melospiza; species Melospiza georgiana. Next base: position 56,445,871 of record NC_080431.1, on the reverse strand, counting down.
TGGATGCATGCGGAGATTGCTCTCCTCAAAAGGCATCCGCCCCTCTGAGGATTTCAGGTCTCCTTTTATCTCCCCTTCCAAATACATATGCATACAGTTTCACAATAGGTTCATACGTATTCATTCCACGTGACATTTATCGCCAGTTCCCCTTTATCAAAAGACTTCCTAGGTCAGGGCAGATTGACCTTGTGGTCATTTCTGGTTTTCTTTCTGTCTCCTCACTATCTCTGTCCTGCAGTTTTTCCCTTCAGCTTTGGCCTTACAGACTTTTCACCTCTCCTAGACATTTTACCTAATTCAAAATGGATTTTTACTCTGTCTCATGTTTGCCAGTGAATGAGTGGCCAATTCCAAAGAACATCCCTCCAAAGGTGTCACAGGTCATCTTGAATCCTGTGGATGGATGGCGTGCTTGGTTACAGTTTCTTCCTGTGGCTCCTTTTGAACCTCAGGAACTGGAAATTCTTGGTTCAGCAAAAATGAATTTTTGTATAAAATTCAGTTTTTCAGAAGTGACACAAAAAAGAACAAAATGATAGATGTCACCCCAAATCATCTCATTTATAGAAATGTTTCCTCTTGGTGCAAATACACCAAGGTGTCAAGCAAACCATCCATCCAAGTTCCAGCACAATTGCTGCAAGGACTCTTTTTTTCACCATTGTGGAACTTTTGAAAACAGCTTTTTACATTTTAGTAGGGCTTGTAATTCTTCTGCTCCTTTTGCCATGCCTTTTTCAGTGCATGCGACGCGTCATGAACAGGGCTGCAAGAGAGGTGTTCTTGGTCCAAATAGGAGGGGGAGATGTCAGGACCCAGGACATTCCTCTGGCTGCCCTGGGTGGTTCGAGACCCTGGCAAGGGGCTCAGAGACTTGACATGGAGTCAGAAACACCTGTGCCTTCCATTTTAGCCCATGGAAAAAACTACCAGCTTTGTGTGAAGATTTACAAGCCACAAGAGTTTGAGTAGAATGATAGTTAATTTGTCACACAGTGAAAAAGTAGAATATTGGGGATTTTAGAATGGGAGTTCAAGAGGCAAGATGGAGGAATCTGGGCATGTCCTGTCTTTCCTCTTCTTGTCCTTCATCTTCTGCTGTGATGGTGACGCTTTTTGATTGGTTTAGAGTAGAGACAGACTGTCTAACATAGGTGATAGGTATTGGAAAATTATTGTAAATAAAGTATACGTAGTTCTTAGTATAAAAAACATATGTAATAAAGGGTAAAAAATTATGGAAGAGAGGAGTGAGCAAGTGTGAGAGAAATGGCAATGCACAAACACTGAAGTGACAACACTCAGTGAATGAGAGAAATCCTCCAGGCACCAGTCCAGAGATTTCCCTTTCTCTGAAGGATACACCACTTGAAAGGGACCTGCAGAGCAGCAGTTCAGGAAGGACTGCAGACCATGGGAAACACCCATGTTGGAGAAGTTCATGAAGGATTGTCTTCTGTGGGTGAAACCCCATGCTGGATCTGGGCAAGAGTGTGAGCAGGAAGGAACATCGGAGACAAATTATTTTGAACTAAACACAGCCCTCCTTCCTGCATACCCCTGCACTGCTTATGAGAAGGAGGTAGATGAGTTGGGAGCCTAGGAAGTAGGGAGGGATAGGGGGGAAAGGTGTTTTCAGGTTTGTTCTTATTTTGCAGTGCCCTAATTTATTTTATTTGCAATAAATTAAATTAATTTCCCCAAACTGAGTCTGTTTTGCCCATAACTGTAATCAGTAAGTCATCTCCCTTTTTCTGCCTCAACTCATGAGCTTTTCATTTTTTTGTTTTTTCCTCTTTCGGTCCCATTGAGCAGTTGAAGTGATAGAATGGCTTGATAGGTGGGCACGTGATGTCCTGCCAAGGACAACCCACCACACCTGTCCTGCTGCCAGGCTAGATTTTGGCCTTTCCACTGAGAAGCAGTGTCCTCCTGGGATGCTGCAGCTGGCACTCTGTACATCATAGGGTCCTCAACTGACTGAAGAGTAATAATTGATACCAACACACTCCTGTCACAAATGGGTCTTAAGCAGGCAGAGACTAATTTGTTTCCCTCCCTTTTGAATTGTAAAAGGGAAGAAGCCTAAATGAAATCCCTGTGTGGATTTGGATAGAGGAAAGGGTTTGTCTAACAAGAAAAGAGGTGTGAGTGAAGTCTGGATGTGTTCAGTCATATCTTCACAGATTTTTACAACTAATTTTTCATTATGAATATAAAATAGATATTTCCCAAGGTAGTAGATCACTGGCAGTTTTTTCTGCATGGCCTTTAAGTGCTGATGTCAAATGAGTTGCACCATTAAAAACTGAACTGCACATCAGCAGTCCACAATCCTTGACCTTCTCTGACCAGAGACCCCCAAAAGTCTGCCTCAGTGATTTCCAGCATGCTGCTCTCCTGACTGTGGAGCTACAGCCTCAAAAGCTCCTTATTGCTCAAGGGTAGAGAGGACTGAAGTGCAGCCTGTGAACATGGGGTGTGAAGGGTTGACAACTAGCAGTAACAGCAGGGAGAAACTGCAACAGTGGTGATTCTGAGAGAGAAGATAACAACAAAAGAAATAGTAAGGATTTTCTGGAGATGTGGAACAAGGGCAGAGCACTACATGAGCTAAAGGAAAGCAATCTTTCACCAAAATTGTGCTAGCAAACTTGCAGGCATGAGAGAGGTTTGAGAGAGAAAGTAGAAGAAATAAGCAGTAAGAGCACATTGAAGCGCTGAAGTAAGGTGGGGAATGGCGTTATGTTAGATATTGGTGCAGTCATTCAGAAGACTGCTTCTGATTCTGAAACCTCTTCCAGAAGGTATTCAGCTGCAAACTGACTCCTTGATTCAATAATGTCTTAAGGAAAAATACCAAAAAGTACCTGAAAGGCAGTATCTGATCCTCTTCCATCCTTAGTTTTTTCACAGATAAAAGAAACAGAGTCTAGGAAGGGACAAAATTCACATGAGCCAAATAATTTTTCTTTTTCGCTCTTCATGAAAAAAGGAAAATATTTTTTGAAAATAGCTGGCTGAGAGAATATACTTTCACAGGATGAACAATTCCATGTAACAGTCACAGTCTATATCTCCACTAGCCCAGGTCCCAGTAAACAAGTTATTAATCTGTTAAAAGCAGTCCTGTCTTAAGTTAGCTCAGGGAAAGAGCTAGAACAAAGGAATAGAGCCAAGACATGGCTGTGAAATTTTTATTTCTGGCTTTCTGCCCTTCTAGGACTCTCTCACAACCCTGATTTACTCAAAAAAGCGTTTTGACAGAGGGGATGCTCTCAGAGCCTGGGATATGAACTGTGTGGGCTGTAGCCAAGAGTCTCTCCATGTGGCTTCCTGAGCCTTGCCTTATTTTACGTACTCTTATACTACTTATCTCTCCCACTCTCCCTGCCCTTGGGATGGCCTCAGGGTGCTGTTGATAGATTTAGGAGTCCAACTAGTTTGCACACTCACAGCATTTTTCATCTGAACAGCAAGTTGTTAATAGCATCATCAGTTATCTCCGCAATCATTGTGAAGAACACACTAACAAAAATCTGGTAAGCATTTGGAAATATCTCTAATTATTTCAAAGATTTTCAAAAGGACTCGTAGGGAATCTGGGCTGATGCCATTCCCCTACCCCATCACCTTGAATTGATCATTCCCATGGTGGGTATTTGCCACTTAATTTGCAAATGTCTAGTGCTGAGTAATGGAAGTTACTGAAGACAGTTAAGTTATTAAACATTGGTAGAACATTAGGCATTAAGACTCTGTGTAGTACAAAATGGCTTGTTTTTTCATTGAGATTTTAAATTTCAACTGGTACTTTTAAACATCTGTGTATTAGTCCAATTTAACTCATAATTCTATTGCATACTGTGTAAGAAGCATCCATACAATAGAATTAATTTATTACTAGCCTTAACTGTTGGCAGAGACAATATAATTCTGTTACAATGCTTCACAGAAACACTGCAAATATAATACATACATAAATTACTTCTTACTGATGTAAAAGTCCCTTCACAATTAAGCACATCTGTGCTGTGAGAATATAGAATGTCACATATTTTCCTGGGAGCAAATAGCAAAACTGCATAGTCTATGAAAGACCTACTGGCAATTAGTCTGTTGAAGGGTCAAAATTTGAAAGGTAATACTATTTCTCTTATCGATCTTAGAAATTTTCAGTTCTCAGAACCAAAGTAAAGAGCATTCAGTTAGACTTACTTCCCAGTCTACAACTATTTGTTCTTCCATTTAATTTGAGCTAGGAATAGAGAAAAAATGCTTTATCGCTGTGTCACTTGCATAAGCTGTTATATTTGTTGATCCTTTCCTCAGGAAGACAAAAAAGAGAACACTATTCTCATCACCTCCATCAGCCATAGAAGAACTCAGCTGTGTAGGCCAAAATTAGACATATCAAAGCACCTTTGATCACTTCATTGTCTGTCAAGTTCTCTCCAAAGCAAGCACTGTCTTCCATAATGGATTGTATTACTTTGAAATGTCATATTTAATGTGTGTTCATTCCTTCACATCCCTGATACTGTCTAAGGTGCTGACTGAGCAGCGCCACACGGAGAGCCTTGCAGGTGGGTCTATTAATTTCAGTGTGTTCCTGCTTCTCAACAGCATGTGGTTTAATTGCAGAATTGGTGAAGCAAGGGCATCGCAAGAATTTATCTCCATTTTTCTGTGTATGCACAACCACAAAGTCATCCTGCAGTGTAGGCTTGAATGAGTTATGGGACCATAAAAAAGTACTTCAATTCACAAAGCTATCAACTCTTTGTCATGAAACAAAAACACCTGCCAGAAGAGTTTTAGTCTTACTTGATAATCACAGCACAACTAGGCATGGGACAAAGCCATCATTTAAAGGGATATTGTTATGCAGCAGATGTGCTCTGAGGAACCATAGTCTAAATTTAGTTACTAATTAGAAAAACACATTTTACAGATGTCATTAATTAGCCAACAATCTGAGAACTGTCTCTTTCAAAAAGGAAATGTAATATTCATTAGTAAAATACCCACCACAGGATTTTACTTCTCTTGCCCAATAGATCCAGCAATGGGTCATTACTCATGTAGGTAACTTCTTGCCTTCCGCTGATAAAATTAATTCTAAGCTAATTTAGCTAATACTGAAATTATGCCCTTGAGAAGAAACTGCAGAAATACACAACAAGTCATCATTCTTGCGTCACTTTCCAGAGTTTTATGAAATTCCTCTTCTGTCTTTCAGTCTGTTTGGACACAATCAGATCATACTTTTGTCTAATAACCTGTGATTCAGAAACTTCATTTTTCATACAGAAGAGCTAAAATACTGAGGAATTCCTGTAGTTCCAGGACTCAGGTCCCTGAAAAATCATCTGTAGCATCAGTAAAATACCAAAGCTGACACTTAGAAATTATCAAGTAAGTTGAAATAAAACTGCAATATGAGGAACAGAATGAAAGTTGCCAGTGGTGGGAACATAGCTTTCTCTGTCAAATGAAAAATCTCGAACTCTGAAAGAAAAGAATGTCTCAAATATTTCAACCAAGACAAAAAACTATTGTTAAATGTTACAGCGTTGATTTATGTGAGCTGTGGTTCAGTGGCCATATGCACTCGATTTTTTTATTCTTTGCACTGGTTCATATTTCTCCTAGTGTCTCCTTTAGGGAAGGAAAATGGCTCAAGACACTTGAAAGGAGTTATTTGGCCACAGACACATTTCAGGAAATGTAAAATGTACCTAGGTAACCCAGAAATGGAAAACTATAAGGACATGGGGCGTCTGTTCTGCAGTATAACTGAGGCACGCTGCTTATATATACCCTGAAGCACTGGGTACTTGGCCAACTCTTCATTCCAAGCTTTCATTCTTAGGGTCTCACTTCTCCAAAGGAAAAATATACTATGTGTGGGAAAGTCTTACCCTTCGGGAAATTAAAGATATTAGTCTCATTTTGAGTTTTGACAAAATGATTTTAATTAGCCCTGGAAAACCTGAACCCTACCCATCAACAAAATATACAACTTCTTCACTGGTATTTGTTTGTTTCTGTTTTGCTTGGTTGTTATTTTGGTCTTGTTTTTGGTTGGGTTTTGGTTTTTCTTTCCAGCATTAGACAAATTTCAAGTAATTTCCAAGTATATTGTTGAAAATATTTTAGAAGGAAGTCTCCAAAACAAGGACATGGCAAACACTAAACAAAATTTTAGCATCTCTTTTGAGAGTCATAGCAATGAGAAATATTTGTAAAGCAAGTCAAACATGTTTCTTAGTGAAATGAAAGCACAAGGATTTAGCTTCTATTGATTCTTAAAAATCTCAGAGACTTTGAATGGCATTGATTTCCTAAGACACAAACTGAGCTGATTGTGGAAATTTCTCTTGTAGTTTATGGAGACAGGAAGGTACCTCAAGGAGAGTCATCCTACCTTGTCTCTTCCAGCTTCCTGGGTTCAGGGCCTTTCACTATGGAGGAAATTGGAAAACGGTGAACATTTTTTTCTCACTGTTTGTTTAGGAAACCCTTCTGGATTTTCTTCACTCAAAAAATAATTCAATGCTAATGTTTTGCTCATAGAAAATTATGCATTTCTCCATTGTCTGATAATCACTGTTCTCTCCTGGGATATTCTGTACAAATAATTTCTGAACAAGTTATCAGTCACAGCCATGTCTGTGTATTCAAATTTTCTTTCATGGGTATTGAACCTACATTTTAACTTCATCTATATACACACAGCTCTAATTTCAGTGAACAGTGAAACATGTACATGCATTTTCTATTTTAGGAGATACCTATAAAAATAATTTTTCCTGTCTGGCCCAGTTTTTTATTTTTAAAGTTAAAATTAAGCTGGGGAAAATCTTCCTATTTAGGAAGTCTTGGGATCCTTGAAAATGAATTTGCTGAAGGGACTTAAACTTGAGGCATGTAACTTCACCACTGGGGCTCACCCGGATCCTTCAGCACTGTTTCTGTACCCTGATTTAGAAAAACATCTCAGAAAGTATCATGTGTTTGGAAAATACATTTTCTTTCAGTATTTTCTTTCATAGACAGTCACCTCTGTGAATATTCTGGCTTCTAAAGCCATTTACTAGTACACACTGCAAAAGAAAATCCGAACTCAATTAAAGAGGATTAGCTCTCTCTGTCCCGTGAGGCGGCCTTTCTGCTTGCATCTCTCCTGCAGCTTTCAGTTTCTGAGATTCATGGCTGTTACCCTGGGAGCCAGAGTCATATATATGTTTTGTTCAAGACACTCAGAGAATGGATTGCCTGTTAACATAAGCACAGCTCTGTGTGGCAAGTGGCATATAGCTGCTTGTATACAAATTCAGGCTATTGTGCACCAGACAAAATAAGACTTCAAATCAAAGGAAAATGAAAAATGTTGTTGCTTTTGCCACTTCCTTTTACCTAAAAGTATTTATGCAGGTGCAATACTTTAGGATCAGACAAGAAGATAAGAAGAAATTTGCACACTTTTACAGTGTATAATTTAATGATGTTTCAAGTCCTTGTATTACTTCAACAGGCATGGGAGGCACTGAAGAATTCTGGACATTCATTCATTTCTAAGTAATATCTCCCACCCTCCCACCTTATTTTTCTTTCTTTCTTTTTTTTCCCCTCACATGGCTTGTAAGTTTTTAGATTAGAATGTTGTACATAGTTTTTTTTCTCAGAAATCTTTGCCAGCAGATAATACTAGCTGTCCAGTTGGAACACAGGAAAAAATGCAATGAAAATGTATGCAGTCCCAGGAGAAAAAAATATTTCTTGTCATTCTTTTTTATCAGAATAAGCACTTATTTATCAAAAGGAGATAGAAGTATACATTATTTAGAATAAGATGTCTAAAATGCTGTGTATTGTTAGATAAAATCACAAGAGTACTGGAAGCGGTCTAGCTTTTTCCTACTGGATTATATCAGACAATCTGCCCTAGTTCAGAGTTAGCCTGGATTGCTAATACCACTGTGGCACCAGCCCACATCTTACATCTCGTGTTTGGGGGCAGCAGCCTACTGCTCTCTGTTGTGGCAACAGGGAGAATAATCACCAGAAGAGGACACCAAAAGGGTTAGCAGTTTTTCAGGAGGATTGGTGGAAAATGTTTGTATATTTAGTTTTCAGATTAAAATAAAAAGTTAGAACAATCTCCCAGTTGTCTGGACCTTCAGTTCTCCCTTCCTTGGCAGAGCTGCTTTTATACTGGGACTAGCAACAGCCTGGTGGGATCCAGAGTCTCCTGAAATAGATCTACTGGGTCTTCACAGGGATCTCCAGAGTTAGTAATGTCTTCTTCCTAATGGAGCTATGGAGAAGATCCACTTTTTCCTTTTCCCTCATATCTCTCCCTGTATATCTCCGTCCAGCTTTGCTATGCTTCTTTTTCTGTTAGAGTGGCTGTCACAGTCTTCTGACCCTGTACTAATTTCTTTCAACTTGAAAATGGTCAGAAAACTCTTTGGGTGATGCTTGTGGTTTTCCCCCTCAAACTAGTTTTTTACTATATCAGTGTGCTGAGCTCACTCAGCATGCAGTCAGAGGAGCACTAGGGCAAATGTAAGGAAAGGAGCAGGTTAAGCAGTCATGGTCAGGGCAAAAAGGAAGAAAGGAGAGGAGAGATGAATGAACTGGATTCCTTTAGGGTCAAGCAGCCATCAGGCCAACTCAGCTCAGCTGTATTATCGGCCTAACTCCATTATTTATTAATGGAGTTACAGCTACCTTATCAGCAGCACTATTTCCATCCAAATTGCAAACTTTATTTAGTTATTTAAGTGGCATGATTTTCCTGTTCAAGATCCTACTACTTATCAACCAGGAGGTTACTTTTACTTCCTATTGATATTTCCTATCAATATGCTGATGGTGGGACCAGGAATTTTGGTGAGGCATGCTGGATACTGCAACACTTTACAAGAAAAACCATCCCAAAAGAACTCTTAGGCTGTACAGTAGGATGTTGCACCCCAACTCTTCTTCTATTTTGTATCCTAACAGAGAATTCTATTAGGATACAAATTTCTTCTATTTCTCCTAATAGAGTATCTTTCATGTGCCTTTTGAAGCCATGTTAAAAAGCCAGGCTGGTTTGAGATAGTAGAGAGGAGCTGGTCATTCTTGGGATCCTTCCAATATAAACTGAACAACTGACTGGGTGTGCTGGATTGCAGTGTAACACAGCAAAACTCTCTGCTCTAAAGGGAGCCAGTTCTGACAGGCCTGTCTGGAGGTGTATTCAGAAAGAATAGGCAGAATGCAAGCAACTTAAAAAGATATGTTTCCTAGGAGGAAAGCTAAACTGAACAGATCTATCTGCTTCAGAGGGAATCCTTGCGAGAGGAGGAAATGTTCCACTGCAAGAGGAGGAAATGGGTTGAACAATTAGGCAAAGATGCAGCTCTAAATTTAGTTCCAGAGATTATATAGGCGTATCTTCTGCTGCTTGTATTCCCAGAGATTTCCCTGAAGCAGTATCAGTCTGAGCAATGGTTATTCTGTTATTCATGGCTTTATGTTCTGTGTAAACTATTTAAGAGATATGGGGAAGAAATCTCTTGTACGTGGCCTCTAAGGTTCTGCGCAAGTTAAAACTGACTGTTTTTCCTTTGTTTAAGCCTGTCCGTTAGAGGAAGAAGAACAAGAGGAGAAATCTTTTCATTAAGTCATGTATATTTGTTAAAAACTTTCACCAAAGTTTCAAAAAATACACTCAAGGCAGATGCTTACTGTGTCCTTTGGTCTATAGCAGGGCAGGAAACACCATGCTTTGTTTTTCAAGGAACAAAGATGTGTGTCAGTTCAAATGCCATCCTGACTCTAATGGGAAAAAACTCTGATAATGGCTGGACAATATGAAAGGAAATTGCGGAAGGAGCACGGAAGCAGCAGATGCCTGGAGCATACAGAGTGGCAATGCTGGTGGATGCATTAAAAATCTGAAGGCATAGAAGAGAGAATGAGTTTTAACTTGAACTTAATGGAGACCATTGAAAAATGGAGAACCAGATCAATAGTCACAACTGACTTGATCTAGCACACGCAGCAGTTCTATTGTAAACAGGGCTTTGAACTAAGTGGCTTCCAGATGTCCCTTTTAATCCATATTTCTGAAAGCTTTTGAATTCTTGCAGTGCCAGGTGAGAACGTGCATTGTCTGATTTTTCTGCATCCAAAATTACTACTACATTGCACACATTTTCAAAGACATCTCCTGATGGCCTTAGTGCAGGGATCCTTCTCCTCACCTGGAAGGGCAGCCCACAGAGGAGCGGGTGGGAGGAGGCACATGAAGGTGGGTGGGGAAGTGAGACAGGGGCAGGCTGCAGGAAAAAGAGTGTTGGTCAGTTTTGTAATGGGATATGGAATTGCTCATTTCTTGGTAAATGGGTAGAGAATGCTGGTAATTATTATGGGGTGGGGATCATATGGTGTGCTGCAGGTGTGGCTGCCAGGTCAGTTGCAAAAGAAAAGGTTTCCAGACCAGGTGCCAGTGCTGATAGGGGTTACTGTAAGCTGGCAATATGCTACAAGGCCTTAGAGAGGCTGAAGCCTGGGCAGCTGGGGAAAACTCGGCTCTAGTCTTTATGTTTTCCAGATGAAGGATGATGCACATCTCACAGGTCACCTAAAGACAGTAGGTATCTGTTAAGCCATAGGGACATAGTCTTTCTGAATTCCAGAATAGCCATGGCTGTGTTTTTCTACTGAGAGTAGCCATAGCTGTGTTTTTTTGTTTTTCTACTGTCCCAGGACAGGAGTCATGGACCTCACTCAAATCCTATCCAATCTCCTGCTGTTGGGGAGCTGTTCAGCAGAGCTCAGTGTCCCTCTCTGAGGCACAGAGCTTTCACCTCCTGCTCCTGAGAGCCACTGAGAAGCACCCTGGGTCCTCTTTTTTGTTCTCAAGAGCAGGAAAATTTGACAGAAGTGAAAAAACATCTGGTAGAAAGGAATGAGCAAAAAGTGCAGCCTGCCCAGGGCTGGTTTTCTTCGTGCATGCAGCTGTGAACAATTACCATCACACCCACATGCCAGAGCACACACATAATCATGCCTTCTAGGCACAGCCCATGGCAGCCACAGGGTGCTTTCAGCTTCTGTGGCAAAAAAACATCCCAGTTACTATCAAATCCACTAGACCTGCCATGATGGGCACTCAGCCTCTTCAATGCACTCACTGATAATCCAAATCAATCATATATGCATGATTTTGGTATCACAGCATTTCAGGCAGAGAAGAAGGCAAAGGGTAATTAATAGAAAAATGCAAATACAGTATCTCCTGTAGAAATCTATGTTTTCTGCACAGGTTTTATACTGCCCTTCAGCCCAGGACCTGGGGGTCATATCAAAACTAGGAGCTGCAGTGACCTAACTGCTTACCTTTGTCTGTAATTAATTCAGATGAGCTTCCCAGAGCAGCCTCCCTTGCTGTATAAGCTATGAATATAAATAGACATGATAGTTGAAGGCTTCATTTCTAGAACAGTGGAAGAATTTCCTAACTGCCTGGTTTTATTTATCTGAATCACAATTTTGGAGCAAGAATTGGGAATATGCTATCTCCCCAAACCTGCTTTCCGTGCAAATGAAACCAGAGTCCAAAGAGGTGCAAGGAGCAGCATGACACCGGGGTGTGACACAACATATTCACTAGGTAGCCTCCACACAGCCTGATAAGTAGGTCATTTGTTACAGACACTTAATTTAGGCATTATAACTTACTTTCAAATTGACTGAAAGGGCCATCATGGCCAGGCAACAAGCTCTCCAAGGTGCTCATTGCTCTTATCACAGTTATTTTCAGAAGCCACCAAAATAAGCATTTAAAGTTGGTGTCCCGAAAATAGCCCTGTAATGTCCCAAATGCAGGTCTCATCTTCCAAAATTTGAAATGTAGATCTTGCATTTTTAAAGAGAAGTGGTTTTGCACATTTTTATGCCAGCTTTTGGGTGGTTTAGGTAGGAGCCAGAGTGCTTTTCAGGATATGGTAGATCTAGGTTCAATTTTTGTTTGAGCAGATTCAACTTCTGTCCTAGCACCAGTATGACTTAGCTTTGTTCCAGCATCCTCTAAGTGTCTCCTTGGGACTGAGTAACTGTGACAAGAAATATCTGTGAATCACTAAGCCAGGTTAAGAGAGAAGGGGTGCAAGAATCACCCTGTAGTTTGGGCGCTTGGATGAAAAAGGTTTCTGCTTTATGTTCTTGCTGCTGTCCCTTGACGTTATTCTAGAAACTTATTTAATATAAAATAAATTTGCATATCTGAGCTAGGTCTTTTGTGGACCATATTACAGAAAAGAAAGCAGCTGAAGGAAGAGACAGGATAACTTGAGGTGCCCCTAGATCTCTGACTCATAAATAGATGAAAACAGAGCAGACCAATCATAGACAATATGTTCAAAGAATGTGTTGTGCTGGGAAACTGTACACACATCTACTGCTGTCTCAGGAACAGGTGTATGTCCAGTAAAGAGATTCTTTAACTAAGTTTGTATTCCTGGCTTATTGGCATTATATCCCTCAGAAGAATTAATCAAGAAATCCATATGCTGTGACGAGGTGAAATGCTGATAAAAAGCACAAGGTTTGAGATTTTGTAGTGTTGAGGCATCATTTGCGAGATGGTTAGGATAGAGAGAGTGAGATGTTCTGGGATTGGCCTTTGGCAAAGTTATTTGGATGCCAGACTGAATATTTATGGTCTACAATAACACTGCTTCATCTAGATCTTGCCTAGGCAACAACTGTGTTCCCCAACTTTAGACTGGTGTCTTCCAACAGGAAAACTGGGCCAGCTTGGAACAGCCATCACCAGCAGTGTTAGCTGTGCAGGCAGCTGAGAGTTTTGAAAATCACCCACACTCCTGCCTGGCAAATCCAGCTGATGGATTCGAAGGTTGCCAAACCAGAGAACCTTCCCACTCCCATGTACAAGCCTCCCCTCACCAGAACTGGGGTACGATGGCCAACCTCTGTGGGGCTGTACCATGAACATCATCCAGCATTTCAGTACCCCTGGCAGACAAAAGGCCCCTGGGCTGTGTTTTCACCTGGGTTTGACCAAGATACCTGGAATGCCAGGATCTGAAAGCAGCTTGCTGGAGTTCAAAAGAAAAAGATGGAAATAAAGGACCTCAGAGGCAGTGAATGATTAGCTTGTGTTGGCACTGCCAAGCATGGCAGCAGACTGGGTTTCCAATCTTAGTGCCAATGTTTAATGACAATATTGCAGCCTTTAATCTGAAGTAAATGGAGTTGATGTCATTGAACAAGATGAAGAAAAAATAAAAGCACGGGGCCTGACAGCTCCCATTCTAGCCAGCGTTGGCATAATTTCTCCTCCGTCCTGTCCAGCACTCCAGCTCTTTTAAAACAATCTATGAAGTAGTCATGCTGCATTCAGTACATTAGCAGTGACTGAAAAGTGATACACAGCTCAACAGGCTGCAAAGTTGTTCTATGATTTTTTAAAAGGCCACATATTTTCTGATTTAGGGTTCCCTTTATAAAAAACCTGACTTATTCCTTCTCATGCTGAGAAGTTACTCGGACATACTGAATTCTTTGGAGGAAATATTTCCATCTAAATCTGTCTACAGTCATCAGATAAATTCTGAATATACACAAGGGAAGATTTTGTTCTTTGATCAACTTAAAATTTGACTGTGTTGACAGCAAGTTATGTCTGATCTCATTTAAATCAGTGCATAACTCAGTTTGCTTCAACGAGCTGCTCTGGATTCACACCAGTGTTTGTCTAATGAGAGTTTGACCTTGCTTTTCAGGCTTTTACAGATAATTGTTCAAATAATCTTTCTGCAGGCTACTCAAATTTGTTTCTTCCATGCTGAGTGATCATTCACTTCCAGGCAAACCGACTCAGCCCCTTCCAAGAAAGAAAGGTCAAAATTTTGTCCTATTTCACCTCACCCACTGCCCAGAATTAAAACTGAGATATTTTTGCTTTTTCTTGGGTCCTCCAGTCTCAAGTTAAAGCAAGAATATTTATTTGGGGACCTCTCATATCCTTGTTTTCCCAATAGTGAGTCTGAAGGAAAAGCAGCAGCCATTCCAGTTCTCCCACTCTCCATCAATCACAACGCCAGCAGCCATCACAAGTGTTTTACCTCCCTTCAACAGGATGCTGCTTTGGGCTGGTACCTGCTTTGTCTGTTCCCAAAGGAGCTCTGGCTTGGGTATGAGGATAAATTTGGCCATGTTTTACTGCTGATGTATTTTTGATGTACTGGTGACCTGTAAAAATCCCTGCCCAATGCTAGATGAGTAAACTCTCGTGACAGGCAAAAAAAAAGTTGGTCTTTCATGGTAGCTTTATATATCTAGTGCTGGAATTCATTGGAGATAGATGGCGTAATGAGCCCCCATGTATAGTCCTTCCCCTGTACCAAGGCACAGCAGAATGCAGAAGCAAATGGAGCCTCATTGCATAATCTGCCTGCTGAAAAGTAGATGTTTGTAAAAAATAGAAAATAGGTTAAAAAATAATTATTCTTTCTCACTTTACACTGAAATTTTCTTGTTCTTTATGGACAAGCTCAAGCAATTCTGTTTCGAAAACCACACCCCAATCTGTGCTATAAATCATGTGAATTCCCTCAAGTCAGTGAGCCTGTAAAATAAACACCCCCTCAAATCACAAGCCGCTGTTGCAGGGAGTCTGCAGCAGGCAACACTCCATTTTCACCTCCCAGGAGCATCCAGGTCAAGTGTTTTGAGTAGAGGAGGTAATCATGCTGCCTAGTTTTAAGCCCCCAGTTTAGGAACTTATATGGAAGGGTTATTCTCTCTCAACAGGCAAAGGAGAGAGAGACAACTTCTTCCAGCCAGAAATCCAGAGTATTTGTCTTATTCTTCTGAAAGAGCTCCTTCAGTTCACTGCCTATATGGAAAACTTAGGTTGATGTCTAAAATGGACGGAATGAGTTCTAAAATGTTCTGTCTTTCTACCCAGGGAGCTGTGGGGAGATTAGTCCAATCTAGGCTTCTAAAATAAACTCCTAAATTTGGTGGCTGTAGTTGGCAGTATGCCTAACACATCTTTACCTGGATATCCCTGTTCTGAGGACCTTTTGTATTCTACTGACTACATACAGTAACGGCCAGCTATTAAGAAAGCTTGGGGAAATCTTGGCAGTGATAGGGCTAATTGGTCACTGCTACACCCTCGCAATCACCCAAAATAAAATCCTGGAAATTCTTTATGGTCACTCGTGTAAAGAGCATGGAACAGGAAGCCCTTTTTCCCATCCCTCACTGCAAGTAGTGTCACAGGTATGTATAGCTTTGTAGTGTTCCTGTAATGCTAAAGGACCCACGCATTGCCTCTTCACAGCAATCCCTGTCTCAAGGAAAAGGCAGGATATTAATGCTTCATGCAGATGATGAAAAGCTATATAAACTGTTAATTTGCTTACAAACAGGGGACATTACATTTTGTAAATATTTTTGTCTGTTGATAACTGTAGCTCTTCTCTGGCTCTTCATTCTCTATATGGGCACAAATGGAGATGAACGAATGGAGATGATCAGTGACTCAAATGATAAAACCCAGAGAAGGTCAAAGCAGTAGCATTTATTGCCATCATCTCTCAGAGAATATATGAGCCATTAAAATTCTGATACTGTACCATATTCCAGTCACAAAGACTTTAACGAGCACAAGTAATGCCATCAAATGAATCTCACCTAATGACATGAGCAATAACGAGAGCAAGGAAAGGTGCACACCACATCCTCCTTGAGTGTGATCCTAAATAGGTGGTTTACAGTCCATCTTGGAAAGTGGGGGCTGTGGCAGCGTATTAAGGAATGCACAACACAGCCAAGCTGTTTAGTCATTACTTACAGCACAACAACTACTGTTGATTGCTACTTCTAGATGTCTGATGCGTTGCCATCCCAGGCTACACCTTTTTTTCCTCACAACAGTCATGAAATTTCTGTTGGCAGATAATGAAAGCTGCCACAAATAATACAAGGGAAGCTAAGTGTAAATCTCTACTGTGAATCCACAATTACTTGAGGAGAACAGAGTAAACAATGCAGCTGACAAGACTCATATCTGTCAGCTCTTCTTTAATATTATTATTTTGCATAATATGTGGTTACAACTCAGAAACATGCTTGATCCAGGCATATCATCTGTTTGCAGGCATCAAATCAAAGATGGCATAAATGCTTTTAATTTTATAGAATCTGGAGGATGAAGAGTGGAGTAATTCTATGCAGCATTGACTGGCAGAAGTTTGGAATTCCTCTTTGCAGGCTCCTTTCCTCAGGACTACTAGAAAATGTGACAGAGCTTAGTAAAGCAAAGACTGAGGTGCAGATTTAATTGCCTGGCTCTGGCACAGACAGCAATAATTGCAAAAGACAGTTAAGAATGTATTAAAGATTCCATCTCCCCACTAAAGACGAATCAAGTTGCATTTTCATCATCAGCAATAACCAAAGTGTAGTTTAGTTTACTACAAGCCTGCCCTGACTTGGCTGGGACATTATTTGCCTTCCTGAACAAATAACTTCTTCCAGAAACTACTTGAATACGACCAAGGGTTTGCAAATCTTAATTTGCTCCTTTTAAAAATCAGGCCAAACTGTCACTTACAGCCCTAGATTATTGTGTTTTGGATTACATTGCACTAAAATTTAGCCCTAGCTGGAAAGCTTTCAAACAGTGTTATTTGCTCTTCTGTCAGCCATGCTGGCACCAGGGCCAGCTGCTGACAGAAAAGGGCAGTAAGGTGCAGTTTGTACCTACTTGAGGTGCCTTTTTTGTGTTGTTCAGGTCCCACAGTGGCTACCACACAGTGCCTCATATGGGGATTGTGACCTTTTCAGTGCTTACACTGTAACAGTGCTGTTGTATTTTATTTAGTATGATCGTCTCATATGATCTGCCTAGGCCACCTCTGCTAAACAGGAAATACTCTGACCAAAGCTGGCATGTCAGAACCTTTTTTTGTCTACAGGTTGTCCCAACACATCACTGCATGTTATTGGAGCTGTGCTCGCACATAGTAATGTGATTTTCTATGATATTTAGTATTAGTCTCTCTGCCTATAGATTTGCATAATTTATTATCATTTTCTCTCCACCTTGAGTAATTCTCAGCTTTATGTTTTCTACTCAAAATGTGTCTGTATTAAATTATATATTGCTCCAAGGTGAATCTCCACTTATTTCTAATCATTACTGACTTTTTAAAGTGAAAATGTGGCAGGCAAGCTCATTTATTTCACTTTCTGAGGTCAGTCTCTTATGTTCTCAGTTGTGTCATTAAGACATTCTGCCACGTAGAAGCTCTTGAGTTATGACTCTACCTTCAGTAGTGGCATCTACTCCATATCCTTGCCTGGTACTTGTAAGAAATTTAAGACCATGTGTCATGAAGATTCAGCCAGTGAGGAACAAATCTGTGAGCTTTGGGGTTTAATGCATGAGCTCTTATTATTTGCAAAACTCAGGTAGGTTGGTCAAAACTGAGCAAAATTCATCTTTCGTTGGCCCAAGAAATGCCAGACATATCTGTGAATCAAGGAGAAAAGGTGTCATGAAATCCTTTGAAAATCCAGTGAGGAACCTACTGGATTATTGTCAATAAATAATTTTGAAAGTGCTATATGTAACAGCAGCCATTAGAAGTCAGGATTTACCTGCACTTGTGGACTCTGATGGGTAGCACATTTTCTGGAAGGGGAATGTTGGAGTCTCTCAGTACTGGAGGTCAACATTGATTATCTCCTGTTCACTAGTTAAAAGCTAGCCCTGAAGTGCCAAATGTTACCTTCAGTACTGATTCTCTTTCAACCAATGGTGACAGTGGTGTCATTCCTATCCTGCTCCCCAGGAGCTGTTGAAATGCTGACCAGTGATGCCACAGGCGCCTTCTGCTGCCAGTCATTGCCAACTTCATTCCAAGATGGATGTGATGCTGCAGATGGTGAAGTGAAGGAGCCTTGTCCACAAACACAGATGACTGTTTGCATGCTCACTTTTTGAAGAAAAGTGATCACAGACACCATGGTATGCCATTGTATTCAGCACAAGCAGTAGTTTGTTTGCTTGTCCTGTGGACTTCAGTGCCACCTCTGGCACAGCCAAATCCTCAGAATATCTGTGACTGGAAATACACAGAATTGTCTGCTGACATTGCCTGTATGTTGTTTGCATGGTGCATGGCAGGACCATGATCACCATTTTGGTAGCAGGATAATGATGAGTCTTGGCAAAATAAAAGCTGTGTGCATTTGCAGGACCTTTGTGCATGGCTGCACTTGTGCTTAGCTCCTAACCACGGCCTGTTCTGATGCCAGTGGGAGTTTGTTGCCTAAACCACTGGCTCTCAAACCACTCAAACAATTTCAATCTTCCTTTTCCCAGACCACCCATGAAGCCAGAGGGAGTTCATAAATTTAAAACATTTTTGTGGAACATCAGTCTCACAGACTGACTGATAACCCCTCAGCAGAGACCACAGGTTGGGAGCCTCTTGCCAAAGCTTTCCCAAGAATGTGCTTTGCAGTGACATGCCAGCACAGGAGGGAGAGAGAAAGGAGATTGGGATACTGCTCAACCCACACCTCTGAAGTAATGAAGATGCACATAGATGCATATACTTCTTTTACTTCACCACCATAGACTCACAGATATCATCAAGGCTATGCCTGCAAGCAGGCCTTCACTGACCCTTTGAAGCAATTTGGACAGGCCTCTCTGTTACACACTAAGATTGATGTCTATTTTAAAAAATGCTAAAGCTGTGTGGTTATGCAGCCTCTACCAGGGTACAGATAATGATGAGAATAATAGCAACCTTTCAAAGGTGAGGAATTGTCACAGGTGAGGTTGGGAGTTTAATGGGTAGATGTAGCTAATTTAATAGCACTCAGGCACTGGGCATTAAAAGCCCAGTTCCCTTGGGTTGCTTTATACTAGACTGCACGTGTAAAGGGAGCAGAAAGCCACCGAATCATCTTTTTGGAGCAGGAAATTCACCTGATATAGGAGACAGAGGTTGTCATGCGACAAGGTTGTATAATCTCATGAGCAAGGCTGAAGAAATTAGAAATATGCCAGCTATGTCAGTGTATCCCAAAGATCCTTCTTCCAATTTATGACAGCCCTGAAGATGTTTGAGTGTAGGCCAAGGTTCTCCTATTACTAGCCAGCCAGGGAATTTGAAGGTCACAAACCCATTGTAGTACTTCCACTTGTCATTCCATTTTTTTATGCCTTTAATTTGACTATAGCAGAAGGTTTCGACTCAGGTGTATTTTGCTCTTCTAGCCCAGGGAGTACAGATGCATTAAGATTGGACAATATCTGATCAAACTTCTGAGGAAATGAGAACTGCATGTAAAATTCTAAGATTGCACACAACTCTGCCTTGTGCTTTCCTGTGGCTATATTACATACATTTATGGAAATTCAATTTGTAGTTAGGGAGCAAGAGGATTTTTTAAAGGCAGTTTATTGCTGCAGGTAATAGAAAAGACATAAATCTGCTAATCCTAAAGTTTCTGGACAGTGATACTCTAAGCAGTTATTACTGGGGGAGTTTTACCAACCATGGGAAATCTCAGACAAATACCATAAAAAGTTTTTTTCACATATCCTCTGAGTCATTGTAAAAAAAAAAAAAAAAAAAAAAAAAAAAAGTTCTTGAATTGCTATTTTTTTTTCTTTAATTTTTATCGTTTTCAAGTCTTGAGAAAGTCAGAAGAACATGTACCAGCATACTTTAATTCAAATAACAGAGGATGGAGAGACATTTTCTAGAACTTTTACTGGAAAGTTTCTTAGCAGATATTTTCCTGCAAGTAGACCAGAGTGGTAAAAGATAAAATTTCTCTTCTGTAAAAGAGCTGTCTCTGAACACAGGATAGCAGGGCTGTCGCTGTATGCAGCTACAGTACTTTCTAGTCAGCAGACAAAATACTGCTTCAAAGCAGCCAGCAGAGGAAATAGTAAAGGTTCAGTGCTGGTAAATGGGGATGAGAGCTCCCACTTCTTTTGTCTCAGTGCATGAGAAGATGCTCCCTGACATGCACTAGTGTGGCCACATTCCTCTTCACAGAGAAAAGCAAGGCACAACTTCCCAAGGATATTTTCTGGGAATCGCAGCGAGGAACCTCAGAGAAAGAAAAAACAATTCTTATCTCATTGGCTGCTCCTGTGTTGTGCAAAAGTAGAATGCAATATGGAGATTGTTTACCCAGAGTGATGGTGTTTTGTTTCCTTGGCCTATCAGGGCCAAGCCCGTGTGCAGACTGTCGGTCAGCAGACAGGCACAAGATTCTGCTCAGCTGAGTTGAGTGCTTGTGCTGATTCAGTTTAGATGCAGTGTAATATAGTATAGAATAATACAGTATAATAAACTAATTAATTAGCCTTCTGATATCATGGAGTCATTTCTCCCTGCCACGGGGGTCGCTCTGGATCCTGTATACTAACTAGGCATGGCAGTGCCTTGCTGGTACAACTGCACTGCTCTCCAAGGCTGAAGAAAGAAGAGTCCTCAGCCTTTTGTGGCACTTGGAGCGAGGAGCAAGCATGGATTTCTATAAACAAGTACAGCATGGCTCCATCCTCAGGGAGAAATGAGTGGCAGCTTTGTACTCACTGCGCTTCTTGTATCAATGTGGAGCCAACCACCCTCAGCTGCCATTCCAGTCCCACCGCACTCACTGGTCATGGAGAAGGTGATTTGTGGGGGACACCCCAAAGCCCATGGCTTGTGAAATATACGCTAAGTCCCTCCAGCTGAGCTACTAGTGTTCTCACCATGGCCCTTTCCCTTATTCCTCCTCTCCATCTTCTGTTATGTTCTTTGCCCGCTTGCTGCATCCTGTCCCTAGTTAACTTGTCAGCTCTTTAGAATGAGGATAATCTTTCCTAAATATTGTACTTACTCAGCATGACAGAAGCTTGAGAACCTCTGGGCTTTCCTGTAATGAATGTAATATATAATAATAACAAGATATCATTGAAAAATGAGCCTGGCACTGTGCAGAATAATTGAGAGTAATGTTAGTTTTTAACAGGAACATTTTTTTTGCTCAATGATATATACATTTTGTCAGAAACAAGAATTATCAAAATTTTCAGATTTGCAATTTCCCCCTTCATTTATGTCGCTACTTCTTTACTCCTTCATTTTATTATCTGTTAGATTCTTTCCTGCTTTTGACTCTAATATGTGAAAGGAGTAAAACTCAAATTCCAAGATGGAGTACAGGATTTAGGCTGCATTAAAAAAAAAAAAAAAAAAAAAAAAGATAAATACTGAAATTCCTCATTTCTGAACATTTATTTTTATATAATTTTTCAACAAAAGTACTATAAGTGAAATATTTGCACCAGTTATAAGAAAATTTATTGTGACTAAATATATCTCTCTTTCCCCTTTCTAGTAGCCATCCATTTTCTCCCCCTCTCTTTTTTCTATTTGCCTGTATCTTCTTACCTCTCTTGCTTTGACCTGTGCATGCAAACACTCACTGGCACAGATACTTTCACGGGTGCTTTGTCTCTGCACAGCAGAGAGGCTGAAGCTGAGCCTGGGTTTTACATCTCTGTGTATTCTCCAAGCTCCTGTCTAGCCTTTGAGACACTCACAGCTACACAAAGGCCAATGGGAATATAAACATTCTTTTTCATTTCTTTGGTATGTCCTCCAATAACAACAACAACAACCAAAGTTTTGGTTTTTTCTGCCTTTCCAGCAGTAATGAAGAAGTCATTGTCTTCACGTTTAAACTGGAAAGTTCCAGAGGGAGAGAAAGACAGGGAAAATCCCTACTTACAAAAATAATGCTATAAATTATTTTAATTATTACAGTTTGTGATACTGAGCCAATACCTAAGAGGCCCTCCTGAGAGCTAGGGGCCCCTTTGTGTTCTGGGATGATACACAAAAGGACTCTGCTCCAAAGAGCTTCTTTTTTTCTTTTAAGGAATTTCTGGCGCTGATTGGATGTTGATGAAAAGTGCTGGCTTGGCAGCAATAGAGAGGAAAGTCTCTTGTTCATCTGCAGACAGTGCAAACTTCCCCTTTCCTCTGTCCTGCTGGCCATCAATAGGGCCCTTAGAGCCAGTCATACTTTTCCAGGTTGCTGGGTGAAGCCCAGTGCAGAGATTCTGGTGTATTGTGGTACAAAGTTTTCTGCTCTTGGGGGGAATTAAGGTCACTTGAGCTCATGTCCCAGCCTGAGCTCAAAGCAGATATGATGCTGTCAGCAACACAGAACACAGACCTGTGTGGATACATCCCTGTGTGTATGCACAAGGTGTGTTTCCTGACCCCACTGCTCTGTGGCTATTTTCCCATTGACTCATGCTCTTCATCCTCAGACTTCACCCTCTTTATACATGCCATATATGTGTACAAGCTTGCTACCTTTCCAAAATGTTTTTAAAGGACTTGAGGCTGTGTATCCTCTGCAGTATGTTGGTTTAGTTTGTGTAACTCCCGTGAGGCCAGTGCACCAAGACTGATTGAGAATGAGCTCTGGATTTCCTTATCAAGGGGGTACAGCCTTGAGCCCTGAGACACCAGGAGCCGCCTTCCTGCAGGTGCAGAGGATGCAACAGGAGGGTGGCAGGAAAAGTCACTGAGGAATGGGAGAGGAGACATCTTCTCTATGGCCTTTAGACACCTTGGCAGGAAGGTGCATTTCCTCCTTCCTTTTCACACACCCATCTCAGGATTCACTCTGTAGCAGGCTTAAAGAGGCTGGCTCTGACACAGTGTGGCACATAGAGTGACAATTGTTCTGTCTTGCAGAGGGACTGTACCTTAACTTCAGCATCTTACCCTTAAAGCTAGGGTAAAACTTTCATTTACAAGAAACAAAGAATTATCGAGCAGAATTAAGCATAAAATTTTATGAGTAAGTTTTTTTCAATAGCCATTCTTACTCTAAATCTTTCAGTACCCAACATGCCTTTTGTTTGCATTCTCCTGCTTTGAGTAACCCAAACTATTTAGCTTCTGGTTATACTAAGTGGTTTTTAAATGGAAAATAGGAGCTCAAATTTAGCAGCCATTCATTAATTTCAAAGAAATGCAATGTGGTTTTTAATATATGCTGTACTTTTTATAGCTGGTGCACTTTTAGGAATTCAAAGTGTTAAATAAATTAGACGGTCCAGTGAATCTTTTCCAGCCCAGTGTGTTGCAGGGATTTGGACCTGGTCCACTGCATTTCTTTGAAGCTCTTACTGCTTCTATATTTTGTTTTCTAATAGCCTAGTTAAGACAAAGAACATTTCCTTCAGAGCTTCTAGTCAGCTCTGCATTTCACTTGGCTTCTATTTGATTTTTGGACTGTTTCTAATTGATTTCCATTAATAAGGTAAAAACTCTGGTTGGCTTTTTTTTATCCCCTGGTGCAAAAAGAAACAAGTAATATGAAACATAAAGTTTTTTTGGATTCTATCCAAACAGTTAACTCCTTTTAGTTTATCCCCAGTAGAAGTTCCTTTGGGGATGCACTATCATTTCATCAGTAGTTTCTCCTCTGCTTCTGTATTTCTTCAATTAAAATTCATTTCACAGAGTGAAATTTGTTGCCTATTTCTGTTAGAGATCCACACTCAAGGGGTATAACACTCCAGGGTTATATTCTGATCAGAAATTTTGCTGTATTTTGCATTCTGAGCACATTTTCTCCTTCCTGTAAATCATGCATATTTGTATTTATTTGTAACTTAGCCCATGCTAATTTCCAGCTATTAACATAGCTACAGAATCCTAATTTTGTTCTTGTTACCATATCATCCTTTTTTCTTGACTGACTAGAGGGAGAAGATTACAAGATTACAAAGCAGACATGATCAAAACTGCAAAACTTTTGCAGCAAAACAATTACAGCAAATTATGAAATATGATGTAATAAAGAAATGATTAAAAATATCGTGTCCTGTTACTTACTATATATATATTTTAAGTTGCTCTGACTTTTCATGCTTAAAAGGCTATTTTAGTAAATATTTCTGACCTAGCACCTTGATTCAGCACCTGCAGTAGAGAGATTTGCTCTAGTATTATTCCTGTTTTCCTCAAGGCCCACTGGACAAGAACCAGGTTTATAAGGAGAAATATATTTAGATTGAATCAATTTTCCCTTCCATGCATGAAATTCCATCTCTGGCTCTGGTAGTATTAAGTTATACCAGTCCCCTGGATTATTCCCACCTTAACCTCTGAATTATGTGAGGCAGGCCGAGTGAACAGAAGAAAATGGTATTTCCATCAGCAAACAAAATATTTTCTCATCTGAGCGTGGGCATTTGGATGCATTCTCACTGCAGGGGTGTACCATATAATTTTTGTTTTGCAGGCTGTCCAGGCCAATTCCCCTGCAGTGCTAATGCAGGCAGACTCCATGCCAGAGCTCAGCGGGCAGGCAGGGACAGCAGGGCTGTGCTGCCCGTCACTGGGAGGGGAATATGGCAGGTTGCAGACACACGGACAGTCCTGCCCCACAGCACAGTGCAGTGCCGGTGCCCAGTCTCAGGCTCCTCCTCGAGAAGCCCCAGGTCAGCCCCAGTGACCACCTCTGCTCCAGGCAAACACCTTCGCTCCCTTTTCCGACCTTGCCTGTGCTTGTGGCGGAGAGCATTTGGCAGCGGCAAAGCACTGTCAGAAGCTCACTTGTGAGTGCCCTCTGTGCCTTTCCTGGGAGCAGCAGGAGCTGGGACAGGAACAGATTTCACCCTCACTGGCACAGCATGTCCAGCCTGGCAGCCTGCTCTCCCCTGACCTACTTCAGCAACAATGGGCACTCGAACTCACCAAGGCTGGGTGCTGCAATTCTCTGCTAGCCTAGCAGAAGAGTTGGCTTACTAGTGCAGGCACATGTTAAATTGAGAAAATACATGAGCATCAGGCAACATCTTTCCTGGTTATGTCCGTGAGGACGCTCCTGGGTGACACGAGACACGCACAGCTGTCACTTGCACTGACACCCAGCAATTGGTGGAGGATGCCACAAGCCGTGCCAGCCCTGGTGAGGCTGTAACACGCTTTCCCTCAACATGACTTGGGGCAAAGGCTTTCCCTCTCTCCAGCTTCACCTGCTGCTTGCATCCTGACCACCAAAAACCCTCCTGCACAGCCCTTGTGCTCCCTGCTGAAGTCCCTCTTTGGGAAAATACTAATACTGTGTGTCAGTGGAGGTCCTCACTTCTTCTCTGGTTTATTTTCTAGAGGGTTTGATTTTCTTTTTTACCACTACTGGTAATTTTATGTTTATAGTGTTTTTATGGCCTTCGTGATGTATCATTTCACTGTGACCTCACAGCAAGACCATGTGTGCTTTTCCCCCACGTGATTAATTATTTTAATAGAGGCAAGAGAAAGAAAATGGGGAATTTGTGGATAGTGGTTTTCCTTGCTTGGTGTAGGGAAGCATTTCATTGTGGGTCATTAAGATTTGCTGTAGCATAACTCAGTAATAATGTGGAAAAAGAAGTCATGTGCTTGTGGGTTGTGTGAACTGAAATTACAAGCCATGTCCAAACCTCTGAGTCACCTCTGCTGCTTCCCAACACAGTGGAGTCCAGGCAGGAAGCACTGAATGAGCAAACACAGTGCTTAAAACCATCTATCCCAGACCTCTCGCTGGGTGCTTCTTGAAAAACTATCCATAAGCAATTTTAAAAGGATAGATTTAATGAATGGGCAGAGAAAGGCACATATTACCCTCCCCAACTAGCACTAATTGACCCTGGATGCCTGCTTCATATAGCATGGTTTGGCAGTAAATAGTAATAGTAATGGTAAAGAATGCTATCAGTGTGGAAACTGATCTGGTCATTAGTTGTAAAATATAATGCCACAGAATCCACACTCCAGGGGTCCCATCATTTGTCTTCACAGTACTTCCTAAAGAAAACTGAAATCTTATAGAACAAAAAATTGGCATTACTCTGGAAAGGAAATGAAGATTTACTTTAAAATAAATTTTAAAACCCCAAACAAAACAGACATCAGATTGGAGATTCGATGCACAATGTTTTTAGGGAATTTATTACTGTCCCTTCTATTTCTGACCTGTAGAGTTTGTATACTTGATATATGGCCAAACCACAGAGCTTTCCTCCAGTTTAGACTCCAGTAACCACTTTTCTGGCCATTTGCACTCTGTCAGTAGCCAATCTGGTTTCCTCCATGCCTGGACTCATGGTCACAAATCCATCCCACCACTACTCTCATATGGAGCAGATCTATTTGCTGTTGTAAGCAAATGTATTCTTTCAGTTCTTCTAGTGGACAATAATGAGCACCTAAAAACTCTGTGTGGGGAATGGAAGGAAATTTCTTTGCATGCTGCAGTGCACTGGAAGAGTTTACAAACTTCAGGGTTGCAGTTGGAAACAGCAGCAAGATTGCAAGTCAGCTGAGTAACTGCATGGAAAAAGAATACTGTGGGATAGTGACCTGCAAAGTCAATGCTTTTCATGTATTCAGAGACCTATGAAGCATCAGATCAGGAATAGGAGTAAAATGGCAGAGAGGGATGGATGTGGACATCTTAGTCCGTGACAGGAAGGAAGCTCCAACGTGCTATCAGAAAACCTGGCTGAAGGGTGGTCACCAGACATCAAAGAGAGACTGGCTCCTATTTTCAGCTCAGGTTTTATACTACACTGAAGTCCAGAAAGGTCTAATTTTAGATCAGTGGAGGCAAGGCTGAATGCACAGAAACATCCTCCTACTAAACAATATCTCTGTTGAGTATTGTCATCTTGGGTATGAAATTCATCTGCTATATCCATACCGGATCTGTTAAATATCTAGAAATTATTCATCTGTGATAACTAATGAGGAAAATAAGATAATTAATTTCAGTGTTTCTTGCAACAGGGAAGCTGTCTGGCAAAACATGCCAGACAAAACATCCTTACAAAACCATGTCATTAACTTAGATGTTTAGATCATTCACATTCCTAACCATGAATAAAAAAGAGAAATTAAATGACAATCTTTAATTGTCTGTATAATTCTTCTTAATGAGTACATTCTGGAGCACCATAACGGTGGTGTAGGTTTATGAAACAGAGATTTGTCTTCCCTTAATAAGAAAGAAGGAAGCAATATTGCAGTACTGGTTAATTATTGGATACCCTTTCACTGTGAATTAAAGGTCTATGCACATGCAAGCTTGGAAGTAAAAAGATGTAACATTTGAAAGTACATATGTTATCAGAAAGCTGAGAGGGTTAGGGGGAAAGGGCAGGAACTGATGGAAAATAAGTGATATGAAAAGCAATAGAGATAACTGTGGTAACAGTAGATCCATTAAAGAATGTATCATACAAGAGTCACAAAGGTAGCAGGATGGTTCAGCTGCTTAAAAATAAACATGCAGAAGTGTTTGCTGGCTCAGGACAGAATGTTTAGGTGAGGCAGAGCCAAATCCATGGTCAGTGGAGATGGGAGAACCTCAGTCAGTGCCATCCTTCAACCCTGTACATAAACAGAGATAAGTATGCTTGGGAGCTGAAAATTAAGATGTTATGAGATATCAATGAGACTTTTTCCTCCAGTTTGTACAACTGTAGGCCACCACCTTGCCAAAGCTCTTCAGCCACGGCTGAATTCAGGCATGAGAGAGTTGTATCCAATTAATATTCTCACCTGTGCATGTCTCCACAAAGAACCCAGCCATGGGTTTTCATGCTGCCTCTCGGCTGAGAAGGATTTCTCCCCATGTATCTGCACACTTGCACTTCCTGCTCCTTCAGATCCTGCCCTGCAACATCTCAGAGACAGGCTGGGCAGCTGCTGAGCCCACTGCCCATTGCATCCATCTCTAGGGTTCACTGCTAAAATGTCCTCACCCTTTTGTCTCTTACGGTAAACTTGGACAGAAGCTCTTCAGGATTAGAGCTCCTTGAGGCTCAGATGCACAAAAACCAAGTTCTTTTTTAATCTTGAGCCTAGGTGAATAAGTGTGAGGTGAATCAGTGAAGAATCATGGTCAGTTTGCTCCCAGGTTTGCTTGAGGTGATGTTTTAAATTTAAACATACTTCTTACTTACATATCTTGGACATATAACCTGGGGCACTGGCTTGGTGGTGTGCCCACACCAGCTTTTGTTAGCTCTTGATGGCAAACCCAATGGATTGATTGTGAAGAAGTTTCAGGACAGCCATAATGCTCAAGGGATCAAGGGTGGCATGTCTCCAGTGGGATCTGTGCTGCCCAGTGCATGTCAGTGTCCTCAGTGCTGACAGCTGCATGGTGACACAGTCACATCCTCCTCATCATTGCTGATTTATGATTCCTTAGGGAGGGTGAGGGCAGTCTCCCTAAGGAGTAGAAAATCAGTGGGCAGACGTGTGGGCCAGATGAGACCATGCAGGAGGTGGGCAATAAGGGGGAGGCATCCTTGAGAAGACCATCCTGAAGGTCAGCACGCTTTTTAAAGATGGTACTGCAGCTTTGTAATGACACTAAAGCTCACAGCTGGTTCCAGGCTGTGGCACTGAGCCTGGCAGAAGAGATTTTTTTAAACTTAGTCTCTTCCAAGCTGTGCAGTGTTCTACTCTTGCTTGAGGCTTTGCTTGTCAAGCTACCCTTGAACAGATCAAAGCTACTGTTGATAGGTATAATTTGTGTAATTCAAAATTCTGCATCATTTGTAGAAAAAAATTTTGGGATGCTACTAGGAAAGAAAAAAAAAAAAGGGCTTTCTTTATTGCATTAAGCTGCTGGCTCATAATTGCTTCCAGAAGGGCATGATGTTCTTCTGCTTGCTTTGGTGAAGCAGCAATATATTTTGTTGAGGTCTGAGCTGACTCCCTGCAGCTTTGGGCCATTACTGAATTAGAGCCAATAAAGAGCATGCCCTCTTTTCTTTGCCTGCAAGTCAAAGCCTAGTGGGGCTCAGTAGGACATTCAAGTAATCCCAGATTAAATTAGATTTCTCTGAGCAGAACGGCCAGAATGTGGTGGATGACACAAACCCACCTTCTAAGCAGTCAAATCCTACTTCCTAGCAAAATCATAGGCAGGAAAGAATGTATTGTCATAGAGACTTGAGGAGCAAAAGGCTCTGTTCTCAATTTTCACTTGCAAATGCTTCACCCACACTAGTAACTAGAGGAATGGCTACCAGGAGACAAGGAGTGCAATCTAACCAGCATGTGCAAAGGCACCGCAACAAGCCCTGCTTCTTCAGCAGCCTCCTTGTGTGCCCTGTGCCACAGCAGAACCCAGCCTGCTTGCTGAAGCTTGCTAATGCTCAAAGGAAGAAGTTGATATTGTTTATGTTCCACATTCTTCCATTGCTCAATATCCAAATATTTCACAATGTAGATCCAGTTTCAAAAGTTCATTTAAGAGAGAATTCTTGTTCCAAGTCCAGTTTCCTGTTGCAGCCTGAATCCCAGAGCAGGTCATGTGCAGCAGTTGGCTCATGACTTTCTGGAGGTGCTGCACCACTGATTTTATAAACAATGTATAGTGGGAAATGCATGAATATGTTTCTTATTTGAATAAATTAAATCTGGCAAATGTAATTCGCTCCAACAAGAATGCCTGTTGCTCATGGTTTCCAGAGCATGCTGTGCAGCTTTCCCAGGAGCAACCCAGGGACAAATCTGCCTCTGCACAAACAAAACTCCCTTGCACGTCTGTTGGAGCAGCTCCAAGCAGAGAGAAGTGTTTGATCCCGGAGTCTGATTCCCCACAGGCCAGAGAGCGAACTCTGACCTGAATAATGGAAAGCAGCCTGGGCTCCTGGCAGCCAGGCTGCACGCAAGGAGGCTCTGGTGTGGTGGAGATATAAAACTCCAGCGCTGACAGGAGCTGCTGCCTGGCTTGTCTGGCGTGCAAGAGGGGGGCGAGGGCTGCCGCACTCACAACAGTGGAGGGGAAGTTTGAGTGCCAGCTCCGTGTGGGAAAACCAAATGTATTCCTGCCAGGGACACTCCCTGGCAGCAGCAGGAGGCACCTAAGGAGCTCCAGCTCCATGGGTTTACTTGTGTTCATGCATCCCTGAACATGCTTTGCTGGATCAGAGCTTCTGCACAGTGCTGCGCTCAAATGTGGCTCCTGTCAGCAGGGACAGTCTCAAGGGTTCTTCAGTGGGGTAAATCCTCTTGTTGGCCCAAGTGACAAATCAGTTCAAAGGGCTGTATTGAAACCCCTTTTGGGGATGTGAGCACACCAGTCCAAAAGAACTATCTGACACTACCATTTCTCCAGGATCTAATAGAGGCTGTGGAGGTACCCAAGTGCAGCATGACCCATTTGATGGTCACATTGCGGAAGAGCATGGTCATTCTTGGCTTTTTCAAAGCTCTTCTGTGTGCTTAAAGTGGAGCAGAGTGTAACTTTTTTGGTTCTTGTCAGTATCAGTTAAAATTAAAATGTAGTTATTACTCTGTACTGTAGGCTTCATGCAACAGTTCTGCTCTTGCCCAGGCTCCTCTTTTCCTACTCTGCTTTTTTCCCCAGGAGATGAGCAACTTGTTCCCTATCAATGTACCTCATTGCCTGCAGGTCTGAACATTTCCTTAAAGATCCTCTTGTTCCAACCCCCTGGCATGGGTGGGGACACCTTCCACTAGGCCAGGTTGCTCACAGCGCCATCCAACCTGGCCTTGAGCACTTCCAGGAACAGGGTATCTCCAGCTGCCCTGGGCAACCTGTGCCAGTGCCTCGCCACCCTTACACTATAGATTTTTTTCCCTAATATCTAATCTAAACCTACTATGTCTGAACCCATTCCCCCTTCTCCTGTCACTACATGTTCTTATAAAACACCCCTCTCCAGCCTTGTTGTAGACCTGCTTCAGGTACTGGAAGATCACAGTCAGGTCAGGCCAAAGCCACCCCTTTCCAAGGCTGAACAAGCACAATTCTCTCAGTCTTTCCTCATAGGAGAGGTGTTCCACCCCTCTAACCAACCTGCTTGCCCTCCTTTGGGCTTGCTGGAACAGGTCAGTGTCCTACCTGTGCTGGGTAGGACTACCCCAGAGCTGGGTGCAGAACTCCTGATGCAGACAATGGGGAGATGTACACTTATCAGATTTTTTGTTATGGCCTTTGGAGATTTTCAGCATGGGAGAGAGCTTGTGCTGTTTCCAAGTCTGAATTTTACAGAAATTTTTAAGAGTGGCTTGTATTTAAAAAACATTTATCTGAAACTCGGGTATGAGTGTGCTGTTGGTGCTTGGGCATGGGTTAACCCTGCCCAGCTCTTCTGGGGAGTTTGGATGAATGTGTCATTTCAGTGACCCTGTCAGAGTTTCTCCTGAAACAAATAGGTCTACAAAGGAGGTCAAAATGAGGGTGACATCCTACAGCAGCCTTGTGTTCATCAAAGTCCCTTCTGTTGGTAATAGTGCCAGTGCTGCCTCTCTCCCCTGACTTTCCCAGAACTGCTTGTACAACCATGACCTTTCCATTTTCTCTGTGACTTTGTGATCAGCTTTTTGTGGGCAGAAACCTGGAGCCAGTACTGGGCAGAGTAGCAGGCTCTTTCTTTTTATGGCCCTGTGCTCTAAAAGCAGCTGGGATTTTCCATGGGATAGCACAGCAGCCTTAGTAGCTCCTACAGCTTTCTTCCTAATTTTCTATTTTTAAACAACTGATACAGCCTTTTGTGTGTGTACCACCTCTGTGGGGCTGTGTGTGTGGAGGAGAGGCATCCTAGCTGTGTGCTTTGGGCATGCACACACACATTTACTCGGACCCTCACCTTAACTATGCCTCAGGTCACATCTGTTCACCCCCACGAGCCCAGCTTATCTCTTACTCCCATGAACGTGAATCCAAAGCAATTTCACTCATTTACTATGACTTCAAATAAGCTGCAGAACACTGAACTGGGCAAAACCTGACCAATTGGGTGTTTATTTTTTGAAGATTGAAGTAGAAGAAGTCTTTAATCTTTTAACAACCCAGCTTTTGGCCTTTGAACACCGCAGGCTGTGCAAATGTGCCACCTCCTTTGGGAAATCTAGCTTGCAACAATTTTGCATCATTTCACAATATTATTTGTTCAGGCATTGAATGATATAGACTTAAGGAATGAAAAAAATAGAAGAATACCCCAGTTAGCATGGCCTGTTACATTTCCAGCCTAGAGAAGGCTTTTGCTTACAGACAATGGTGGCTTGCAGCCAATGTTAACATGGCCTTTTGACTCACAGGCCTATAGAAATCTTCCTCTGTCTTTCCCAGGAGGTGACACTATGAGCTACCACTACACTGCCATACAGTTCACAGGCATACAAGGCCTGGCTGATGGATGGAATTGACTGCCAGGGACCTGGCATGTAAGTTTTCTTCAGCTTTCTTTCTGAAAGGGGGCATGACCGACAGTCGAGAAGTCCTAAATATTTATGTTGCCTCTTGGCTCACATGGATTTTGCTGTTCAGATGGGTTTCTCATGTCCACAAGTCTCTCAATGCAGGAGAAGATCTCTGATTATACAATTGAAAAGGAGAGGACTGCTCAATATCTGAGACAGCATACAAAACCTCCACAAGTAGTGATGCAAGTGCAGTCCCATACTCCAGCTGCTTTACTGGAATCTCTGGTTCTCTTTCACATTCCTCCTATTAACTTGATATTAGACTTCACCTCTTAGCTTTCCTGCTGCCTTCATTTCTCTTAAAACCTGGAGCACTACAAGCTGTTTCTCACCACATGCCAATGAAGGGCAAAACAGGCCCATGACAGTGGCTGAGATCCCAAAAAGCCCAAGTGAATGCCATCAATGGCACCTTTGTGTCTGCATCTGCAGCACTTAAGAGGAGCAGCACTCAACAAAAGGCACCTTCCTCCAGGGAGAGATCCATGTATCCTTTCCAGTGCTGAACAAGGAACCTACTATCCTGCACACAAAAGAACAAGGATTTGCCTCTTGACTTCGTTTTTCTTCCTGTAAGCCTACTGCGGGAAAGTTCTGTTTTATTTGAATGCAGCATTGTTTATTTATAATTTTGTCCTAGTTGTGTGACAGATTCAGCATGTGTCACCCAGCAGGGGAAGAGTAGTAGGCTGGAGAGTTAACAAATGCACTGCAGTGAAGCCAGATGGCCTGTTTTCATAAGGAGCCTCTGAAAGATGCTCTGCTGCATAGATTTCTTTCTTCTTTCCTTCTTTTGGTGCCCAAAATTCACTAGAGCAGTGTTACTGCATATTAACTCACCCACCAGAGCTACACGGGTCTGAGCTCCACCCTGTACCTCATCTAACACCTCCTGTGAGCAGAAAAGCACACAACCTGATGT
Organism: Melospiza georgiana; assembly: GCF_028018845.1. Taxonomy (NCBI): domain Eukaryota; kingdom Metazoa; phylum Chordata; class Aves; order Passeriformes; family Passerellidae; genus Melospiza; species Melospiza georgiana. The sequence goes on along the minus strand of NC_080431.1, from coordinate 56,412,562 downwards.
ACTGAGCCAGCCCAGCCCCTCTCTCCAGAAGCAAAGTCAATAAAGGGAAGGCTCCTGAGCACCCTCTCAGTTTCAGTGTACCAGGGGCACTGAGGTGTGGGTGAGCTGCTCCTGTGGCCCAGGGATGCTTTCAGCCTGCCTGGGGCACCACCAGCCCCCTCCCTCTGCAGTCAGAGGTTGCAGAGTGTAGCCCCAGCAGCCTGGAGGGTCCTGCCTGATTCCCCCTGGGAGCTCCCACGCCTGTCAAAACATCCGTGCACATCAAGGGGACTCACTTAGTGCTTAGCTCCTGGGAAGCAGCCGACTTGAAAGCAATCTCAGAGCATGTACTAGTGAAGAAGATATTTGCTGGAAGAGTATGTAGTTGTGCTTACATTTTCCCCAAAGGACCCTGCCCCCAAGGAGACAGAACTTTTCTTTTCTTTTTCGGGATATCATTAAAGAATATTTCATCTTCTTCCTTATTTTCTCATTTGTTTCTCCCTCCAGTTCCCCGTTGGGATGTTTTCCAGTTTCACAGAGCTTGCAAGCACTTTCCTTTGGAAGCCATTAATACCAATTTCAAACCTTAGTCTTGACTTGAAAGAGATGAGACAGAGTCACTTTTCAGGCTCATGAAAAATGGAGCAGGATATGAGCTGATTAGGTATTTGCAGCATCAGTACACCAGAAAGTCTGATAATACAAAAAAGAAGATGGGCAAGCTAACTGCTGTTATACATGACATCACAGCATTTGTTACAATCAGCAAAGAAAATCTTGACATTTGAACAGGAATTACTTTAAAGATGGCACGTTTTTTCCTCTACCCAGCTTTGAATTGCCTGTCTGAATACAAAGGGTTACGTAAAGGGAAGCTATAAGTGCCTTTTTAAAGAATTAAACTTTTAAAGAGCTAAGGACAAGTGATTTATTATGGAGATAAAGCAGCATTAATCATGTGGGTTTGTGGAAGATTTTGTTCTCTTTTTCCCATCTTTGCTCCAGGGGAGAAGCTATCCACCCACCCAGCTATCCTCAGTCAGCCTAGAAGGTGTTATTCCTCCCAAGGCTGGAGGAAAAGCTGAAACTGAAATTACCATGGGAAGGGAGAGTTTTGAGGTGGGTATAGAGGGGGCTGCCCGGGAGAGATGTTGGAGAGCCTGAAATGTAGGACAGCAAAAGGGCTGCAGGAATGGCTTCAGCATGATGCAGAGACACCAGAATTAACTTTAAAGGACTCAGTGGACACTTACAAGAGGCAGCCTAGAGATGGAAAT